>NC_053155.1:189601829-190201829 GCF_016835505.1 Polypterus senegalus
AGAAGCGCAGTCAGCGTCTCAAAGGCCGGCACAGCTATGCCGCGCGCTGGCTGCTCGACTTTTGCTGGGCAGGAGACCCCTTTTGTACACACGTTCATGATATCAAAAGTCTCAGCGTTCTTTGGAGGTAATTCATATATTAAATATATAGCAAAATACCAGCGCCTCGCGGCGGAGAAGTAGTGTGTTAAAGAAGTAATGAAAAGAAAAGGAAACCTTTTAATAATAGCGTAACATGATTGACATTGTCATGAGTGTTGCTGTCATATAAATGCCTGCCTAAATAAGTCACCCTCGCTTTGCTCTTACTTTTTTACCGTTCATTTAATCATGGCTAGTGGCGGAAAACTTATAAAATGGAAGGAGGATGGCTTTACCAAAACAAATATTGATGGCGAATCGATTATTCATAAAGCTTGAATTGGTGATCTGTTTTCTGTGTTAACCTCATATTTTTCATACTGCTTCTCAAACTAAGGTGGTGCGAGGGTAAAATGAATCGGGATACGGTGATCAATGTAATCGGTGTACCAGGAAATCATGCATTGACAAAAGCTCCCCTTTGCTTGTAATGCAAAGTGTGATTAAATGCATTATTTTTTAACGCGTTAAGGAGCACATGCATCGAAGCTTCTCAGCTGTGCTTGTGCTAAGAACGAAATGAGATGAATGGGAGGGGTGATGATGACGTGACTCCTCCGCCCGCCTTAACTGTCAATCCCCCACAAACACAGTCTCTCGGAATTTGCATAAGCACACCCCTTCACCTACAATTTTAACTTAGTTACAAAGTGATCAAAACTCTCGTTTATATCCTGCGTCCTCTCATTAAACTTGTATCCCGCATTCCGTGGGCATGTGAAAGCATGTGTAGCCTGTCTAAGAACTTAATTTAAAGTTTAGGTTTGCACCTTGCTTTCTTTCCGAGGTAGCAGGACTCATGAATATGGTAGTATATGTCACTCGCTTCGCTTCTTATTGTTTTTCGCTGCCTTCTCAATTATATAATGCAAGTTTTCTTAAGCGCTTTTTGGAGGTCTTCCTGCGTTGACAGTCAGTTCACGTGATTACGTGGGAGGCGTGATGATGTCACACGAAACTCCGCCCCCCACGTCTTTCCAGCTAAACTCTATTACAGTTAATGGAGAAAAATACCTTCCAGTTATGACCATTAGGCGTAGAATTTCGAAATGAAACCTGCCCAACTTTTGTAAGTAAGCTGTAAGGAATGAGCCTGCCAAATTTCAGCCTTCTACCTACACGGGAAGTTGGAGAATTAGTGATGAGTCAGTGAGTGAGTGAGTAAGTGAGGGAGTCAGTGAGTGAGTGAGTGAGTGAGTGAGTGAGGGCTTTGCCTTTTATTAGTATAGATTATTGTGGTCTTTTCCTTTCTCTTTGTTTTTGTTGATAACATCTTTATTGGTAATTAGTAATGGGCAAAGTTTGTAGTTGTACTTACCTGTGAATGGTACAGTGCCCTGATAGTGCCTTCATTGAAGACAACTATACAATTCAATTAATAATAAATTATAAAATATTTTAATTTCAGTTTAGAATTTTCTAAGGCCCTCCTTTTTTGTGGACTAATCACAACAAGTGCTGGAGGTAATGTTTAGAAAAGAGGCTCTCATGGCAGTCATTGATCCAGAAGATCAAGACTACTACAGGAAAAGGAATGGTGCAATAAGCCTATCTTAATGTTTTAAGAGATTATGGGGTCCTATATAGATCTCCATATAATGGCTTGCACCATGGTGAAATGAAAACATCCATTGTAACATGTGAAATTATTATTCATCTTCATCAACTATTTCTGATTTGATGTATCAAACAACCTACCTGCCAAAGGCTTAGCACGAGAGTCATCTGTCTTTTGTTGTCACTGTATTAGTAAATGGAAACAACACAGGCAATGGTGAAATCCACGTATAATTTACACACAACAGACTTAGAAAGACATTGTGTGATGTTCCATTTCCTACAATAACCAATTGTGTTTGCTATTTCATACAGGCACTTTGTCAATGTGACAAAATGTTGAGGAAATCTTATCACTCACATGATAATTTGTGATGATTATGGAAGATGATTTGTGACGATTATGCATGGTGGAATATGATGGACAATTCCAGACTACGAATAGTATTCTGCAAGGTGCTGCTCTGCACCTGTTCTAACCATGCCATTTTCTGTATATTCTTAAATATCTTCTGCAGGAAGCTGTTCTACATCTCTATTAACCATGAGTATTTTTGCCAACCAGTTTTTATGATACAGTAAATCCTTACTTTGCTCTGGTTTTGGAATTATGTTTCTTCTTTATTGATTTTAATTAAAAGCAAATAATCCATTCAATCAAATCAAAGTTAACAATTCAAAGTTCACCCAAAAGAAAGAGAGAAGCAACAACCAACAAAGTAAATCTTTAAAAGCAGCAAGGAAGGAAGAATATCCTTTTCCCTGATATAGAAGCTTATTCTAAAAAGTTATTGATTAGATCCTGACATATTTTTAAAAACATTTTGAACAGATCATCTCAGTGAGAATTAGATTTTTTCCAATTTCAAATAGTATATAACATCAGTTACACATTGATTTAAAAGAGCTGGGGTGGATTCCTTCCAGATAAGTGTATGTGCTAGTAGTGAGGTAAATGTAATTCTGAATTGTTTGTCCTTCTCCACCTTAAACCCATCTGGGAGTACACCAAACACAGCTATTAATTGGGTAGGAGTGATTGTAACACCAAGGCTGTCTGATAGCAGGCATACAAAGATTTTTGTCTAAGATTATCTTAATTTGGTGCACTCCCAAAACATGTGGCCCAGTGAGGTTGGAGCTAGATTGTAACGTTCACAGGTTGAATTTTGCCTGGGATACATTTTGGATTGTTTTAAACAAGTTAAAAGTGTTTGATCGAATATTTTAAGATGAATGATTGAGTGCTTTGCACATATGGAGCTAGAGTGTATTCTGTGCATGGTTGCATTCCTCTTCTTTTCTAAAATATTATTTGAAGGATCCTTTCTCCATTTTACTCTAAGATCTTTTTTATAAATTGTAGAGATGCTTCAGTATCTGATTCTTCTAGGAAAGTTCTGTTTAGTAAAGTTTCTAACTTGAAAGCAGTAGAAAAATTGTGTTGATAAGAAGTTAAATTTGAAACTTAATTGCTCATAGGATGCAAAAACATTATCTATGTACAAAACTCTAAATATTTTAATCTCAGACATTTTCCAAACATTAAATACTGTGTATGTATGAGAGGGTAGAAAAAATGGTTGTCATGTAGAGGCGCAACATTGGTTCTATATTCTGAGTAAATGAAGGGCAATTCGATTCTTAGTGTATTAATGACAGTTTGTATTTATTGGAGCACAGAGCATGGAATATAAAGAAGTAATGCAAGATTTTAAAGACCATGCTTGTGTATGTTTATCAATTTGTGTCAATAGCCAGGGGCCTCATGTATAACGGCGTACATAGAATTCACACTAAAACATGGCGTATAGACAAAAGTGGAAATGTGCGTACGCAAAAAAAAAAAAATCCAGATGCATAAAACTGTATGTACACCAATTTCCACTCACTTCCCTTCTGATTACTCGTTTTTACATTCTGCTAATTACATTCAAGCAAAGTTGTAATGCTGTCCAATTTGGTAGATCATTTGGTGGCTTAGGGTCATCATACCGCATCTCTTTAGGTACGGGCAAGCCACAATAGTGTGTCACATTATGCAGCAAGGTACATTCTTGGACTATAGAGCAGCACATTAATAGAGTGGAAATGCTTTTTATTTATATGAGAAATTCATTCTCTGGAGACAAATTTAAAGTGTAGTGTCAGTGCCGAGTGCCACAACAGATAAATTCTCTGCTCTTTACATGGCTCTTTGAGGCGACTCGTTATCCTTAAAAGAACTGCTTGCCTTTTGCCACAGTAATTGGAAAAATACCTCTGACTACATAGACCTGCTGTTTTTATAGCCTCCCCTGCTATAGATTATGTAATGGCAGCTCATTCTTTTGGTGATTCATTCCTGGCTGATGTAACTTGTCCGGAGCAGTTGCAAAAACAATGTGCATGCACTTGACCTCTCTGACTACATTTGGACAACCAGATTGCGCTTTCAGGTTTGCCAGTTCAACCATAGTGCAAAGAAATCTTATCTATATAGGTGACAAGCGGATAATACCACATTAAAAAGCTCCAGTGGCTAAAAACCCAAGGGTGGACAGAACTTGCAAAGGATCAAGTAAAGCACAATTCCTCAAAGTCTGCCTTTGTAGAGCCGGCGCAAGTTCAGCACACAGTTCCAGCAGTATAGCTCTTGGAAATCTAAATTGACTTAGAAGCCAGTTATCCTTAGTATCATCTTTAAATATATGCTCTCTTGTAATTCTTTGATTTGCAATGTCTCGGTGTATTTGATAAATCTCACTTTAATGATTTTAATCTGAAAAAAGGTAGACCACACAGAAACTGTAGCACCGCTTTCACGCTGGGTGTTGCCAATTTGCAAAAACGAGCAGAAACTTTCGTTCACATGCTCTAAGGCTGCAGTGAAAATGTTTGTGGCTTTAAGCCAAATTTAGTTTTTGTACATCTCGAAGTGAGCGTGGAAATGGGCGTATGAAACATTTTTGTACGTACTCACCATTTATACATGGCCTGTATTACAGCCAAGTAATAAAATTGAATGTTAGGTAGTGCCATGCCCCTTTCTGCTTTATGTCATTGTAAATTCACCCTTTGGATGTGTGGATGTTTTTCGAATTCCAAGTAAATGAGGTTATGATTGAATCTAAATTTAAAAAAAAAAAACTGTTAATGTAAATGGAGATGCTTTGAAATAGAAAAGGAAGCTTGGGAAGGATGTTCATCTTAACAGTGCTGATTCTACCTGCTATTGTGGAGTGGGAGGGTGGACCATCTATTCACATCTTCTTTAATTTTTTTACATGCAAAAACCAAAAGTTTTTTAAATAGAGTGTTATATTTACTTTTGATGTTTACTCCTAGATATGTAAACTGATCTAAGATAAATGGGAAAGTGTCTGGTCTAATATTGTGTGCTGGGGAGTTCACTGGAAAAAGCACACATTTATTCAAATATTTTTTGAGTACAGATATCTTTTGAAAATATTCTAGTGCTTTTAGGACTGTTGGCAGAGAAATTTGTGGGTTAGCTATATACTGTACCATATCATCTGCATATAGTGATATTTTGTGTTCAAGTATTTCTCTAAAAATCTCTTTTATCTCTGATGCATTTCAAAAGTAAATAGCAGGTGGTTCAATGGTGATTGCAAAAAGCAATGGTGATAGGGTACATCCTTGTCGAGTACCATGTTCTAGTGTGATGTAATCTGAAATAATGTTGTTAATACAAACTGAAGCTACTGGACTAGTATGGAGTAGTTTGATCCATGCACATATGTTTGGGCTGAATCCATAATTTGTGCAACATGGTGAATAGGCAGTCCCGTTAAACCATATTAAATCATTTTTCTGCATTCAAAGATAGTGAGATCTCCGGGGTTTTAGTTTTAATGACTGAATATTGTAAGATATGGCCGGCCATGTACCCCGGCCAATACCCCCAAGCCGCCAGGTGGAGCCCTCCTTGCAGCATGGAGGTCCCCAGAAGACCAGCAGGGCATTATGGACCATGTAGTTTTTATGCACCGCCCTGCTGGATGCCATGGGGCCACGAGAGGAGCTGCAGGGAGGACCGAAGAGTTCTTCATGCCCTATGACCCGGAAGTTCGTCATAGGAAGAGTGACGGGCTTCCGGGGTGAGAAAAAACATCATTTACCCTGACCCGGAAGGAATAAGGACTTGTGGACTGTTGGGAAGGAACACCTCCGGGTCAGGGAATATAAAAGGACTGTGGGAGCTCCCAGACGATGAGCTGAGTTGGGAGGCAGGGTGGCTAAGCGTCTGGGAGAGTGGAGGATTATTATTATTATTGTTGTTATTATTATTATTGGAGTATTTGGGAGTGGAGGGTGCTTTGTGCACATTATTGATATAATAATTATCATTATTGGACTTTTACCTAGTGTCTGACGTGGTGTCTGAGGGTGCAAGGGTGCGAGCAAGCATCTTAATCTGTTACAATATATTATATTAAACACATGTTGAAGGTAACAGGCTAAGTGTCTGCCTTTAATAAATCCAGTTGGGTCTTGTGACATTACAAAAAGGAAGCACTTTCTACATCCTTCTAGCTATAACTTTGGAGAGTATCTTAACGTCATTATTCAGGAGTAAGATTAGTCTGTATAATGCACATTGTTGTAAGTCCTTGTTTTTCTTAGGAAGGATGGAAAGTAATGCTTGGAAAAAAGTCTGAGGTAGAATTTTGATGTCTTTAGCTTCTATAAACATTACTAATAATAGTGCAGCTAACTTATTTTAATTTTTTTTATAAAATTCAACAAGATAGCTATCAGGACTGGCTGCTTTCCCACTTTGAAGTGAGTTTATGGCATCTAGTGATTCTGAGAATGTCTGAGGTCTATCTAATTCCATAGCACTGACAGTATCTAGCTGTGGTATCTGTATTCAGTCAAAAACTCATTAGATTGTGTCTTATCTTCCTTAGAATGAGTAGAATATAAGGACTTATAATATTCTGTAAATGTGTGGGTTATATTTTAATGGTAATAACTTTACATGGATATGAATTCTGTATAGTTCTCATCATCTAATTGCAGGAGGTTAAGATGCCAGCTATGATGAGTGTGTAGGGTATAGCGATTTAAGCTCCATGATCAGAAGGGTTTTGCTGGAGATAACAATAGTGTTATACTTACAATATTTGATAATGGGCAAAAAATTATTGTCTATGAAGAAATCAGTTCTTGAGGTTAGAATTTAAAAACCTCTGTGGTTCTGACAATCCATTGCAAACTGTGTAATTATTTTTGCAGTATTAGATGTTATCGCCACCGTAGCTGAAGACCTATATAGGTCTGGATTTAAAACAGAATTAAAGTCATTATATTTTTACGAGTGTTCACATTAGGAATAAATGCATTTTATATGAAATTATCATCCATATGAAATTATCATCCATATGAGGTGATATTTATCCGAATCACTTTAGTATTAAATAAACTGCCCATCACTATGACATATCATCCTTTTGGATCAGATATTATGTCTGATGCTACAAATGGAATAGTTCTGTGTATTAAGATTCCCTCACCCCATGAGTTCCAATCTAGTTTTATGAAGAAAACTAGAGGTGTGGAAATTCTCATACATAGAACAGTACCATTTGTAGCATCAGATGTAGTATTGGGTCCTGAAGGGAGATATGTAATGGTCATGGGAGACTTATCTAACTGTAAAATGATTTTGATAAATGTTTATGCACCTAATGTTGATGATAAGGAATTTATACAAAATTTATTTGCATCCATTCCCAATCTGAACACTCATAAAGTTATAATGGCTGGGGACTTTAATTGTGTTCTAAATCCACTTATAGATAGGACTTCCTCCACAGGGGGAACGGCATCTAACACCGCAAAGATAATTACAAAGTTTACAACTGATCACAATTTATCAGACTCCTGGAGGTTTTTAAACCCAAATTCAAGAACATATTCTTTCTACTCACCAGTACATCATTGCTACTTAAGGATTGATTACTTCTTTATAGACAATAACTTCTTGCCTAAGATTAAATCTTGCAAATACGATGCTATTGTTATTTCTGACCATGCAACTATGATCTTGGAGCTAAAATTACTAAGCCCCATACACTCACCCAGATGGCCTCAACCCGCTTCTATTAGCTGACGAGAATTGTACGGAATTTATATCCAAGCAAATCAAATTCTTTCTAGAGACAAATACATCCCCTGAGATCTCTGCAGGAATACTCTGGGAAACTCTTAAGGCCTTCTTAAGAGGACAGATTATCTCATATCTTTCCCACAGAAATAAATCCGAAGCCAAGAAAGTAGCAGAGATAAAAGCGAAATTACTAAAATAGATGAAGAACATGCCAGACTACCAAGCGAGACTCTACATAGGAGGCAGGCTCTACATTCAGAATTAAACCTCTTGACAACTAAAGAAACTGAACAACTAATTTACAAATCCAGACATCATTATATGAACATGGAGAAAGCTAATAAGCTTTTAGCTCAACAAATTCACAAGCAAGAAGTGCATAGCAATCTCGGTAATCACTAACACGGACGGAGATAAAATCATCGAACACAAAAATATAATGCACACTTTCAGAGACTACTATAAATCCCTATATACTACTGAGTTTAAAGAAGACAATACACAATCTAATGCATTTCTGGATACATTACAGATACCACAAATAGACGCTTTTAGTGTGGAGGAACTTGATAAATCTCTGGCATTATCAGAATTACTAGATGCTATAAAGTCACTCCAAGGTGGAAAGCAGCAGGCCCTGATGGCTACCCTGCAGAGTTTTACAAGAAATTCTCCCTCAGCTAGCTCCCTCCTATTAGCAACATTTACAGAAGCCAGAGATAACCAATCTCTTCCACAAACCTTTGCCAAGCACTAATCACTGTCTTTCCAAAACAAAATAAGGACTTATTACAATGTGCATCATACAGACCAATTTCACTTCTGAATAACGTTAAAATACTCTCTAAAATCATAGCTAGAAGGATGGAGAAAGTGCTCCCTCGTAATATCACAAGACCAAACTGGATTTATTAGGGGCCGACACTTATCTTCAAATCTTCGACGCCTGTTTAATGTAATATACTCACCAACTAAATCAAACACCCCAGAAATATTATTATCATTGGATGCAGAAAAAGCATTCGACATGATTGAATGGAAATACCTTTTACTACATTGGAGAAGTTTGGGTTTGGCCCAACATTTGTGCATGGATTAAATTACTGTATACTAACCCAGAAGCTTCAGTTTGCATCAATAACATTTGCTCAGACTACTTTAAACTAGAGCGTGGCACTAGACAAGGATGCCCTTGTCACCACTGCTGTTTGCATTGCCATTGAACCACTGGCAATACATTGTCGAAATACTGATCAGATAAAGGGGATTAGCAGAGAAGGACTGGAACAGAAAATCTCATTATATGCAGATGACATGGTACTGTATATATCGGACCCAGAAAATTCTGTGCCTGCAGTCTTAGCAGCACTCACAGAATTTCAAAAGATCTCTGGTCTCAGAATTAATCTGAATAAAAGTGTACTCTTTCCAGTGAATTCTCAAGCATATAATATTAGATTAGACACCCTACCTTTTATCATTGCAGAACAGTTTAAATACCTGGGGTAAACATCACAAGTAAACATAAAGCTCTTTATCAACAAAATTTGCGTCTGCATGGAAAAAATTAAACAAGACTTGCATAGATGGTCAACCCTTCATCTCACACTAGCTGGAAGAATTAACACTGTTAAGATGAATATTCTTCCTAAGCTCCTTTTTATTTCAAAACATCCAATATACATTAATAAATCATTCTTTAAGTAATTAGATTCAACAATAACCTCATTTATTTGGAATTCAAAACATCCACGCATCAAAAGAGCGACCCTACAAAGACAAAAGGCAGAAGCGGCATGGCTCTACCTAACTTCCAGTTTTATTACTGGGCAGCAAATATACAGGCGATAAGAACCTGGACACAAATAGAAGAACATACACAGGCTGGACCGCAATAGAAGTAAAATCCTGCAGTACTTCTTTGTATTCCTTGCTCTGTGCTCCAATAAACACACGTTATCGGCAATACACTAATAACCCAATTGTGCTCCACTCACTTAGAATCTGGAACCAATGTAGAAAGCATTTTAAGACGGAGAAGCTTCTATCTGTGGCACCTCTGCAAGAGAACCACCTCTTTCAACCTTCACAAACATATGCAGTTTTAATATCTGGAAAAATTTGGAATTAACTTGCTTAGAGATCTTTATATAGACAACGTCTTTGCATCCTATGAACAATTACATTCCAAATTTAACATTCCAGCTACACATTTCTTTCACTATCTTCAAATCAGGAACTTTGTTAAACAGAACCTTCCAGATTTTCCTCATCTTGCACCCTCATCCATGCTGGAAAAATATTGCTCAATCTCAAGGACTTAGACTCCATCTCTACAATATATAAAATCATTTTACAATCCCTTCCTTTCAAAGATCCAAGAGGACACTGGGAAAAAGATCTCTCAATTAATATATCAGAAAAGGAGTGGAAAGTAGCAAAGCAGAGAATTCACTCGAGCTCCATATGCGCAAAGCATACAATTATACAACTCAAAGTTATATATCGAGCACATCTGTCTCGACTAAAACTCTCAAAATGTTTCCAGGGCATGATCCAACCTGCGAACGTTGCAACCAAGTCCCAGCCTCACTGGGTCACATGTTCTGGGCCTGCACCAAATTAACATTATTCTGGACAAAACTTTTTAATTACCTTCAGACAGCCTTGGACTCACAATCCCTCCTAACCCATTAACAGCTGTGTTTGGGGTTCTTCCAGAGGGGCTTAAAGTGGAGAAAGACAAACAAATTGTGATTGCATTCACTACACTTTGGCACGCAGACTTATTCTGATAAACTGGAAGAACCCAAACTCTCCTCTTTTAAGTCAGTGGGAAACTGATGTGTTATATTATTTGAAATTGGGAAAAATCAAATACTCAGTTAGAGGATCTGTACAGACTTTTTTCAAAACATGGCAGGATCTAATCAGTAATATTTTAAAATAAGTTCATAAAGCACAGAGAGTTTATTAATTTAGGTATGTTTACAAGCCTTAAATTTTACGCCGTTTGGCTTGCTCTCTCTCTCAGGGTGGGGATCGATCTGTTCTTATCTCAATTTTTCTTTTTGTAAAAACTTGATTGCTTTGTATGGATTTCAATAAAATTAATAAAAAAAAAAAAAAAAAAAAGATTCCCTCACCCCAAGTTTTCTTTGAAAAACTTGTCCAGTTCACACCCTTTCCAAACGAAACTGGTCCTTATTTATCAAGTGGGTCTCTGTAAAAACACTATTTAATTTAATTCATGATTGAGACCTTTGACATTTCAACTCACATAGTTCACTATTTGGTCATACCGTTTGTCGACATTTTGTAGAGTTAAGGTAGTACATGGTTACATATAAATGCTTTGGCCTAGATTTCATATTATTGCCTAGCTTTATGAAAGGATAAATAAGAAATAGCAATGCTCTCTTCTCAACACACACACACACTCTTTTGCCTCCGTGAACAAGGCAGACCACCCTTCATGAAGTCCCGGTCATGAAGTGGTGTTAAAGCTGTACGCAGCTATACAATGATGAGTCAGCAGAGTGAACAGAAGTGGGGTGAGTACATAGCCCTGTGAGGTGCCAGTGTGTAGCATGATCGTGCCGGAGATGGTGTTTCCAACGTGGACTATCTGAGGCCACTCAGTCAGAACGTCCAGGATCCAATTGCAGAGGGAAGTGCTGTATCCTAGCAGACTCAACTACCCTATGAGCTTCTAATGATGGTATTAAAAGCACTGATGATAGACAGAAACAAATATATATTATATATTATTTCTATAATTTGGAACACTGGTAAAGTAGTACTAGGGTGTTGTACCATGTTAGCTATTATGAATGTAGTCATAATACATAATACTCTTGCCTTGAAAGCTTGAATATTGTAATCTTTTTAGTTAGCCAATAAAAGGTGTCATTTTGCTTGACTTCTCAGAACATTGGTAAAATTAAGTGACTCAGACTGGTTTAAAAAACTGAAATCATTGTCTTGGATTTTAAATTTCAGCACCTAAACCAAAAGGCCACAATACCTAGAAAGGTAAATAGTGCCTGAATTTATGAACAATAGATGATCTTTTACTGTATGTTTTGTGTTGTGCCAAAATATGATTTATCTTGCTATTAAAAGCAGTAAATTTATGTACAGTTTTCTGTACATTTCCTTTATGAAAATCTGTGTTATCTGCTTGCATGTTCTTTATTTCCTTACATCCCAGCAGAAATAGGCACAAGGCAGGAATATAGCTTGAACAGAACAGTTCATCATGACATACTTGTGCACAAAGAGTGACAATTTAGAACTGCCAGTTCACATAATACATATTTCTTTCTGGATATTGAAGTACAACAAGAGTGTCCAGGGAAAAATCCAAACAGATATATGAAGAGAACTCCACACAGGCAATGACCAACCATGGGATTCAAAACCATAATTCCGGATTATTGAGACTCAGCAAAATTTGTATATTGCTAAATATCCACATTTTACTATAGTCTAAAATACATGTTCTTCAAAAAGCCATCAAGAGAACCAAAGTTCATATACTTAGGGTGTAAATTATACAAAAGAAATTGCTCCATGCTCCATCTAAACTTAAACAGTTTGTATAGTGCTTTTAAATTAACACATTTTGAAATGATAATACATTTATTCTCGCTCCTAAAGAGATTAACCTTAAAAGCAGTGACTTCAATAATGGTATAAAAGAACAATATGTTACTCTGCAATTAAAAAAATATATAAGTTACACTAAAAAATAGCTTCCAGTGAATACTAAAATTACAATCTGATGTTTACAAGTACATTTAGGCATTTGACATATACAGTGACTGATATACATTACAGTATATGTGTCTGCCTGATTCTGTTCTACACCTCTATGAACCATGAGGTTTTTTACCAACATGTTTTTATGATGCAATCAATCCAGTGAAATACATAAATACAGTGATATACATACATTGCAGTGTGTGTTACTGTAAATGCCAAATGGCTAAATGAATAGTCAAATGGCTAGCTGAGGATTATTTTATACAGTTGTGTGAAGAGATGTACTGAAGGAGGAGAAACAATGGGGTCCATCTAAGGAAATGGAGATGACTAAAAACTGATGCAAGAGCAGTGAGGCATGAACAGGGTTACTGGGAAATTAATTTTATGTGGTTCACAGCAGGGTGGCATGGTAGCACAGTGGTAGTACTGCTACCTTGCAGTAATGAGACCAGTCCTCCATGTATGGAGTTTGAATGTTCTCCGTGTGTCTGCATGGGTTTCCTCCGGGTGCTCTGGCTTCCTCCCACAGTCCAATGGCATGCAGGTTAGGTGTACGAGAGATACTAAATTGTCCCTTATTGTGAGGCTGGGGTGTATGTGTGGGTGTGCTTGCCTTGCAATGGACTGGCACCCTGTCCAGGGTTTATTCCTACCTTGCACCCTGTGCTGACTGGGATAGGCCCCAGCACCCCCTGCGACCCTGTTCAGGACAAAGTGGGTTAGACAATGACTGACTGACTGATTTTTTTCACAGCAACAATGTTTAATTCCCCTGCTTAACTGAAAGGCCCTGCAGGTACCACACCAAAATTATTTGTAGGATCCATTAACATGAACAATAATGTAAACTGAACTTTCTTCAGAATAAGCTATACCTTTCGCTCCTGACACACCAGTCTAATGAAAATTACCAGACATGCCAATTGTATATACTAATCCAGCACTGATGACAGAAAGAAACATTTTTGAATTATCTACTAGCAATGAGATGTAAACTGTTATTATATAATGCTTGTCAGTTTACATTCAGTGATTTAGCTTAAACATTTAGTCACTGCAACTAACAAATCATTATGGTGCAATTGTTTTCATACTTCCTCAACAGGAGCACAGCTAGGTTAAGTGGTTTGCTCGCAGTGCCACAATGAATCAGTTCTGGGAAATTAACCTGCAACCCTGTGTTTTATAGTCTACTGTATTAGTCACTAGAGCTCATCTTTATTTCTTTGTTTGTTCCAAAACTACCCCATATATAGCCTTAATTAATTATTCTGTTTAAATGGGACATGGGAGCTACATATTTTTATCAATTTGTACTAAGAGACATACTTAATAAATAAAATCTTTTCTCTACATCAGTATCTCATAAATTATTTTAGTATATAAAAGTGTCATATTTTGTTTAACTTTCATTTTGAAGTGTAAGCTGTAAAGATGTGCAGTACCAATGCCCAGCTTCCATTGTGTACTGTCTGGAAGTGATGAATCAGGAACATAACAATCAGCTTTAAAATTAGCTGACATATTTTGGATTCAAGTTTGGCAAATTGTGTGTTTTTTTATAGTTTCTCGACATTTCTTAAACTCTCTATAGCAGTTATGAATCCTACTATATTTTATATATATGTATATGTTCTTAATAATTTTGAATCTTGATACTTTGTCTTTCAAATATTTGTTTTAATTATACATTACTGTATGCTTATGGCATTACACTTGCTTTCAGGTGCGCAGCCATATTGTTTATAATTACAGTATGACACTCATTGCCATTCATGTGGGCCTGGCATGAAATGCCACATGGGATAGGTTCTCCAAATGGTTTTCAAATTGGAGTCACAACCCTGCAGCCAAGTTGAGGTTGACTTTCTTAAAAAAAAATACATCTATACTAATAAAAGGCAAAGCCCTCACTGACTCACTCACTGACTCATCACTAATTCTCCAACTTCCCATGTGGGTGGAAGGCTGAAATTTGGCAGGCTCATTCCTTACAACTTCCTTACAAAAGTTGGGCAGGTTTCATTTCGAAATTCTACGTGTAATGGTCATAACTGGAAGCTATTTTTCTCCATATACTGTAATGGAGTTGAGTTCGAAAGCCGTGGGGGGGCGGAGTTTCGTGTGACATCATCACGCCTCCCACGTAATCAAGTGAACTGACTATCAACACAGTACGTAGCAAACCAGGAAGAGCTCCAAAAAGCGCTGAAGAAAACATGCATTATATAATTGAGAAGGCAGCGAAACAATAAGAAGCGAGCGAGTGACGTATACAACCATATTCATAAGTGCAGCTACTTCGGAAACAAAGCACGGTGTAAACCTAAAGTTTAAATTAAGTTCATAGACAGGCTGCCGCTGGCGTTTGTCATGCCCACGGGTATCGGGATACAAGTTTAATGAGAGGACGCAGGATATAAACGAGAGTGTTGATCACTTTGTAACTAAGTTAAAATTGCAGGTGAAGGGCTGTGCTTATACAGATTCCGAGAGACTGTGTTTGTGGGGGATTGACATTTAAGGCGGGTGGGGGAGTCACGACATCATCTTCCCTCCCATTCACCTCATTTCGCTCTGAGCTGAGCTCCGCAGCTAACGCAGTGTTACGGAAGCGACTTTGTGACGCTGCCACCAAATACTCACAGAAAAATCCACAAGTTAATACACACGCTGTCTCTACAGTTTCTCCACACTGAATCCTCCAGGCACTACTTACAAAAGGTTACATTGGCAATCATGTTACGTTATTTTTAAAATGTTTCATTTTCTTAGCACAAGCACAGCTGAGAAGCTTCGATGCATATGCTCCATAACGCGTTAAAAAATCACGCATTTAATCACACTTTACATTACAAGCAAAGGGGAACTTCTGTCAATGCATGATTTCCTGGTACACCGATTACATTGATCAGCTTCCCGATTCATTTTACCCTCGCACCCCCTTGGTTTGAGAAGAAGTATGAAAAAATATGAGGTTAACACAGAAAAACAGATCACCACTTGAAGCTTTATGAATAATTGATTCGCCATCAATAATTGTTTTGGTAAAGCCATACTCAGTGTAATCCTCCTTCCATTTTATAATTTTTCCACCACTAGCCATGATTAAATGAACGGTAAAAAAGTAAGAGCGAAGCGGGGTGACTTATTCAGGCAGGCAGGCGACAGCTCAATAGCTCGAATTTGGATATAAGTAGGTTCTATTTAGTCGCCAGAAATATCTTTGTTAATCAGTTTTAAAATTGTTATTGTCATGAGTGTTGGTGGCATATATATATATATACAGTAATCCCTCGCTATATCGCGCTTCGACTTTCGCGGCTTCACTCATCTAAATACATATCACGGATTTTTCGCTGGTTCGCAAATTTCTGCGGACAGTGGGTCTTTAATTTATGCTACATGCTTCCTCAGTTTGTTTGCCCTGTTGATTTCATACAAGGGACGCTATTGGCTGATGGCTTAGAAGCTACCCAATCAGAGCATGTATTACTTATTAACTAAGACTCCTCAATGCTATAAGATATGCATCCCATGTGGAGCTTGATTGTTTACTTGTCTCTGTCTCTATCTCACCCTCTCTGACATTCTCTGCGCCTGACGGAGGGGCTGTGAGCAGAGGTGCTGTTTGCACAGAAGCTGTTTGCCTAGTGGATACGGACGCACCTCTAAGAAATGCTGCTTTATCGCGGTGCTTCCAAAAGCACACATTGATTTTTGATGGTTTGCTTTAATCTCTCTCTCTCTCTGACGTTATCTGCGCCTGACGGAGGAGATGTGAGCAGAGGGGCTGTTTGCACAGAGGCTGTTTGCATAGAAGATACTGACGCTCCTCTAAAAAAAGCCACGGCAAACTTAAAAGCACACGTATTGATTTTTTGATTGTTTGCTTTTCTTTGCGAGCACTCTCTCTCTCTCTGAAATTCTGAAGAAGATCTAATTGCATTCTTTTAATTGTGAGAAAGAACTGTCATCTCTGTCTTGTCATGGAGCACAGTTTAAACTTTTGACTAAAGGGTGTTATTTCATGTCTAGAGGGCTCTAATAATGTTAACAGTGTGGGAGAGTTTATAAGGGCTTAAAATATATAAAAATAACTACATAAACATATGGTTTCTACTTCGCGGATTTTCACCTATCGCGGGTGGTTCTGGAATGCAACCCCCGCGATCGAGGAGGATACTGTATATATATATATATATATATATATATACATATATATATATATATATATATATATATACATACATGTTTACATATATACACACAAACATATACTATGGGGTGCCAAACAGGCAAATACATTGATTTTATGAATATATAAAGTCGGCGTCAGAATATATAAAGTCAAAACTTGAATATATTCAAGTTTTGACTTTATACAGTATATTCCAGCGCTGACTTTATATATTCAAGTTTTGACTTTATATATTCAGAAACAATTTTTGACTTTATATATACCGACGCTGACTTTATATATTCAAGTTTTGACTTTATTTATTCTGACAGTGATTTTATATAATCAAGTTTTGACTTTATATATTCGGGAATGACTTTATATATACAAGTTTTGAATTTTTATAGTTAAAGTCATCATTGAATAAATTTTTCTTCACCATAGAAATTTAAAGACTAAATTCAACTTCCATTCCTAACAAACATATTTCTGGCGACTAAATAGAACCCACTTATATCCAAATTCGAGCTATTGAGCTGTTGCCTGCCTGCCTGAATAAATCACCCTCGCTTCGCTCTTACTTTTTTACCGTTCATTTAATCATGGCTAGTGGCAGAAAAATTATAAAATTGAAGGAGGATTACACTCAGTATGGCTTTCCCAAAACAATTATTGATGGCAAATCAATTATTCATAAAGCTTCAATTGGTGATCTGTTTTTCTGTGTTAACCTCATATTTTTCATACTTCTTCTCAAACCAAGGGGGTGCGAGGGTAAAATGAATCGGGAAGCGCTGATCAATGTAATCGGTGTACCAGGAAAGCATGCATTGACAGAAGTTCCCCTTTGCTTGTAATGCAGTGTGTTTAAATGCGTGATTTTTTAACGTGTTATGGAGCACATGCATCGAAGCTTCTCAGCTGTGCTTGTGCTAAGAAAAGGAAACATTTTAAAAATAACGTAACAAGATTGTCAATGTAACCTTTTGTAAGTAGTGCCTGGAGGATACAGTGTAGAGAAACTGTAGAGACAGCGTGTGTATTAACTTGTGGATTTTTCTGTGAGTATTTGGTGGCAGCGTCACAAACTCGCTTCCGTAACACTGCGTTAGCTGTGGAGCTCAGCTCAGAGCGAAATCAGGTGAATGGGAGGGAAGATGATTACATCACTCCTCCACCCACCTTAACTGTCAATCCCCCACAAACACAGTCTCTCGGAATTTGCATAAGCACGGCCCTTCACCTGCAATTTTAACTTAGTTACAAAGTGATCAAAACTCTCGTTTATATCCTGCATCCTCTCATTAAACTTGTATCCCGCATTACCCGTGGGCATGACAAACGCCAGCGGCAGCCTGTCTATGAACTTAATTTAAACTTTAGGTTAACACCGTGCTTTGTTTCCGAAGTAGAAGCACTCATGAATGTGGTTGTATATGAAACTCGCTCACTTCTTATTGTTTCGCTGCCTTCTCAATTATATAATGTATGTTTTCTTCAGCTCTTTTTGGAGCTCTTCCTGGTTTTCTACGTACTGCATTGATAGTCAGTTCACTTGATTATGTGGGAGGCATGATGATGTCACACGAAACTTCGCCCCCCACGGCTTTCCAGTTCAACTCCATTACAGTAAATGGAGAAAAATAGCTTCCAGTTATGACCATTACGCGTAGAATTTCAAAATGAAACCTGCCCAACTTTTGTAAGGAAGCTGTAAGGAACGAGCCTGCCAAATTTCAGCCTTCTACCTACATGGGAACTTGGAGAATTAGTGATGAATCAGTGAGTGAGTGAGTGAGTGAGTCAGTGAGGGCTTTGCCTTTTATTAGTATAGATAAAACAAACAAATCTAATACAGGTAAAATTCTGTTACAATGAATATCTTTACAATGAAATTTTCATTACAATGAAGTATTTTTATGGTTCCGACAGTTTCCCCATATGACACGAGTCTATAGAAATCTTGTTATTATGAAGTACATTCAGCAGATACATTCATTACAACGAAGTGACCTTGAAATGCTTGAATGAATCATCCAGAGAGCAGTTAGTTCTGTGGTCGCAGCTCAGTTGTGCACAAAGATCCCAAAACAGAAACATTGTAAAAAAATTATTTCTTCGAACTTTCCTCGTACTGTTTTTTTGCTGTTGTGGTTTTCTGTGATACCTTTTGCGTATTGCTCGTCAACATTTGAAAAACATCCATTGTTCATATTAGAAAATATTAAATTTTTGCAGCTCTCGATTGCGACAAAAAAAAAGATGTAGTAAAGTGAATTTGAAATTTCGCCATTGACACTGTCAACTTTCTTGACAGACCAATCAAAAAAGAATAAAAATCTTGGGTTGCAAATGTATGCGAACTGCTGCATTTGAAGATGCCGAAAAAGAAGTTTTTATGTGGTTCAGTAATGCTCGTTCAAGAAACATTCCTATTAATGTGGCACTCATTCAAGAAAATGTGAGGTTTCTAAAGTCTCTTGGGACCTCCCCCAACTGTACAACACGCCGAACAGCGTCCCGATGTGCGAGCATTGCATCTGTGGAAGACTGTTTATCTATTGCCGGGGCAACAGCAGGCTCACAGCTCTGCTGCAGCTCTTCACCGAAGCAAACAGAAACGATCTCAATGGGTGATGCAAGGAGCAATGTAAATACAGGGAACAGGATTACTTGGCCACTAACCTGGCCATGACCCTGCCTGACTGCTGTGTCCGAGTACAGCAGAGTGGCAGATCACACTACAATAAATAACCCTGCTGTTCCTGTTTCAAGCTGAATAAAGATGGTTTTGCTAAAGTACTGAGACTCAGCCTCGTGTTTTGGGGTGTAAGACAGGGACTTATAGCGCAACCATGATCTTTTAGGATTCGCTTCTGTGGCGCTTCACTGCAGTGCTGTGAGCCTGCTGTTGTCCTGCCCCAGCAATGGACAAACAATCTTGCACAGAGGCGGCAGTCATGCTTTGGGATGCACTTCAGCTTGACGTTCCCTTTGGGCCGGGTGTTGGAGATCCAAAAACAGTTCAGAATTCTCACAATATGAAGAAGAAGAAAAAAAGGATGATTCGACTTCTGATTGATAACTGTGGTGCCCACAATATGCTTCCGCATTTAGATAATGTTTGCGTTGAATTCCTCCCACCCAATTGCACATCAGTGCTTCAGCCATTGGGTTTGGGCATCATTCGCACCCTGAAAGTATATTATCGCAAGGAAATGCTGAGAATAATTCTCATCAGCATAACTTGTAGACAGGAGAAGATTAAAATTAATGTGAAAGAAGCCATTGAAATGATTGCCATTGCCTGCACACAAGTTAAAGAAAGCACTATAATGACAAATACAGAATCTCATTACAACAAAATATTTTTTATGTCTCTGGCAGTTCGTTGTAATGGAATTTTACCTGTATTTCATTTTACTGTTCATTAATATTAATCTACCTGCCTAGCCCCACTGAGGATTATTTTAAAGGTTGCCAGTGAATTCTGACTTCCAACTGATGCCATTCTGACATGTAAAATCTGACAACAAAGTACATGTTGAAGTTGCTGAAGTATCTTGTGATGACATTATGGATACACATTGGAAAATAGAAGAACTTCATGGCAAAGTCTACCAACTTATGTTGCATGGAGCCACATTTATTCACAAGTTCTAGCCAGAAGGTCAAGCCAGACCACATGCAGGTATATTTTCTCTATCTTTGCTCCTAGATTATTGATGAATGTTTCATATATGTGGGAAAGTCTAGAATTCTAGCCTTTTGGCAGTTTGTGTTAATATATGTTACTCATAAGAAAGCTGATCTTCCTTTTAGCCAGGGAGTAGAAGAAGAAGATATTACCTTCCACATTCAGTAAAGCAATGCTTATGAACTGGTTGATGGCGTGGGACTGCTTCTTGGGAATTAATACACCAATTGCTTGCTGTCATTCTGATGGATGCTTTTTGCACACTGAACTCGTGAGCTACCACAGAAACTTCACTGCTCAGGGACATGCCATGGGGCTGACACTGACCTTGCCATTTTTATAGTTTCCATCACTTCTTGAAGTTTAGGCAAGAAGGTATCAAGGGGGAGAGTTGCGGTAGTTGTGTGTGGTATGTGCCTTGGTGGGCTGAGGGGTATTGTTTGATTGTTGTTATTATATTGGCTCTTGATGTGTTGCTCCAGCTCCTCCTTTTTAATCTACTTCCCACTTCTTCTTTCATCCTCCATCCAGCAGGCATACTTGAAGGAATCTCTGAAGAAGTTAGTTGAGAGATCAACAAAGCATTTGTTTTGATTAAGATGTCTGCTATCATTCAAACTAAGGCTACCGTGAACAGCAACCAATATCCAAAATCATGCTCTGCTTTGCAGCATTAGGTTTATACTAAAGGGTGCCCTTACCAGATGGAACACTTTGTGGGGCCTAAAAAAGTTTGGGAACTTCTCATCTATGACATCACTGGACACTGGTTAGGTGCAATGCCAGTGCACAGCTCGTAGTATCCTAACTTGGAGACAAATCTAAAATACATTTCTTGTGTACTTTGTGCTTCTTGAGTAAGTTAGAGATCCTCAGTCATTAGTTTGCCAAGAACTGTTAGCTCTTTTTTTTGATCTCTAACTTTTGCTCTAGCATTTTGTTTGGTTACTAGTATTTTTGCCATATTCATGACCAAATCTAATGTGGCCTTTTGACTAAGAATTTAATCTTCTCCACTAGCCTTTTATCTCCTGGTATTCTCTTCTCACATTTTCCTTAGTGGTTCATTCTGTTTTTTTATGGGTGATCACAACACCTTACTGTAGTAGTAAAATAAAGCTGCCAGAATTAAACTACATGCAATTTCAAGTACTAAGGAAAAATGACAAAACATTGTACCCTAGTATGAAAAGTGAAGTCCCTTGTTACAGATATTCAGATTAACAAGCTTCCATAACTAGCATTCTTTCATTTGAAACACCTTGCCTTTCAAATTCCATTCTATGTTAAAACAGCAGATATTCTCTGGTATAGTCAATGACTATAAAACAGTCACTGCAAACCCTGAGCCTTCAGGTTATTATTGGTACTAACAATATAATCTCTGGCCATGTCTGACACAAAACTGGAAACAGGAAACACTTAAAATACTCATAACTGAGATGTTGTTGCAGGCAGTTACAATTAACTTATTATTCAGCCCTAACTTGCGTATTAAGTTCTATGTTGCAGAAGGCCATATCAATACAGGATATGCTGCACAGACCCACACTGAATCATACTGGGCGAAAGTAGAGTTGTCAGATAACATAAAGTGTATGCAGAAATCAGTGCACCCCTGTGCCACTCCACAATACACTTATTCGTTTTTAGTAATTCACCTACCGTTAGGTGTTATGTCCCACATTATAAGCAGCTACGTATCTGTTGTCTTTGAGGTAGAAAACCACTTTTTGTAATCGTTGCAAACATTTTATTTCAATTTTTGGCATAGCATTCAAGGCTTAATTTTATACCATAAAGGTAAATTGGTTTTCATTCTGCTTTCTAAGTCTAAGGCAGGATTGCCTAGAACCAGTAAATTTTCACATTTTCTTTTAATAACAATATGTTATTTTTCAAAACAATTTTAATAGCACACAAAATCAATGAGAATTTCAGGGTGTTTTAGAGCAGTCTGAAGAATAAACACTTTGGAGTGTAAAAGTAATCATTAATGAAAATTACAAGTAGAATATATAAAAATGGTTTAGGGTATTAGTGCTGGCCTTTTCAAGCTTTATAAATGAGCCCATGTGTCAATAACGGAAGATGTCCCACTTTAAGTCAATTTAAAGTGTCACTATGTAGTAACTATTGAAAGATTTCCTATAAAATGATAGTATGAGATATCCAATGGAAACATTCTATTTTCTTTTTATTTCTTTATTTTTGCATTTCTCTTTTGTTTTAATTTTCATATTACATTATTAAACCTTATTTCACAAACCTGCTTTAGAAAAACAGGTACAAAGAAATGGATGAATAAATCTGGTATTTTATGGAAAGGCAACACATTTCTTGACTTAACTTGTAATTTCATGATTTGGTTTTTAAAAACTGTCACCCATGCATGTCTGGGGATCTCCTTATAGGCTCTGTCAAGGCATGTAATGACCCACTGGGATGAAACGGGGCACTAAAACTAAAATTGCCATCTCTCTCTTTCCCAACAGTGCAAAGAAACCAACCAATGAAGGCAACTGACTCCTCTTCCGGTCCAACTTCCACAAAAGTGAGGGCTACTTAAAAGGCAGTGTCATTTTGGCAAGAGCGACCCACCAGACAGGCTAACCTTAACTTGTGGCTGAAAGCTGAACACCTTTTTGTTTCTTTTTGTATCTCAAAACCACTAGGAGAAATAATCCAAATAAAGCCTTTCTTTTGTTTGATATTAAATGTTTTCCTTTGTGCACTCTGTCATTCCTGCACATGGCCACAAAACTAATTTTCAAAGGTGCTCCTTGAAATTAACACTGATCGATACTGTGGCTGTTGTAAATTAAGTTTACTTGTTACATTTTTTGGTACTTTTTCCGTTACACTAAGCATAAAATCTACAGTTCCTGCATATGCATATATGCATTAATTAAAAAAAAAACATTATTTGCTGATTCACATTGACCATGCTCTTCTAAATGATTTTATATGTGTTATTAATAAGGGGATTAATAAACTGCCTTTTGTCAAACAATTTTGGACAAGCCAAACCACACTACTAAACTATGACAATTCACATAGTAATGTGCATGTTATTTGTTGCAAGAGTTCATATTAGAATTTATGTGCTACAATTTGACTGAATTGGCATGATATAATATTCTGAAATCAGCTTAATCCAAATCAGAATGATGAGGATATGTTGAATCCTATACAGGCAGCATCGGATCCAAGACACCAGTCAATTTAATTTAACATATAAGAAAAAAGAATGGGACCATTTATTCTGATGAAATGTCTCAGTACAATGATAGCACTGTTAATAAAACACAATGCTTAATACCATCAAATGCATGATAATTTTATTGACTAACTATATAAATCTATTTTGTTACATTACAGCAGCAATCGAAAGAGTATAAGTGAACCAAGAAATACAGAATTTGTTTATTGCAGGGGTTTATTTTTAGGGGGTCAATTTGCCACACTGTATTAATTCTTGAGGTTATCCCATCAGTTCTTAGTCTAAGATGGGAATCACTCAGAAATGGGGTGCCAAGATTCTAACCCAGCTATGAAGAAGCATCACTAAACATGCTGCCTATATGCTACATAAAAGTATTAAATGAAATTTTAAACAGAATAAAAATATAAGATTACTGTACTAAAATATCTACTTCTAAATCAAGGAGAATTGGAAACTATAAGCAACACTTTTTATTTGGGATTATGATATCTGAGAAAATCCAGCATCTTAGCTTAATGAAACTGGTGAAGAGGTTTTGAAACTGAGGCTGTTTCTTTAGAAGGCACAGGCAAAGTCTAAAAGTAAGTGGGTTTACAATATATTACACAACAATATTCAAGCTGAACAGACTAATACAGAATAATAGTCTGAATCTTTATGGGTTATGTTAGTAAGGGATACATCTAGAGGTAGAGCATAAAGTTCAAACAACACCATTTTCTTTAACAATATAACAGATAGGGGATCAGAAGATGACATGTTTTACAAATATTGACTTGGAAAATCCTGTTGTGAAAACCAGATGAGGAACAGAAATCATGTACATGGCAAATATTTTCTTTCTCACCCATTTTGATTCCTATATAGACTTGTTCATACAGCAAGAGAAAAACAAGTGAGTGATCAACTAAAAAACAGCAATCACTGAATGAGAGAGCTAATAGAGTCTTAAAACACTAAAACAACATGAAAAATACATGATGTGCTGATTTATTGAGAATGAATCAGCACTTATTAAAACTAGACTGTAAAACAAACAAAATAAAACTTTTACTATAGATAACATATATATTATGCTAAATTAACTGCAAAATGCAAAAAAAAATGTAAAACATTTGTTTATAAGATTCTTACCAACAAAAAGCAAAAAACAATACATCTAACCATCAATCCCACTTCTGTTTCAGGGGTTTGGGAGAAACATCTTTTGAAAAATGAAAGAAAAAAAATCAATGTCTTGTCTTAAAGGGTCATTATGGTCAGTTTTTCTTTAGGCATACTAATGAGAGTACAATGGAGAGTCTATATGAATGTCCTTGATGACTGACCTGTCTTTCATCAGGCAATAAGAAACTACCCCAGGAGTAGTATGGCTTAATCTAACCTGACTTTAATAAAACAGCTGCATGCAAACATTGTTGTCCAACAATAGAGTAACCTATTCCATCAGGATTTTTGTTATCTCAGTTTAGGGTGAAACTTTGAGAATCTTAGCTGTTACTACAAACTACATATACTAAAAATATTTTTTGGGGGTAGTATTCCTATAAACGCACATCTAAAAAAACTTCAATATGACTTTTATGAAACTCTTTATGAGACTCTTCAAAATGCTTGTGTTAGGGTCTGTTAGAAATTTTCAGACATACTATTTTCTCATCTCTCTGACTCAACCCTAATTCTGTAATGAAGGCACAGGAAAAACAATCATAGTTGGATTTAAATTATGGTTTGGGAGATGAAGTCACATAAACAAGCTAATGTCTAGGCCAGTGAGTAAGAAAATTATTATTTTAAATAAAGCCCAAAACCTGAAGCAAAAATCGAGTTCATAAAGGACACAGCAGTAACACTGGGAGCTTGAAAGTCGAGTACTATCTTTTAACCAATTTGAGAGACAAGAATTATAGTCAAACCAAAAAGAAAGAGGTTAAGAGCATGCACTGATACAGTACATTGCCGCACCCACCACATGCCAAAACAACTCAGGATCCCACATTAGGACCTGAGTGCAGCCATGCAATGGGTGACATCTCAACACCACACTAGTTCAGATGGAGTGGAACAATGTGAGGTTTTTTATGGTGGCTGGAGTGCCAATTTTGCAGTTTGGATGGCCTACCTGCAGGGCTGGATGCAGATTAATGTCATACCCAGGACGGAGCAATTGCAGGTTAAAGGCCTTGCTCAGGGCCCCAACGAAGTAGAGTCAGTTCGGGCAGTTACAGAATTTGAACTGGAAACCTTCCAATTACCAGTGCAGATCCCTACCTCAAAGCCACCACTCGGCCCAAAATAAAAAGTATCAGAACCAAAACATCAAATTAATATTATAAATTACACAGCAAGTTCTTTGAAGTAACCTGAATGCTCATATAATTTGGAAATGAGTGATTCTCACCCTTATTCCATTGTGATGATGATGTAACGTGATGAACACCTCTGATCATTCAGCTTAACATTAGCATACCAGTTGTACAGCATTTATGCAAAAACAATATAGCATCAGGGAGAAAGAATTCTAAAAGCAACATTCATAAAAATGCATCAGAATCAAATTCCTTGTCCTCAGAAATTTTGAAATGACAACTTAATGATTTTTGAGGCCAAAATAACAATTACAATAATATCAAACTATGACAAATCCTAGGCAATTCATCATCACATCTTTTTCCTCTTTAAAATTGCTGTTAATTTGTTTTTTTTTTTTTCTGCCACTGAGTTGTAAAAGATCCTGCACATGTTACATTAATTAGTAATTAAATATTTTTCTCTAGATTTTCTTTCAACATTTACAAGCGCTTTTCCCACACACTCAACATTGTTCAAAGAATTAAAATAAAAATTCTAAACCAAAAGGTTTAATTAATGCAATATAACCAGAACACAGGATGGCATTGTTTACTAACACCTTATCTCTTCCTTCCTCTGCAGATGGCTTTACCAACTTTGATAACACTCCCGGTATCCGTCTACCTGGACCCACCTCTTCCTGCCAGAAGTTCTTATATATATATATATATATATATATATAGATATAAATATTCTGAGGGACGAAATGCTCAGACTGGTGTCCAAGCTGAAATTGGTTTGAGATCCTTACCTGGCCAGGATGCCAAAATAACATAGAAGGACACAGGAGAGCAATATTTTCAGCCTGGTGTTACCCCCGTACACCTGTCGACCATTTGGACACCTGCAGGGAATGACAGGAAGTTGTAGTCCAATAGTGCAGCCCTGCTGGGGTACGTAGGTGCTGCTAGGCGATGCTGCAGAGAGTTGCACTCCCTATTCCAATGGGACTTCCTTTTTGCCAGAAGTGCTTCCAACATGTCAAAGCCCTGGTGCTGGAAGTATACTCAGTTCTCCAAAAAAAGAGACTATGTTGCCTTGTCCCATTGAGTCAGAGCCAGGAACAGACAGGCAAAGCCCTCCTTGGAGGAGTAACAGTGCGGAGAAGACAGAAAGAAGAAGTCACAGCATAAATAACGGTGTATAAAAGGTATTTTTGAAATAAAATACCCTTTATGTATAGTATATGTGTCTGTGTGTATGTTATTGTATATACAGTTTACATCCATACCATGTTAAAAAAGAAGAGGAGAAATTTAAATTAATTTTAGGGTGAAACAAAGAAAATCAGGTCAATGTATCTTAATATGTGACTGGATTAAAAGGTTTGTGGAATACTGTTAAATATAGAATTTGTCCAGAATCGGAAACGGTGGCATGAAGACAAATTACTTTCCCACTAAATCTCATGTCTCAGTCCACAGGATATGGTACTGCGCGAGTCCTGAGGATAAACTCTTTGCTTAAAACAGATCTGGCAGAATGTCATTAAATTGGAGTAGTATAATAAATCAAGCTATTAAGAAATAACTTGGTATTCATTGATTGAGTGACATTTATGATAAAGAGTGGTATTAGCTTTGAGTAACAGTAAATATTAGAGTCAGTGAATCACCAAGAGTTCTCTGCCTGCCTCATGTGAGACTTGGCCTCATCTCACAGCAAATAAAACAGCTGTTAGCAAAAGCAGGTGAACGCCGTCTGGTGGCTATTCATTATTTGGAGAATTTATATGGGAAGCAGTAACACAGACATACTGTACTTAGAGACAGACTAAGAGATTTGGAAAAAAAAAAAATCAGAAATCATCCCCACAGATTCTGTTAGCATTAGGGCAGAGATGAATTTATACCAGAAACATGCTATGAAAATTAAGGCTGTAAGATTTTCAAAAAACTGTAATCTGTGCACACATCAGTAGTTTAACTTTTAAGACAGGATGAATTTAAAAGAAACAATTTTTTTTGGAGCTATAAGTCAAAACTACTGTAATTGTGTATGCGGGGAGGCTGCTTTAGAATCAAAAGTGACTTTAATTGTCCTAATTTCCTCATGGGAGAGGCAGGGGGCAATTATCTTTAAATTACTCTAAGGTCACGGTGTACTCCTGGGGAGCAATTGTCCTTTAAAAACAGAGCCTGAGAAATCAAAGATTGACAGTATATGTCATAGAAATGCCAGAAGCAGAGAAAGTGAGAAATGATTAGAGTGGTCGTTGAGAATAAACACTATGTTACAGGTGCTTTAGCAAGCTGGTGATGCTGGGAAGGCAACATGAGGATATTTATATAAAGCTCATAGGTTAACTGAAGCTTGAGAAGACTTTTTTAATAAACACAGTTGATTATTGATCCAGTGTCATATACATGTCCATTACTTGCGTAAACTGTTCAAAATATTGCAAATAAACACTTGAATAAGGAAAAAGGAAAGCTGGATTTTTGGGTAAGCTTTTAGACATTATCATTTTCTTTTGTAGCACTGCTGCATATCATCTTACTCTTACTCTTAGGAGAAAATGCTACGAAAGCAGTAAAAGGACATCTGTTCCAATTTCTTGCACTATTCTCACTTGGCAACCTTGAAGTCTTTTAATACTGTCGGTCTCAATTCATCTCCATTGTGGATCTTTTACACATTTTTCTTAACCCATCTGCTCAAGATAGCTGCTGCATGCAAAACATCCCTTTTTGTTGGCTTCCTGTTGTCATCGGTGGACACTGGGAATCAATAATCCTATTCAATTCTGGAGAAGACAGTACCCCAGAGTTTTTTCCATCTATCTCCTTCATCTGCTTTTCATAGTTGTCACCAGACATTACAGTATTGAAGTTACTGCATTGAGAAGTATAGCTGCCATGGGGACAGTGAAGTGCATGTTTTATATATTGTACAGCATTTGTAAATATGTAAAACAGGTATAAATCATTAAATGAAAGTGTCCATGACCATACCTTAAAATCATAGCTGCAGAATCTTCTAAAAGTAAATTAAACTGTGATCTACAAAGCAAGATAACTAGTACAAACAAATATGTTATTAAACAAGGCCTTTTTCAAAGTTACTTGTGAAAACGTTGGTACTTGTAAATGCAATAATAATTTAAATCTTTTTGTTGTCAACTAGAGATATACATTGTTCAGTCACAATACACACAGTTGTCATCAAAGTAAACTATTTGTTGTATTTTGGGCATATTAGGGAATTGAAAAACAAGCCATGTGAGCATGTTGGATGGGAGGCCAGTCTGTCTGATGCTACTTCAGTAGGATAATACACTGAATGCATTCTAACAACTATAAATCAACTATCAATGAATAATTAATTACATGGCCAGATCAAGTGAACCAAAATAGGTAACCATTCATTGTATACTGTAATAGCATTTTGGATATGTAAAGTATATTTATATCCCCATTATCACCAATGAGGAATTACATTCTCATTGTCTCTCAAGCTGATCACCCTGAGACAGCATAGCTTTAACACAAACTGATTGAACTGGGAATAGAAGACGCCTTTCTGCAGCTGCCCCAAAATAAAACTTCTTTAGACAAGAACAGACATAACCACTTAGCCTATGACGGGGATTTTTCCTGGGCAGTGACACTCAGCTATGACCCCTGAAAAAAGAAATCTTCAGCAGGAGATAGGGATGGCTGGGTCACCTTCTGAGAAAAGCAAGAGCAATAAAGCCTCTGACCTGGAATCATCAAGGGAAATACAAAAAAAGGAGACCAAAAAATATGTGGTGCAGAGACCTGAAAAACAACATGAGAGATTAGGATGGAGACAGCTAGAGATGACAGCACAGGATAGGGGCCATTAGTGGGCAGTTGTTGATGGCCTTGGCTCCAAGAAGAGTAAAGGGCTAAGATGAAATGAAAGGAGTGACCTTCGGCGGTTCATAAGCATATCACTGGCCATTCCCCTCCATTTTCAATACATTTTATTGTCTGGTAAAGGTTGTGAGTAAATAAATCACACAGCAATGAAATCAACATTGTCGCATATGCCAGTCCATCACATGGCTTTTGTGGTGGTGTGATATCTAACATAAAAGTTGGTAAATATTTTGTATGTCTTTATTTGTAAGCTAGTCAAAGCAAATGTAATATTAGATAGTGTTTCACAAGGCATATTACACTTTATTGATAAGAACAGTGGTACTTTGATGTTTACATAACCATTCCACCCTCACAGCCTTTAGGGCTGACTCAGGATTTGAAATTTATGGCAGTGGGGATGGAGCATGTGTCAAAACAGTCTGGTAAGGGTGACTGTGTTTGGACTTAGAGCCTATAAATCATCCTCTTCATGAAGGCCATAAACTGCTTAAGCAAAGCAACTGGAGTAGGAGTTGTACCTGAGCACTTTCATTGGTAAATGGCCGCCCAGGAAGGGACAGGTAAACTAATTCTACTGGTCTGAAGTATGGCTGTTTATGACTAGTTTAGAATCATAGGTCATTCTGTACCATGATGCCCTATTGGTTGATGATGAGAGATAGTCATCTCTCTCTCACTACCTGGCTATAAGGAGAAGACCATGAAGAAGATAACTTTATCAAGCTATACTGAGATGGACATGTGGCCTGTTTCTTTACTCTATTTGAAGGACATGTGGTACATGTGGTAGCAAGGCAAGCTAGACTGCAGACAAGCCAAGAGCAGCATTTGGACTGTAAGATGAACTGCTACTTAGGCTGTAATGGTATGGTTTATCAACATTAAGAATGTATTCTGCTTCCTCATTTTTTTTTTACATATTGTCAATAATACAAAATTAAATGTGTTAAATGTGCTTAACTTCTGCTTGTTTCTTTACTCTGTCTAACTGCCTAAGGTTACAGATACAGACAGAAAGAGAGGAGAAAGTGCTAAAGTACCTGACCACAGAGTGGTACTGTAAGTGCATAGAATTTAAGACATTTTATTAAGGTCTAATTAATAAATAGTATAATGGGAAAACAGGGTCAACATAGGACCCTACACGACAAATCAGCTTTTACATGGCTTTTACAGGAAAAAAAAACATGTAAAGTCTGTTTGGAATTACCAATCAACCTGACAGAATTGCTATACAATATAGCATGAAATCTGGTTGTCTGCCAAAGAGAAATAGGTTATGCATGCTAAATAAATCCTAATCATGATTAGAGTTTGTATGAATCTTAATGAGCCCTATACTTGGTGTTTTGGTTTAGGTGTACTGTACACGGTGGAAAAATTACATATTTGGATCAGCAGATGCTGGTACCTCTGAAAACAGGGAATGGAGAAGAAATATATTTTCATGATATGGCAGTGGTGGTGTGAAGACATATTCCTGCATCCATGTTTTATTTATAGAGAACAGAAAGAAACATGAAATATCAAAGAATATATTGAAAAAAATAATTGAAAGCTGAGAATTGGATTGTTTTTCTTAGAGGGGAACCATGGAAATGTTATAAGAAAAAGGAACACTGGCTTTTAGATCAGAATTGCTTGAAATACATTTAGAAAACAGCAACTGGACATTATTTACGCATCAGGGGTCTACAGAGTTCACTCTTGAGTGAATGTACATTGTGGCATTTACCTCCAGCAGTCCTGCATCTTTTACACTGGCAACTGTTCATGTCTATGATTAGGTAAATTTGTGAAATTAGTTTTGTCTTTAGTTCAGCTATCCATAATTTTTTTGCATTTTATTCAAGGAAAACTCAGGGTATTAGAAGCTAACAGATGGGATAAAATAGCTGAATTGCTTGATAACTAAAGTGGATCAAGAAAAAAAATGTAGTGCTGCATCCATAAAGAAAGGAGTTCTAAAACATTTTCAATAAACAGCTTTCTGAAAGTGGTTTTACCATTGCACAGATTACCAGTGGATTTTTACTGTTGCTCATGGCACTACAGAAAACACAGTATTTAGTAAGGGAACCACATTACATGCTCAAGCCCAATTACCTATCTTTATGGTAGTGGTAAACATTTAAATGAAAACTTTATGAGCGAAAATGAATAACAGTTACATATGGGGATCAGTTGAATGAGAATGAGCCCCCAGCAGTCAGGAAAGCCAGATGCTCAGAAATGGTGCATTATTTTGCTAATTACTCCTCTCCCCTAGTTCTTATCAGTTAAAAAAAAGAGTAAGGATCACACAGAGAGGAGTAGTAGTAGTTGTAATAGTGGTAAATCAGCTTACCAGATGTTTAGTATAGTTGTGCCATCCTGATCTCAAATTAAATCAAAGATCACTCTTTGGTGATGACATTTTTCTTACTTCTTTGCACATTACTTATTCCTTTCTAACTTAACTTTAAATGAGTATTATATAATAAAAGTGGCTAAAGGATAGAAACTTGCTCCACGTTTAAGACACCACTTGAAAAAATTCTCAAATGAATCCTAGTTACTACTGATTTATATTAAGGTGAATAAAAGAACAGAAAAAAACATATCAGTCTATGGGCCAATCCTGTTTGAGGAGGTGAAATGGAGTGGGTAACATTTTCATCCAGATATTTATCAGTGGAAAGGGTTACAAACATTACATTTCTTGGAGATACCATAACTAATGGCCTGAAGATGACACAATACATTTTGGCTATCATGAAAAACTAATGCCATTTGTTTCTTAGACACCTGAGGAAAGCCCAGATGTATCTCCCTCCATCTGTGCTCACCAGCTTCTGTGGATGGACAGTGATGTCCACTCTTTAAGGTTATATCTCATCCTAGTTTAGCACCTGTCCAGCTCAGGATCACAAATATCTACAGAGGATGGTGAATCTAGCTCATAGTAATACTAGTTAACAGCATATTTCTGTTTACTCTTTGAGGGCTGAATATTTTTTCCAAAAAACATAGTTTTCTGAAAAGCAATGCCTTCACACAGAAATCAACATAAAACATCTGTTGTTGCATGCTGTGGCTGCCAGTTTGCCAAGAATGTGCAGCAGGCTTGCTGCCAGGCTGTCTTTGCGTGGCTTAGGCAGCAGCAGCGGTCACTGTCGCAGTGCATTGCAATCTGGTTTCTACCTCTTATCATTGTTAAATGCCAGTGCTCCCAGGCAAACAGTGCCATAGGTGTGTCAACTCCTTGAACCTATTCAGCACCATGAATAGCTGGGGACCAATCAGCCGAAGCAAATTGGGAACTGTCTGATTCATGGTGTTGTATTCACTGTTTTTATTTTTACATTATTGTCTGTTGCTGGTATTGTATTGTCGATTGTCGTTATTATCTATAGGAAACATGCAAATAACAATTTCATTTAACTATGCATACATGGCAATACATTTAAACTTAAACCTAAACATTTTAGTGCATCCCTTCATGGCAACAGTGCATCCATGAAATGACTTCTTTAATTATATTAATATTCCATGACACAAGAATAGGAAAGTTCTTGAATGCATCAGAGGGTACTAAAAATGAATTCATTTTAATTTGAAGACTTGCCAAGTCAGTAGATCTTAATCTATTTGAGCACCTATGCAATCTGATACATTTGTCTACTAAGATTAGAGAAATACCACCAGTTCTTTTGAAAAGAAAATAAGTCTAATCATCTATGTATTAGGTAGGTGTACAATACATAATTAAACTGATGTTCCAAAATTTAAGGACAATATTTTTAAGCAGATGCAAATGATATAAGTGTAAATCAAAAAGGTAATTTGAAGACGTTCACAGCGCTCTGCCATTGGTCTAGTTGAAACCAAGGTCAAATGAACATGGACACTCTGCTGTGAGATTGCATCATTGGTGAACAATGCACCGTACTGAGATTTCTTTGGGCAGAAGAAGTGAAAACTGATGAAATTTACTGAAGAATGTTGGCTTGTGCAGATCAGTAAGCTGTTTGGGTGTCTATCCTGCGCCGACATTATGGTGCCGCAAGTCATCCTGCACTATGGCATGTGCAGATTCAGAGCTGATATTAAAATCTGCAGCAAGAGTCTACTCTAATGAAGGCATTCACTATATCAATGTGGGCTTTTGTGTTGACCAGATGGATCTTCGCTGAGAAATGCCGTTTTCACTTCTGTACTGAGCCAACATGTTTCTGTGAATTTTAGCAGGTTTCACTCCTTCTGTCCACAGAAATCTCACTACAGCATGTTGTTCAACAATGGTGCATTCCCACAGTTGAGCATCCAGATCCATTTGACATTGGCTACAACTATACTAACAGCAGAACACTATGTTGTGTGTGTTTACAACTACTCATAACTACACATAAGCCATCGCAAATGTGTTGTATTATGTTAGCTTCTATGCATTGCGTTTACAATGTACTTTTTAAATTACCTTTACTTTTTGTTTTAGTCTTGTACATATTAAGTAACATATGCATGCTTTCTTTATTTTATGTCCATTAATTAATTTTCTGATTATGCTGACATATTTTTTTAGCATTTTGGGGAACACAAACCTATAAAGACAAGGCACAAACTTCAGTAGCATTGAAAACTGTACTAAGACCCTGAGGCTGACTAAAATATATCTGATGGTGCTTGAGTGGCATTTATTTTGCCCTGGTAATGTGCATAAAATAATAAGCAGTTACTAATACTTTGAAAGACACTTAAGAGGTAAAAGATGAGCAGAAGTCAAGGATGACAGATTTGTAATTTGAATAGCTTACATTAAAATGTTGGTTCCTAAAACAGAAACATGAAATGCTTGAAAGTATTCTCATTCAAGGTCAAGCTTTAATCAACTTTAAAAAACTGTCTGTTCCAAAGCCTTTCAGCAATGTCAATTACAGACAAATCAAAACTGTTATCTGTTCACATAACCATTTTTAACTTGCTGATCTGGTTAAGGGTCTTGGGTACGCTGGAGCCTATTTTAGCAAAACTGAGTGCAAAGAAGGGGATTAAGAGGTTTTTTTTTTTAGGTTTTTCATATGGATTATGCATCTGTCTAGGTAAGGGTTCACAGACAAAAGCGCGATAGACATATGAGCGCCAACAAACTCACTAACTGGTTTTCGACAAATGCGCGCCGACAAAATCGCCACGACAAAATCACAAGAGAGGCCAAGAGAGTGGGACGCGTACGTGCGCATTATGTACACATTATACGCTAGGTTATAACTGTATTCAAAGATACAAATTGCACTGAGTTTTGTTCCTCTGGAAGATGTTGGGTCTGCTTTCGATGAACTGAGCGAGAGTAGACCCGACAATCTCCAGAATGTTTATGATTACTGGGAGAACAATTACGCTGGTCATTGAGACGCAATCGACAAGCCAACACGTTGTTTCCTATCACCATGTGGAACATGCGAGAATGTGTCGCTGATGGCATGCCGTGAACAAATAACTAGAGGGTTGGCATAACGCGTCGTATACATAGCGGAATTACCAGCAGTCAGGCAGCCAGCAATTCTAAATACGCTCAACTATCAAGACGTCTTGCTGCAATTCTTCCTACATATGCAGGGCGTGATCTTAAGGACTATCTGCTTGCCATGTCTCATAATATTGACTTCTAAAATAAATATTATTATATATGCTTTAAACTAGTAATTCATATTTAATGAAACTTTCGCGATTTTGTTGGCGCTAATATGTCTATCGCGCAAATGTCGGGTCACTCTAGATAAGGACCTACTGCCAAATCATTAGAAGTAGTAAATATTTTGGATTTTGTTTAAACTTTTAACACGTTTTCTATATATTTTTGTTTCTGAATGTAACAGATAAAGGCACATTTTATACTTTCTTACATAAACTTGACCATAAAAACTTTGGATTGGGGCTCAGTTTATCATAGTGCATTCAGACACACAATCACATTCATTTACACTAAGCCATATTCTCTAAAGATCACATTCATCAGTCAAACCTTCTGAAGTATTATTTCCTTCTGATAGATAGATAGATAGATAGATAGATAGATAGATAGATAGATAGATAGATAGACAGATAGATAGATAGATACTTTATTAATCCCAAGGGGAAATTCACATATACATATATATTCTTCTATACATATTTATATACATATATATCTTCTATACATATTTAAAATAAAAAGCTGAAACAGAAAAACCTGGGTCTAGTATGTTTAGTGTTAAAGTAAAATAATTTTGTCAATGTAACAGAAACAGACTGGTGTAGATTTGCCTTGCACAAACCTTTATATTGATGAAAGTGTGTAGTGTTCCATAATGTGTGCTTCTGTTGTTTTGTTTCAGCTTCAAATTCTACCTCCCTTATATGTTGTGTCAGCGCTTCAGTAGGTGGGGAATATCGAATATCAATGGCATAGGCATACTCTTTTGTAAGAGATGTAGAGTCATATTTTAGAGGGAGCATGTAGAATTAGAATTAGAAGAGAACTAGCCATTCAGCCCAACCATTCCTGACAAACCAATCCACCTAATTTCTTCAAAATAACATTAAGTAGAGTTTTGAAGGTCCCTACTCTCTACTACATTACTTGGTAATTTATTCTATGTATTTATGATTTTCTTTGTGAAGATAATATACCCTTAACAATTTTCCAAATATGTCTCTGTGTTTTTGTTGATCTCATTTAAACACCCCGGATTCACTGTAATAATTCCTCTCATAATTTGTTTCATCATTATAAAAACTTTAGTCATGTCACATCTTAATTTTTGTTTGCTTAAAATGCCATTGCTGTTGTAGATTGTCATAATTAAATGTTCTCCAGAAGTTTAAAAAACAACCAACTAATTAAAAGATACTTGGATGCACTCAATGAGCCACCTTACGTTTTTTAACTTTGTGCATGCTGATTGCAATAAGAAATGTCTATATCTACAAATTACTTCTAAAATGTTAATAAGAGTTCCTGATGCCATTTACCCTGATGTTTGATAATGATATAATTAAAGAGGAATCATCTAGATGTTGTGTATAAAGTCTCTATACATGCTGAACTGCCGGTACACTAAGAAAGAATTTTTATAGACTTGGCAGGCATTAAAATTGGACTCTAGAACAATTAAAGCCCTTTACATTAGTCATTTACTTCTAATACACACTTTCCATTCTTTTCAACACAAACTTACAGTCAAGTCCATAAGTATTTGGACAGTGACACAACTTTCAAAATTATGGCTCTGTACACCACCACAATGGATTTGAAACAAAGCAATCTTCTTTAATAGGTTTGATCACAGTAACCCACTCTCACCTCGGAGTACTGCATCCTCCAACCATCCTTCTGCTGATACCAGCATAAGTGAGACATCCTCACCCACAATTACAGCAGCCCAGGTGAGCAGAGAGCTGAAAAGACTTTGTGCCAGCAAAGCAGCAGGTCCAGATGGTGTATCGCCACGATTGCTGAAGGCCTGTGCGTTGGAACTGGGGAGTCCTCTACAGCGCATCTTCAACCTGAGCCTGGAACAGGGGAGAGTTCCAAGGCTTTGGAAAACATCTTGTATCACTCCTGTCCCAAAGGTATCACGTCCTAGTGAGCTGAATGACTTCTGGCCTGTTGCTCTGACGCCACATCTGATGAAGACCATGGAGCGGCTGCTGCTTCACCACCTGAGGCCACAGGTCTGTCACGCCCTCGACCCTCTGCAGTTCGCATACCAGGAGAAGGTGGGAGCGGAGGATGCCATCATCTATATGCTTCACCGATCTCTCTCCCACCTGGACAGAGGCAGTGGTGCTGTAAGAATTATGTTTTTGGACTTCTCTAGCGCGTTCAACACCATCCAACTTCTGCTCCTTAGAGACAAGCTGACCGAGATGGGAGTAGACTCACACCTGGTGGCATGGATTGTGGACTATCTTACAGACAGACCTCAATATGTGCGTCTTGGGAACTGCAGGTCTGACATTGTGTGCAGCAATACAGGGGCACCGCAGGGGACTGTACTTTCTCCGGTCATGTTCAATCTATATACATCAGACTTCCAATATGACTCGGAGTCCTGCCACGTGCAAAAGATCGCTGATGACACTGCTATTGTGGGCTGCATCAACAGTGGGCAGGAGGAGGAGTACAGAAAGTTAATCAAAGACTTTGTTAAATGGTGTGACTCAAACCACTTACACCTTAACACCAGCAAGACCAAGGAGCTGGTGGTGGATTTTAGGAGGCCCAGGCCCCTCATGGACCCTGTGATCATCAGAGGTGACTATGTGCAGAGGGTGCAGACCTTTAAATATCTGGGAGTGCAGCTGGATGACAAATTGGACTGGACTGCCAATACTGATGCTCTATGTAAGAAAGGTCAGAGCAGACTATACTTTCTGAGAAGGTTGGCATCCTTCAACATCTGCAGTAAGATTTTTATTTTTTATTTTATTTATTAAAATAATGTACCTGTCCCGACTTACATACAAATTCAACTTAAGTACAAACGTACAGTCCCTATCTCGTACGTAACCCGGGGACTGCCTGTACTATATTTCTCATTTTTATTTCATTCATGTCAATTTCAACTGTCTTTTAAAGCAAGAGAAAAGAGCAACATCAGAGTGACTGCGGTTGTTGGGTGTCTAAAGGAAGTCATGTCATTAAGCTTTACTTGACCTTTCTCAGAATCCACAATTCTTGAAGGCCAACAACTAACAGTGCTTATATCAACAGCATAGTTTTCAAATACATTCTGTTAACAACCTGTAAATGTTTGTTGCTGATTCTTTCACTGACAGTATATGGCACAACATTTAACATCACCATTTTGTGGGCAAACCGTGCATGCGCTAGGGTAAAGATTTTTCCATGCCTCTGCAGTAAAATGTTTGGTATTTTAAGTTAACCACAGAGTAAGTTGCAGGTGTTCCATGTTAATTTTAAAACATAGCAAGTGTTAAAAAATTTCTGACTAGCTCTCATACATAAGAAAATATGTTCTAGAAGAATTGTGTTCAGAAAATGTATGAATGAAAGGACTGTATAGCTAAAAACTATATAGAAGTAATCTTCGGGTACTGTTTCCCAGCTTGCATAGTGTCAGAATGATGTAAACAGATAATGCACTGATAATGGTCAAATGATAAACTGCTCACTTCTAAGACTTTACAAGAGTTCTGAGTGAAAACAGACAATTGTATATTTTCTGCCCAAACCTACACAGTCTAAGCATCATCTAAGTGGAAACCTGGAATGTATGAAGAAAATAAATACAGTAGATCCCTACTATTACTCAGTGTTTTAGAACAATGATAAGGAGAGAACAGCTTAATATGGTTAATAAGAAATCTGGTATAAATGTGCAACAGTAAGTTCTTCTGTCGTGATGACGTAACTGACAGGTAAACAAACCTTATTTTGGAGCGATACTGAAACTGCAGGCTTTCTTTCAGACCAGTTTCATCATTTAAGGTGTGTTTGTTTTCACTGCTAATTGGACTTTCTATTTAAGTTTTCAATTATTTAGCACAGTGCTTCTCAGCAATTTGTCTTAGAAATTAATAACAATGTGGACTGTACATCCTAGGTGAAATTCAGAAAAATCCATATTGTTTTTGTCTTTTAAATGCACAGAAGTTAAATGATATTCCTCATTTTATTATAGCACAATCTTGTTTAGAATTAATTTTTTTTCTTCCTCATTTTTTAACCAAGTAACAATGAGGTGCAAATAACAAGAAACTCATGTTATATGGATGCCATTTTAATGTAGTACCTAAGAACAGGTAAAACAATGAAAGATTAAATGGAAGATGTTGTAACTCCGGAACTGTAGTTGCCTTCTCTATCAGTTGCATAGCTTTAATTTAGTGCTGGCAAAAATGAGTACTTTTTAATTATTGTTTCATTTTAATAATTTTTTTTAAAGACTATGTCAAAAATAATAACAAATGGGGACTGTGTCTTCTTTCTGACAATCCACATCCATCCACTCATTAATTTCAAATCAGCTTAATTCAGTTCTAAATCTAGGGAGGCCACAGCGTAATCTGAAAGAGTTGGACACAATTTATAAACCTGGACTTCTGTCAGTGTACTGCAGAACAATATTTTACTAGTTGACACTTGAACCAGTTTACTTTTGTATTCTAATATGGAATAAAGGCTGTAATACTTGTTTAAATTTATGTTTTTAACTATTCACTTAGCAGATGTTTTATCCAAAGTGATTTACAAAAGGGGTCAACATACTGTAATTGAGTAAACATCAGTCTTGGGACTGTTTTGAAACATGTACTAGATTAGAACAAGATTAAAAGATTAATCATCAGAAATTAAGAACTTGAAACCAAACAGAACAACACAAGACTACTTACTCTTTCCTTAGTTCAAAGTACTTTTTTTATTAATTTTATTGCAATCCATACAAATCAATCAAGTTTTTACAAAAAGAAACATTAAGTTAAAAATTGAGTTAAGGACAAATTGATCCCCACCCCTGAGAGAGAGAGCAAGGCAAACAGCATGAAATTTAAGGCTTGTAAACATACCTAAATTAATAAATTCTCTGTGCTTTATGAGCTTATTTTAAAATATTACTGATTAGATCCTGCCATGTTTTGAAAAAAGTCTGTAACTGAGTATTTGATTTTTTCCAATTTCAAATAATATAACACATCAGTTTCCCACTGACTTAAAAGAGGAGAGTTTGGGTTCTTCCAGTTTATCAGAATAAGTCTGCGTGCCAACAGTGTAGTGAATGCAATCACAATTTGTTTGTCTTTCTCCACTTTAAACCCATCTGGAAGAACCCCAAACACAGCTGTTAATGGGTTAGGAGGGATTGTGAGACCAAGGCTGTCTGAAAGGTAATTAAAACTTTTGGTCCAGAATAATGTTAATTTGGTGCAGGCCCAGAACATGTGACCCAGTGAGGCTGGGACTTGGTTGCAGCGTTCGCAGGTTGGATCATGCCCTGGAAACATTTTGGAGAGTTTTAGTCGAGACAGATGTGCTCGATATATAATTTTGAGTTGTATAATTGTATGCTTTGCGCATATGGAGCTCGAGTGAATTCTCTGCATTGCTACTTTCCACTCCTTTTCTGATATATTAATTGAGAGATCTTTTTCCCAGTGTCCTCTTGGATCTTTGAAAGGAGGGATTGTAAAATGATTTTATATATTGTAGAGATGGAGTCTAAGTCCTTGAGATTGAGCAATATTTTTTCCAGCATGGATGAGGGTGCAAGATGAGGAAAATCTGGAAGGTTCTGTTTAACAAAGTTCCTGATTTGAAGATAGTGAAAGAAATGTGTAGCTGGAATGTTAAATTTGGAATGTAATTGTTCATAGGATGCAAAGACGTTGTCTATATAAAGATCTCTAAGCAAGTTAATTCCAAATTTTTCCAGATATTAAAACTGCATATGTTTGTGAAGGTTGAAAGAGGTGGTTCTCTTGCAGAGGTGCCACAGATAAAAGCTTCTCCGTCTTAAAATGCTTTCTACATTGGTTCCAGATTCTAAGTGAGTGGAGCACAATTGGGTTATTAGTATATTGCCGATAACGTGTGTTTATTGGAGCACAGAGCAGGGAATACAAAGAAGTACTGCAGGATTTTACTTCTATTGTGGTCCAAGCCTGTGTATGTTCTTCTATTTGTGTCCAGGTTCTTATCGCCTGTATATTTGCTGCCCAGTAATAAAACTGGAAGTTAGGTAGAGCCATGCCGCCTTCTGCCTTTTGTCTTTGTAGGGTCGCTCTTTTGATGCGTGGATGTTTTGAATTCCAAATAAATGAGGTTATTGTTGAATCTAATTGCTTAAAGAATGATTTATTAATGTATATTGGATGTTTTGAAATAAAAAGGAGCTTAGGAAGAATATTCATCTTAACAGTGTTAATTCTTCCAGCTAGTGTGAGATGAAGGGTTGACCATCTATGCAAGTCTTGTTTAATTTTTTCCATGCAGACGGCAAATTTTGTTGATAAAGAGCTTTATGTTTACTTGTGATGTTTACCCCTAGGTATTTAAACTGTTCTGCAATGATAATCTAATATTATATGCTTGAGAATTCACTGGAAAGAGTACACTTTTATTCAGATTAATTCTCAGACCAGAGATCTTTTGAAATTCTGTGAGTGCTGTTAAGACTGCAGGCACAGAATTTTCTGGGTCCATATATACAGTACCATATCATCTGCATATAATGAGATTTTCTGTTCCAGTCCTTCTCTGATAATCCCCTTTATCTGATCAGTATTTCGACAATGTATTGCCAGTGGTTCAATGGCAATTGCAAACAGCAGTGGTGACAAGGGCATCCTTGTCTAGTGCCACGTTCTAGTTTAAAGTAGTCTGAGCAAATGTTGTTGATGCAAACTGAAGCTTCTGGGTTAGTATACAGTAATTTAATCCATGCACAAATGTTCGGGCCAAACCCAAACTTCTCCAATGTAGTAAAAGGTATTTCCATTCAATCATGTCAATGCTTTTCTGCATCCAATGATAATAATATTTCTGGGGTGTTTGATTTAGTTGGTGAGTATATTACATTAAACAGGCGTCGAAGATTTGAAGATAAGTGTCGGCCCCTAATAAATCCAGTTTGGTCTTGTGATATTACGAGGGAGCACTTTCTCCATCCTTCTAGCTATGATTTTAGAGAGTATTTTAACGTCGTTATTCAGAAGTGAAATTGGTCTGTATGATGCACATTGTAATAAGTCCTTATTTTGTTTTGGAAAAACAGTGATTAGTGCTTGGCTAAAGGTTTGTGGAAGAGATTGGTTATCTCTGGCTTCTGTAAATGTTGCTAATAGGAGGGAGCTAGCTGAGCGAGAATTTCTTGTAAAATTCTGCAGGGTAGCCATCAGGGCCTGCTGCTTTCCACCTTGGAGTGACTTTATAGCATCTAGTAATTCTGATAATGACAGAGGTTTATCAAGTTCCTCCACACTAAAAGCGTCTATTTGTGGTATCTGTAATGTATCCAGAAATGCATTAGATTGTGTATTGTCTTCTTTAAACTCAGTAGTATATAGGGATTTATAGTAGTCTCTGAAAGTGTGCATTATATTTTTGTGTTCGATGATTTTATCTCCGTTCGTTGGTGATTACGAGATTGCGTTGCACTTCTTGCTTGTGAATTTGTTGAGCTAAAAGCTTATTAGCTTTCTCTCCATGTTCATAGTAATGATGTCTGGATTTGTAAATTAGTTGTTCAGTTTCTTTAGTTGTCAAGAGGTTTAGTTCTGAATGTAGAGCCTGCCTTTTCCTATGTAGAGTCTCGCTTGGTAGTCTGGCATGTTCTTCATCTATTTTAGTAATTTCGCTTTTATCTCTGCTACTTTCTTGGCTTCTAATTTATTTCTGTGGGAAAGATATGAGATAATCTGTCCTCTTAAGAAGGCCTTAAGAGTTTCCCAGAGTATTCCTGCAGAGATCTGAGGATGTATTTGTCTCTAGAAAGAATTTGATTTGTTTGGATATAAATTCAGTACAATTCTCATCAGCTAATAGAAGCGGTTGAGGCGCCATCTGCGGGTGAGTGTATGGGGCTTAGTAATTTAGCTCCAAGATCATAGGTGCATGGTCAGAAATAACAATAGCATCGTATTTGCAAGATTTAATCTTAGGCAAGAAGTTATTGTCTATAAAGAAGTAATCAATCCTTGAGTAGCAATGATGTACTGGTGAGTAGAAAGAATATGTTCTTGAATTTGGGTTTAAAAACCTCCAGGGGTCTGATAAGTTGTGATCAGTTATAAACTTTGTAATTATCTTTGCGGTCTTAGATGCCGTTCTCCCTGTGGAAGAAGTCCTGTCTAAGAGTGGATTTAGAACACAATTAAAGTCCCCAGCCATTATAATTTTATGAGTGTTCAGATTGGGAATGGATGCAAATAAATTTTGTATAAATTCCTTATCATCAACATTAGGTGCATAAACATTTATCAAAATCATTTTACAGTTAGATAAGTCTCCCATGACCATTACATATCTCCCTTCAGGATCACATACTACATCTGATGCTACAAATGATACTGTTCTATGTATTAGAATTCCCACACCTCTAGTTTTCTTTTTGCAGCCGGAACTGATCCTTGCTTAGTAAATGTGTCTCCTGTAAAAATACTATTTTAGCATTTAGACCTGTTAGGTGAGAGAGTACTTTCTTTCTTTTTAAATAATGATTTAGGCCTTAAACATTCCAGCTCACAAAGTTAACTGTCCCATCATGGACAAATTGATTTTGAGTTTTTGATGTCATTTCTTAACTGGAAGTGAGTAGTAGTAGTTATAATCATAAAGATTAAAAGGATAGATTAGGTATAGATCAAGCCTGCTCTCTTTCTCTCCCCCCCTTAAATTGTGCCTCCCCACGTGAGGCTAGAACCCACTTCACACAGTCCCGGTCCTCTGACATACCCAGAGACCGAGCACGTCCAAAGCAAAACAAGCCCCCACGCAGCAGCGTTTTAAAGTTAAAAAATAGAGATATCTATTACCAATATAGTCTAAGAAATTGTGCACTTAAAATATATATAATCTTCAGCAATCTTAGTGTATTAAGATAATACACCTGGATAATAAACCCGGGGAATGGTGTTAGAAATTTGTCCAGAATAAGCATAATAAGTCTTAATGCAATAATAGCAATAACAATAAACCAAGGGTATGATGTTGAACAGTCTCGTTTAGGGTAGAGAGAAAATGTTTAGATAATAAAAAAAAAGAGAAAAAAGAAAAATTAAGCGCAATAAAACATAAACAGATAGCACCCTAGTAATAATGAGTAATAATGAGAATATATGAAGATAAAAACCTGTATTTTAAACAAATAGATCAGACAGTAGATTATTAATCCTTGCCATATCATTAACGGCCATGACTCACTATTATGTATCAGAATAGTCCCGGGATCAGCTTTCTTAATTCCTTTTCTGTTTCTTCCTTGCTAGCAAAGACATAGAATTGACCCTGCAATTCCACTTTCAGTTTGGCCGGATACAGGAGGCTGTATTTGACGTTGGCTTGCCATAACCGCTGTTTAATGTTGTAGAAGGCTGTGCGTTTAGTAGCTGTTGCTGGAGAGAAGTCAGGGAAGATACGAATGTGGTTATTTTCATATATAATCTCTTGCTTGTTTCTGAGGAGTGCCATCACCTCTAGCTTAAATGAATATCTTTCAAAGCGAATAATAAAAGATCTAGGTCTAACTGTATTGTGATCCGCGTACACGGTAAGCCGCTGCTATCTCAGAATCTGCTTTAAAGTCCTCCCAGATTATTTTAGAAAAAAGTTCAGCTGCGAATTTCACAGGTTTTGGACTTTCTCGATTCTCATGCAGACCTTCAATTCTGACATTATTCCTTCTGCTTCCATCTTCCAAAGCAGCCAGTCTGTCTCAGAGTTTTTTGCATTCAGAGCTGACATTTACTGCTTTATCTTCGGCACTGGCAGCTACATTTTTGGCTTTTTCCGAGTTGTGAATGTCTCGAGTTTTCCTGAATGTGCTCTTCAATTTTACCCAGCACCTGTCGCAGCCTTTCATTTGCCTGTTGCAACTCCTGTCTCAGTTTCTCATTTGCCTTTACCCTTGCCTTCTCATTTGCCTTCTTGTTTTTCTTTATATCCTGCATTAGCTCAGCGAACATCACCTTCAGTTCAGACAGTTCAATTGTGCTTACTTGTATCGTAGGTGAAGCGGCAGGCTCTACTGTAGTCGGTGTCTCCGCTGTTCCCAGCTCGCGTGGAGTAATTGAAACGGCGGACTGCAAGGCCTTCTCCAGTTTCAGGTGGTCTTCTCCGATCGGCGAGCTATCAAGACTTGCACTTACGATCGTACATTCGCTCCCCTTTTCGCTCTCAGCTGGCGACGATGTAGCGGACCATGTTCCCGAGGAGTCTGTACTTTCGCGCATCTGATCCAGGTCTGTCTCTGAAAGGCCGTATCTTGAACTAGGGCTTGCTGATCTTAGTTTGGGTGCAGCTTTAGTTTTCGATTCTTTCGTACCCCCTTTCTTGTTGGCCATGTTTATATATGCTTACATATAATGTAGCAGTGCCCCTCAGGTTGAATAAATACAGGATATCTCAGGATAATAACCAGATAATATGAAAAATAACACCGCTGCTAGCGGTGCTCCACTTCAGACGTCCATCTCTCGCATTGGACGAGACCAAAACCCATCGGATAAGACCAAAACCAGTTCAAAGTACTTTTTAAAGTCAGTATCAATTAGACAGACATTCACAGCAAAATAGAGTCTTCAAAAGCTTTTTAAGTGAGGATGGAGGTGGGTGGCTTGTTCCAACAGCTAGGAACTACATATAAAAAGAATCTGGATTAAAACATGATGCTATGCAGTGGTGGCAACACCAGATCCCATTTTCTAACATACCTTATTGGATAAAAAAGACCATAGAACCTAAAGTGTCACCATGCACATAAGTGATGAAACACTGTAGTTTAAAGATCTGAACTTAATATGTGCTGCTACAGGGATCCAGTGTAGTGACCTGAAAAGAGAAGTGACATGCATCTGTCTTGGCTGGTTGATTATGAGATGTGCCTTTAACCTTTGAAACATCTACAGCCGCTTGGTAGTGCATGCAGGTACTCCTGCTAGTGGACAGCTACAGTAGTCAAGGCATGACAAGTTCAGTGTCTCAACCTGAAGCTACACTGTATACCCTTTTTTGCAAATGTTCTACAGTTAATCTGCATGAATGAGAGACAGTTGTAGTGTTCTCACTGAAGTATAACAAGATATTGATCCCTGCCCACGGTTGCAAAATTGGTGGACATCAGTGGTAATGAGCTCAGCTGAATGGCAATGGGGTGTTGATGCACTCACTGATAACAATGAGGTACGTCTTTGTCAGGTTGAGATGGAGATGGTGCTCCTTCATCCAGGTTACAATATATGTGAGACATGCCGAAATTCTAGCTGAGACTGTGTGGTTCTCTGGAGGAGGGAAAGAGAATATCCAGTACATATCCTTAGGGCATCTGCATGCTTGCCTGATGCACCCTTGAAATCTCTCCTCTCTAAGACACACTGTAGGATCTGGTAGAGAGGTAGGCTTCAAGACAACTGAGAGTATTCCTTATGATGCCTAGGTCAGAGAAGGTGACAAAGCGAATCTGATGGTTTACTGTGTCAAAGGAAGAGGTGGAATCAAGAAGAATGAAGAAGGATGACATGTAGCCAACCATAAAGTGTCAAGAACAGTCAACAGGTCCATCTCATTGGAATGAGGCCTCTTGAAACCTTGCTAATTAGGATCAAGAATTCTGTTTTTGGCATTTGTAGTTCAGAGAATCAAAACCTGAATTAATTTTCCTGTTCATTGTTCATCCTTTTCTTAATTATTGTGTTTTTAATATTAAAAAATTAAAGCCACTCTGAATGTGAACCATAAAATATATATAAATATACACATGGAAAATAGAAAGAAAAAATTAAAAATGTTGATGTTCCAACAAATTTTGAAGATTTCTCCAAACTTCAACATAATTCATGGAAATCATTCATTTGAACAAACCGAGATTAAGAGGTGACACAATCGAAGTTTTTAAATTGTTAATTAATACAGTGGATCCCAGGACCTTTCAATCTGGACTTGATGTTATGTTGGAAAAATTAGGTGGATAGGATTGGCAAGATTTGTTCGGCTGTATGGCCTGTTCTAATTAAAATTGTTCTCATGTCTTCAGGACATTGGAGCAAAATAAGAAGGCTTAGAATAAAATTTATGCAGACAAAGGCAAAACATTCAAACTCCACACAGATGGTGCCTGGGCTGGGACTCAAAACCAGAGCTAAAGATCTGTGTGACAACAGCAATATCCACTGAGTCACTTTGCCATTAACCAGAATATCTGTAGCTTTATTGAGCTTGATTTGGTTTAAGCATTTTTGGTAGACATGCAATACTCAAGAATACTGTATAATGAGATTTTTTTCAGTCATGTATGCATGCCAAAGTGTTACCTTCCAGGCTCACTTAAAGTATGTGGTACAACCCCGCGACGAGAAACTCATGAGAAACCACCCATTGAGGACAAGAAAGCCATGGAAGCCCCGCCCCTTCCACTCCATTCATTATAAAAGGTACACTTTCCCAAAAGGTGGTGTGTCATTTAAGATCTGACCACAATAGTGACTTTTGAGAGCACTGATTCAATGGAATTGTACCTAGCTGAGAGAGCCTATCTATGATTGTGTATTTTTTTTTTTTTTTTACAATTTTCCTTTTTCTTGTTGTTAAATTTGGTTTTGCCCGGTTGGCACACCAAACATTTAGCCTTTGCCCTGACTCATCATTCACCCTGCTACAGTATTTTTTCTTATTTTACAAAATGCCTTTTTACTTTATTTTCCCTTCTTTTTACATAATAAAAAACATACTGTATTCCAGTGCATGAAAAATATGACTATATGAAATTGTTATTAATGGCACTGTAGATACACAATCTTACAACAGGGTGGCAAGTAATCCAAGAGTTATGATGTCCAAGGGTATGTATGGAACCTTAGAATGAAATAATCAGCTTGTAAAATAATGTCATTACAGTGCCACTACCTTTAAATGAAATGCAATTAAATTCCTAACTTTAAATTTTGGCTAAAGTGACTATACAAAAATAGCTTTTTTAAACTCTGCATTAAAATATCTTAGGGAGAAAACATTCCTTTCTCTCTTTACTACTCTTAACAGTTTTTCTCTGGTTGTTGGCCTTCCTCTTTTTTCTGGGTGGAGGTTGATTTGATTTTAGTTTTGTTAAGTTTAACTTGATTGTATGGAATGTTACAGTATATGCTTTTAATAAATTCAATAAAAGATATATACTATATATATATATATATATATATATATATATATATATATATATCTTTGGGAAAAGTACATTGTTGTGTCTTTTACATTCCTTTTTGCTGATCATAGCTGTCTTCTTCAGAATGAGAAGAGAGCAAAGCAGCATTATTGATTGTGTCACTTTCATCTTGAAAAGATGACGCAGTTCTTCTTTGATCATTACTTTTGAAACCTTTCAACTCCACAAGAAAACCTAGTATGATATTTTAGAAACAGTAATATCTCAGAAAAAAATATTCTTTATTTATTATTTTATGCAAGTAGGACACATTTAGTTTTAAGTTTAAACTGATACTGTATTAATATCCCTGCCAAACATAACATGCACTTTACTATTAGAACATTATGCACAACCATGATTTTTCATTGTTTAAGTAAAATAACAGCATGCCTACAATTACAATTCTACTTTAGAAAAGGTAATGCAGATATCTCCATATCAGAACCAATCTTTACAGTATAATTTTATAATGTGCGCTATATAAAAGCACTTAACATAGAAAGCTAATTTTTAAGTAAGAAAACTATTATAATAGAAGTGCTGACAGGTTAAGTAGTTTGTTCAGGGTTTAAGTGGTGGGAGTTGAGTCTACAACCTTTAAATTTCCAAGTCAATTTTTAGGTATTAACTCCTCCTGACAATCTGACAGCCTTCACATAGAGCTGCAAAATTAGTCTTTGAAATAGTAAGAGAGCCATAAAAAAGATCTCAGTTGTCTGTCAGGCTGGTATGTGGAGAGCAACTATATCAAATAATGTGAAAGTAGCAGTTCTGTGAGTCAGCAAAAGTATTTTGAAGAAAATAAAATATCACACAGAAAACCAGTGTTGCCTGGTGAGATGAGATATGAGATGCCTGGTGAGATGATATATGATTTATGAAGTATTTACACTTTGCTTCTATCAGGCCTGCTTTTCTTTCTATTAGACTTGAACTAATTTCAGCCTGATTATTCTTTGTGTACAAAAAAAATGATTGTGTGTTTTTAAGCACCTCTCCTATGGTTGTGACATTGATTGGAGTGATCTATACTAATAAAAGGCAAAGCCTTCACTGACTCACTCACTCACTAATTCTCCAACTTCCCGTTTAGGTAGAAGGCTGAAATTTGGCAGGCTCATTCCTTACAGTGTACTTACAAAAGTTGGGTAGGTTTCATTTCAAAATTCTACGCGTAATGGTCATAACTGGAACCTATTTTTCTCCATATACTGTAATGGACGTTAGCTCGACGGCTGTGGGGGGTGGAGCTGCATGTGACATCATCACGCCTCCCACGTAATCACGTGAATTGACTGTGACCGCAGTACGTAGAAAAGAAGGAAGAGCTCCCAAAGAGTGCTGAAGAAAAATGCCGAATACTTTATTCGCGAGATACAAGTTTAATGAGAAAACACGTGGTATAAACCAGACTTTGGATCACTTTGTAACGGAGTTAAAATTGCTGTAGCGAGAAACTTTTAAGTGCCGGGTCTTAGCTAACATTAAATAAAGCCGTGGACATCGCAACATCACACAAAAGAGCAGCTCACCTGAACTGACTGAACGCAGTACGAGTGATCACTTCTATGCATCAAACCTGTTCAAAAAACGCATTACACAATTGACAAGGTAGGAAAAGAATATGCTCCAAGTTGAGCTCCACAGCTAACACGGTCTTGCGGAAGCAACTTCATCACGCTGCCACCAAATACTCACAGAAAAATCCACAAGTTAATACACACGCTGTCTCTAGAGTTTCTCCACACTCAATGTATTCCTCGCATCCCCTTTATACACTCTGATCTCCCATTTCAATTCAGATGCCTCCAATTTCCAGCAAGGCTCTGCTGCGTGATGACAAGTAAAAAGTCTCAGGGACAGACCCTACAAAACGATGCTATTGATTTCAGGCAAGATTGCTTTTCTCCTGGACAACTATACATTGTATTCTCAAGAGTGAGCTCGCGCAGCTTCGTCATATTACAACCGGAGTGCAGCCAGAAACTTTTAAGTGCTGGGTCATAGCTAACATTAAATAAAGCCGTGGACATCGCAACATCACATAAGAGAGCAGCTCACGTGAACTGACTGAACGCAGTACGAGTGATTACTTCCATGCATCAAACCTGTTCAAAAAATGCATTACACAATTGACAAGGTGATGGCTTTATATGTCGTTCGTTTATAAAACAGCGGAGAAGCTGTGTAAAGGCTGTTACACAAAAAAACAGCGGAGCGTCTTATATGAGCAGGCAGTCAGCTAAAGAAGGGAATCAATAAATATCTATAATCATAATAAACAAACAAAAAATAACGTACAAGCCACGGATTAAATAAAGGAAATGGGTACCTAAACAGTAAAGTAAGTCTCGAATAGCTACATAATAACTATAAGAATCGTAATAAACGAACAATAAAACAGTACAGAACCGCGAAGCAAGGAGAAACGATGGTCTTATATGGCGTTCGTTTATAAAGCAGAGGAGAAGCTCTGTGAAGGCAGCTACACAAAAAAACAGCAGAGCGCCACACTCAATGTATTCCTGGCATCACCTTTATACCCTCTGATCTCCCATTTCAATTGAAATGCCTCAAATTTCCAGTAAGGCTCTGCTTCGCAATGACAATTAATAAGTCTCAGGGACACACCCTACAAAAGGTTGCCATTGATTTGAGGCAACATTGCTTTCCTCCTGAACAAAACTATACGTTGCATTCTCAAAAGTAATCTCAGTGCACAGCTTGGTCATATTACAACCGGACTGCTGAACTGACAATGTGGTATACAAAGAGATCCTTAACAGATAGTTATTGGTATATTTTCCCTCAGTTTAAAAAGGTTTTCTTTTCTTCTTAATAAAAATTTCAAAGCAGTTCTTCGTCGCTGCGAAGCGTGGAGATTTTGCTATATACAGTATATACATATGTAGATATATACCTGTATGTATGTTGTGGTGGATTGCCGGCATTTTACTCCGGCCCTCACCCCCTGGCCGCTAGGAGGAGCTCTCCCGAGAGCATATACGGGCCCCGAATTCCAGCAGGGCCTCATGGACTATGTAGTTTTTATACACAGCCCTGCTGGATACCTTGGGGGCCACTGGGAGTCACTGTCGGGAGGCCAATAGACTCATTTGGACATCATGACCCGGAAGTTCGTCACAGGAAGAGCGACGGGCTTCCGGGGTGAAGAAAAGTACTGTTTACCCTGACCCGGAAGGAATAAGGACTTGTGGAACTGTTGGGCAGAAAGACTTCCGGGTCAGGGAGAATTAAAGGACTGAGGGAACTCCCAGACAACGAGCTGAGCTGGGTGGTAGGAGGGCAACGTGTCTGGGAGTGGAGGATTGTGATTATTATTTATTGGTTATTGTAATTGTGATTTATGAATATAGTGGAGTGGAGGGTGCTTGGTGCACATTATTATAATAAATATAATCATTTTGGCAATTTTACCAGGTGTTTGGCGTGGTACCTGAGGGTTCAAGGGAGCACTACTGCCCCCTACTGCGACAATGTATGTATGTATGCTTATACAGTATATATATATATATATATATATATATATATATATATATATATATATATATATATTTGTAGATATGTATGTATGTATGTGTATATATATATAGTATGTGTATGTGTGTATATATGTATATTTATCTGTATGTGTGTGTGTATGTATATGTATGTGTGTATATATGTTGATATATGTATATATATGTAGATGTGTATATGTATATATAGATATAGATATGTGTATGTGTAGATATGTGTATATGTTTATATGTGTATGTGTATATATATATATATATATATATATATATATATATATATATATATATATATATATATATATATATATATATATATATATATACAGTATACTGCTCAAAACAATTAAAGGAACACTTTTTAATCAGAGTATAGCATAAAGTCAATGAAATTTATGGGATATTAATCTGGTCAGTTTAGTAGCAGAGGGGGCTGTTAATCAGTTTCAGCTGCTGTGGTGTTAATGAAATTAACAACTGATGCACTAAAGGGGCAACAATGAGATGACCCCCAAAACAGGAATGGTTTAACAGGTGGAGGCCACTGACATTTTTCCCTCCTCATCTTTTCTGACTGTTTCTTCACTAGTTTTGCATTTGGCTACAGTAAGTGTCACTACTGGTAGCATGAGGCGATACCTGGACCCTACAGAGGTTGCACAGGTAGTCCAACTTCTCCAGGATGGCACATCAATACGTGTCATTGCCAGAAGGTTTGCTGTGTCTCCCTGCACAGTCTCAAGGGCATGGAGGAGATTCTTTGAGACAAGCAGTTACTCTAGGTGAGCTGGAGAGGGCCATAGAAGGTCCATAACCCATCAGCAGGACCAGTATCTGCTCCTTTGGGCAAGGAGGAACAGGATGAGCACTGCCAGAGCCCTACAAAATGACCTCCAGCAGGCCACTGGTGTGAATGTCTCTGACCAAACAACCAGAAAGACTTCATGAGGGTGACCCAAGGGCCCCATGTCCTCTAATGGGCCCTGAGCTCACTGCCCAGCAGCATGCAGCTCGATTGGCATTCGCCATAGAATACCAGAATTGGCAGATGCACCACTGGTGCCCTGTGCTTTTTACAGATGAGAGCAGGTTCACCCTGAGCATGTGACAGAAGTGAAAGGGTCTGGAGAAGCCATGGAGAACATTATGCTGCCTGTAACATCATTCAGCATGAGCAGTTTGGTGGTGGGTTAATGATTGTCTGGGGAGGCATATCCATGGAGGGTCACACAGACCGCTACAGGCTTGACAAAGGCACCTTGGCTGCCATTAGGTATCAGGATGAAATCCTTGGACCCATTGTCAGACCCTATGCTGGTACAGTGGCTCCTGGTGCACGACAATTCCTGGCCTCATGTGGTGAGAGTATGCAGGCAGTTCCTGGAGGATGAAGGAATTGATACCATTGACTGGCCACCACACTTTCCTGACCTAAATCCAATAGAACACCTCTGGGACATTATGTTTTGGTCCATTCAATGCCACCAGGTTGCACCTCAGACTGTCCAGGAGCTCAGTGATGCCCTGGTCCAGATCTGGGAGGAGATCCCCCACAACACCATCTGTCATCTCATTAGGAGCATGCACCGATGTTGTCAGGCATGTATACAAGAACACAAGGGCCATACAAAGTGCTGCGTACAATTTTGAGTTGCTGCAATTAAATTTTGGCAAAATGGACTAGCCTGCCACATAATTTTTTCACTCTGATTTCTGGGGCGTCTTTGAATTCAGGGCTCTGTAGGTTGATCATTTTCATTTCCATCAAACGATGTGGCATCCTTTCATTCCTAACCCATTACCCAGTCTATATCAGTATAGATATCCAGGAGGATTTCTTTTTCCCATTGAGATCTGATGTGTTTTCAAAGTGTTCCTTTAATTTTTTTGAGCAGTTTTTTTTATATATATATATATATATATATATATATATATATATATATATATATATATATATATATATATGACAGTAACACTCATAACAGTAACAAAACAATTACATTGACAATCATGTTCTTTTCTTTTTCACAACTTCTTTAACACACTGCTTCTCTGCTGTGAAGCGCGGGTATTTTGCTAGTAGTGTAATAAAGTGTCAGAGCTTCAGAGGTGAGCAGAAGATGCCGCAAGAAGCAATTCACATTTGTTGAAAATTTTCACAACTGTAGAAAATTACATTTTCAAAATATCATGAGGCCATTAGTGTAAAAGTATAATAGACCAGGGTTACTAATGGCTTGAAAACGTACACAACCTAAGGCAACAGGCAGCAACACTAAAGTGTGAATTAAAGATATCCTGCCCCCCCAAAGACAATAACTAAAGGAATGCCCCTAAATGACTTACTCAAATAACAGTTTACAGGTAAGACAAAGGGACTGAAAGGAGAAAGAGAATGTGGGAACGAGCGAAGTGGACCACACTAAAACAGATAAACTGGCAGTCAATGAAATGATGACCAACCTTCTTAACAAATGCTGTAAGCCAAGCCAGAATTATTTATGACTATGTTTAAATTATTATTGTTATGGTCTATATGGTATATCAAAGATTCAAGACTGATAAGCACACAGAGCATGTCCTGTAATACATTCAGCAATTAACCTTTATCTTACTAAACTGTTTACTATTATGCTTGTGTTGAGGCTAGAAGTGCTGCACCTCTGTAAAGACACAATTCACATGCACTGCAGTGTGGGAAGAGGTGGGGTGATGAATGGAGAGGCAATAGTTATGTATATAGTTTAAGCATGTTCAATAATAAATTCAGCAGTTTTTGCCTGCACTGAGAAAATGCTGTCTGGCTTGTTTTCTTCCCTTGCACGGTGTTACATGTGTATGTGGTTGAGTTATGTCAACTAGGTTCACTGAAAAATAATCTTTTTATCTTTTGTGCAGTTTTATTTCTGTAATTCCCAAACTTCTCTGCATTCCTACACATACTGCATGATCTTAATAAAGAAAGAAGCTTTAGGATTGACAGACAATGTTGCATAGCACAGCATCAACATGGCTGAATTTATACAATGGGCTAACCTGGGCTATAGCAAGAAACCCCAAAATGTATCCATATAAATGAAAAAAAGTTTTTTTTTCAAAGAAATATTCCTAAATATTCCTTCCACTAGACAGGCCAATTGAGTCCTTTTCAACCCCTTTAGCATGATCTCTGATTTCATTTCATAAATGAATGCATCACACACACATTTTTTCACTTTCATTTGCACATCTCCTTTATAATTGCAGTATTCTGCAACTGTTTATAACATAAGTTTGTCTACTTAGATTATCTTAATGTCATATTGTGAATTTCCCCTTGGGATTAATAAAGTATATATCTATCTCTATCTATTGTTCTGTAATAAGCAGCTCCAAAACTACTAAGTTAAACTGCTGTATTTGAGATACTGGTGAATAAAAGTGATCCTGATAAAAATGAAAGTGATTTAGCATGTGGTAAAAGTGACAGTTCTTCAATAATGACCATTGAGAGCACAATACCATTTAGTGACACACTTAAAGGTGAGAAGTTTGCTGAAACGGCACACTATGATGACACTTGTGAATGTGTGTGCAAGGTTGGTGGGCATCTTTCAAAACTACCATTCACTGGATCCCCAGGGTGTAAGGCAGAAGTATCAAACAGAGATTAAACTTCAGTCTGCTGTAACTGTGCCTGAGTTCAACAGATGTGCAGAGCAAAGAATCCAGCAGCACACACTGATGTAAGTTGCAGGTTTTCTTTGCATTTCTTGTATATCAAGACATAATTCAAAAGTCTGAAGTTTTGATAAAAAAAAAAACATGACATTTTTTGTGGACAACAAATCACAGATGCATAATGTTATGCTTACTTCTCAGGTATTTAAATTTTGATGACAACAATTTAACAGCCTTTTTAAAAGTAAAGGCGTTCTTTGAGTCACAGATGGAAAGAGTCTGCACGCCCTTGTGTATGAATCCCTTGTGCTTTGGAGAAGTTATCTGGGCTATGATGCAATAAGTACCTTGTACAATTACTGAGTTGAAAGTACCTCTACTGGACCATACATATACATGTTTATTGGTGGCTTGACAAAAGTGTGCAGGGTCCGCAAGCTGGAGAACAAGTAAAACTGCCAATGTGTTTTTATCCTTAGTTTTAACTTTTTTTTTATTTACTTGTATTTTTATATATTTCAGTTTTACTGTTACAGCTAAAAATACTTAATATTGTGAAAATAATTAGGTGCCATATAGTAATGTTTTAAAGTATTTTTCCTCCCTCAATCCTTCTCTCTACTTCACTCTTCCTTCAAAACAGATATTTGAAAGCTCACACACTCTTTGATTTTAATATTTGACATCGCATTCCCTCTGTTGAGGGATCTTCATGAGTTGTTCTTGTGCTGTGCTGTGATGGCTACCAGGCATCATTGAGCATCTATCTCTCACTATATTGCTCATCATCTCAGGTGTTTCTGAGGCTTCTTTGGCTGTTCATAATTTGTGTAGGGGTCATTCAAGCCTAGGCAACTCATAAGCTTTGACATTGCATGCTATTTTTTCTGTGGTTCACTTGATACAGCTTGCTGGAACTTAATGAAAGATTTAACCTCAGGGGGTCTCATTCCCCCTGAGTCTGCCACTAAGCATCGCATATTATTCTTATTTGCTTTGAAAAGCATGTTGTGATGAAAAGTTATATAAAACTACAGACTAATTAAATCCATCCATCCATCCATTTTCTAACCCGCTGAATCCGAATACAGGGTCACGGGGGTCTGCTGGAGCCAATCCCAGCCAACACAGGGCACAAGGCAGGAACCAATCCTGGGCAGGGTGCAAACCCACCGCAGGACTAATTAAATGATACTGCTTATTGTGGTAAATCCAAAGAAATTGCAATGCTAAGAAAAAGTGACAGGGCACACTCTTTTTGGACACCCTTTAATTTCAAAAGCATTTTGTTTTCCAATGTTTGGCTCTTATTAGGAGAATTTCCAAAACTCAATACTGGATGTCAGTACCTGTCATTAGTAGCCATTTATACAGAGGTGTCTACTGGACTTGAAACCTTTACAGTACATAAGTACAGAATATGCAATTAGTCAGAGGTGCCCCTTTCACATTTGGTTTGTCCTGGGTATGACGTTAAACTGCATCCGGCCCTGCAAGCGGTGCTCCAACTTGCAGGGAAATCATGGGGGTTGGTGGCAGGATTGGAACTCCAGCCACCGTAAAAAAAACATCACAAAGGTCCGAGACTACAGAAAGGACTCCTTTTTGCTCACCGCAGGAGTAGCTCTGCTGCAGCTGACCATAGGAAGGCTGCTCGCATCATGAAGGGGATGGGGGAAAGCCTTCGGGAGCACCATCCCCGGAAGAGTCGAAACGATTGGAGGGCCAATGGGGTCAGATCTGTTGGGGATTGGAACTGGTGTGGTGCTGAGGTGTCGCCCACTGCACTGCAACACTCGGATCCCAATTTGAGGAGGTCCATACGGGAGAGCACATGGAATGTCTTGTCTCTCCAGCAAGATGTTCATCTTCCTCTGCTGTTGGAGGACCTGCGTAAACTTCACATTTCAGTGGCAACACTCTCTGAGGTGCGAAGACCGCGGACTGGCCAGATCTCTGTAGGTGGATGCACCTTTTATTGGTCTGGTCGGTCTGATGGCTGTCATATTCGGGGAGTAGCTGTTGCTGCAGCAGACTGGCTTCTTCCGATGTCACTCCTTTCAACGAGCGTATTAAGAGACTCAGATAACGGCATTCTCTGAGTGTCTTGTCTGGAGTTTTTTTTTTGTTTTTTCTGTCCTCCCTGGCCATCAGACCTTACTTTAATTCTATGTTAATTAGTGTTGTATTATTTTAATTTTTACTTTGTCTTTTTTCTTTTTCTTCATCATGTAAAGCACTTTGAGCTACATTATTTGTATGAAAATGTGCTATATTAATGAATGTTGTTGTTGTTGTCTCAGTGTATGCTCCGACCGCAGTGAGTGATGTCTTGGTGAGGGAGACATTTTATTCGCAGCTTCGCTCGGTGGTTGATGGGTGCCCACGAGGTGACACTCCTCTGGTCATGGGTGACTTCAATGCAGCCACTGGCACTGACTGGGCTAGCTATGAGGATTGTCTTGGTCCCCATGGGTCTGGTGACCGTGGTGAAAGTGGCTCCATGTTCCTTGACTTTGCAAAATGTCAGGGGCTGCAAACCGCTGGATCCTGGTTCCAGTGTCCTGAACCACATCGTGGAACTTGGTACTCCAATACTGGGGGTGCTTTGAAAAGATTGATCACATCCTCATGGGCAGACAATGGGGGATCTTGCAAAACCACAGAATCTACAGAAGAGGCCAGTTTGTGAATTCTGAACACAAACTTGTTGTTGCTACTCTTAGGATCTAGCTTAGGTTCAGTAGGTTACCACCTACTAGGAAAATGAGCCTGGACTTGGCCAGACTCCAAGACTAGGCTGTTTCTAATGAGTTTGCATACTGTTTGTGTGAACAACTTTCAGATTTCGGTACGACTGCCGATACTAATGTGATGTGGGAGACCTTCCGTGACAATACCCTGAAGGTTGCTGAGGGTTGTGTTGGTGTTAGCGGTGTTCCCAGAAGGAGGTGTTTCATCTCGCAGGGCACCCTGGATTTTATTGAGAGGAGTCGCAGTGCAAGGCTCAATGGCAATTCTGGTCTGTACCGGGAACTAAGAAGGACGGCTGCGAGGTCTCTGATGGCAGATAAAGAGGCGTTTATTAGAGAAATCTGTGAACAAGTGACACACCATGTTTTGTCTAGTGATCCACATCCTGCTTACAGAGGAATCGAAGCATTACACACATCTGAATCTGTTCCTCGGAGAGTCGCAGTCACGGCAGCTGATGGAACGGTCCTTACAGATGACACTGCAGCTGTGACCCACTGGGCTGGTTACTTTGAGCAGTTGTTCAAAGATGATCCTCTGGCTAGGACGTTGGATATCTCTGGGTCCACAGTTCTCGAGGCTGATCCTCCAATTAGCTGTGAACCACCCAATCTCAGTGAGACTGCACAGCTGGTGAACCAGCTGAGGGGGGCAAAGGCTGCAGAGATCTGTGGTAACCGGGGTGAACTTCTCCATGCTGGTGGTATTGCTGTCCTCCTGGCATTGCAAGCAATCTTTGCTTCCATTTGGGAGACTGGCATCATCCCAACTGACTGGAAAACGAGACTTGTCATCCCTGTCTGGAAAGGGAAGGGTGATCTCCTGGATTGCAACAACTAATTACACTGCTCTCGGTGCCAGGTAAGGTCCTTGCTAGGGTCGTCCTCAATAGGATCCGTGATCACTTGCTCACTTACCAGTAACCGGAACAGTCTGGTTTTACACCTAAGAAGTCTACCATTGACCGCATCCTGGCACTAAGGATTCTCATGGAGTGCAAACGCGAATATCGGCAGAGTTTGTTTGCAGCCTTTGTCGATTTTCACAAATCAGTTGATCAAGCTGCCATGTGGGACATCCTGAGAATTCACGGGATCCCCTCGAGGTTGCTGGATATCATGGCTGGCCTGTACACTGGTACTGTGAGTGCTGTGCAGACAGAGTGGAGGCAGAACCTCTGCGTTTTCCCCAGTTGATTCTGGGGTTCGTCAGGTTTGTGTTCTTGCGCCTACTCTGTTTAATGCTTGTATGGACTGGGTGTTGAGCAAGGTTGTGGGGTCCAGCGGCTGTGGGGCATCTATTGGTGAAGAAAGGTTCACGGATCTTGACTTTGCTGACAATGTTGTGATCTTCGCGGAGTCAATGGAGGCTCTGATCGGGGCATTTGAGAGACTGAGAGAGGAATCTGAGTGTCTGGGCTTATGAGTGTCCTGGATTAAAACCAAGATTTAGGCCTTTAATGACCTCTTGGGCACAGCTATCATCAGTGTGTCTGTTTGTAGGGAGAGTGTTGACCTTGTTGAGAGGTTTACTTACCTTGGCAGTGAAATTCATGTCTCTGGTGACTCTTCCTATGAAGTCAGTAGACAGATTGGGAGAGAATTGGGGGGTCATGAGGTCGCTGGTAAGGGGAGTATGACGCTTCCAATATCTATGCAAAAGGACGAAGGTCCAGTTCTTTAGAGTCCTGGTGCTTCCTGTCTTGCTATATGGTTGCGATACATGGACACTATCCAGTAACCTGAGAAAAAGACTGGACTCCTTTGGGACTGTGTCTTTCCAGAAAATCCTTGGGTACCGTTGGTTTGACATTGTGTTGAATGAGTGGTTACTCATGGAGTCCCGAATGAGGTACACTACCTGCATTGTGAGGGAGCATCAGTTATGGCACTACGGCCATCATAAGAGCCTCATTGTTGGGGACCCTAGTGGCTGGACCAGGCCAAGGGGTCGCCCATATAACACCTGGCTGCGGCAGATAAAGTGTCATTTCCGGAGGGTGGGACTAGACCGCGTGTCTGCCATGGGGGTTGCAGACCGGGATCTCGATTTGTTTTGTTGTATAGTGGGTGCGGCAACACACTGTACCAGTGCATTCTCCCCAAGTTGAACTTGAATTGACCTGTTTATTATCAAAGAAAGAAAAGAAAATCTGTTTTTGTGAATTTCCATTTTTTTAATAATTTTCAAACTTGTTATTAATGAATCTAGAATATGGTACCAGTTTTAGTTTGCATTCAATATATTGTACTTCCAATTCAAGAGATGAATGAAAAAAAATGATATACAGTACATACAAAAAAGTCTTCAGTGAGAAGAGGTTTGAAATTTCATATTTTAAATAAGTTACTTATGAAAGTTCTACCTGGAAACCTTGACAGACAACGCAGTTCTTCGGCTCCTTAAATTCATGTGCTGATTACCGTAAAATATGTTTTCTTACGTATTAACCTATATATTTGATAATTAGGCTGCAAAAATGTAATCAGTTATAGTCACCAAAATAAATACTACAGCTCGTCCCTTGAAGTTTGCAGGTTCTCAATTCACAGATATGCCTGTTCACGAGTATTTTGCAAGTTTTGCAATCTATAGTGGAAAAAATGTAGACAATGCTGTAGCAGAGCTACTCAGATGAACTGCAAATCCCAATACTGTGTTATTGGACAGCTTCTAAGGTTGCCACAAGGACTGCTGGGAGAAAGATGAGGGCACTAGCTTTAAAAGTGAGTCCTAAAAACCCAATAGGATTGCACTCTGTGGTGTCTTTTCGTTTCAATGCTTAACTGCACAATTACAATTAAACCCACTGGATTACAGTTTTCTCTGGATTTATATTTTATGCCAGCATGCTTGTGTGTTTTTGTCTGGGTTGGAAAACATCTTTATTTGGGAGCTCTCCCAACATCTACAAATCTTTACATACTGTACATTGGCATCACAGTACAATAAAACTACATAACTTTCAGCAGGCTGTTCACAGGGGATTTCATTTCACAAATACATCATTTGCATCTGGTTTACTACCACAGGTATATACAGAAATGAATTACAATAAGTTAAACTTTGTAACGGTATGTCTAGGGAATGCCACGCATCCTTGTCTCAGCAGCCAGCCTTTACCACATGTATTTGGGTGTGCAGTGATTGTTGTATTTAACGTTTATCACAACTTTTGCATCTTATTTAGTGCAATATACAGTAATCATGTGCCAAAAACATATTCACAGATTTTCGTATTCATGGGTATCCTTTACCCATAACCCCTGTGAATCACAAGGTATAATTGTATTTTACTTTATATTTAAACTGGTGGATCATTTTAATACTATCTAGTACAAATTTACATAAACAAATAGAAGTTTGGATTACTAATAACACAGCTAATCCTGCAAATGAAAGAAATTCATACAATCAGAAATTGTTTTGAAGTCCTGTCATGCCCACTTTGCAATGCTGATGGCCATGCAGGTCAGATCAAACTGCCGGGCATATTTTGTTCTCAAATACAAGATCCTTTGTTTCATTAGTAGAGCTACAAGTTTTACATTGGTAAATTTTTTAACTTTTCTGTCATGCCAATGAAAATAAAAAGCGACCCCCAAGTGTGTTTAGGTACTAATACTATGGTATTCTTTCCAGTACAGCATAGATGTTTACATAATTAACAAGTGTACTGTATAACAGATCTGCATGAATATAAAGAGGTATATCATTTTCCCAGCTGTTGCACAGCTGTGCCCTAGTTTTCCCACATGTTTCACACTATGAGTATTGGTACATTTTATATTATAATGACAATGGGATTATTATTTGCAATATCACATATAAAAAGAAAAAATTATAGCATGTTGCACTTTCTCCATTTTTAAAAATCTTGATTTGGCAGTATAGCAACGTCTACTTGGCAATGTGGTTGTTTTGTGTTTTTCATGAACGCTGTTGAGCTTACTGTCTTTGCTGCTTTAACAAAAAAATAGAGTAATAAGAAGGTCAAATCTAAGTGATTTCAGAACACAGTCATTTTCACTGGACAATGCAACACATTCAGAAATGTTATACTGCCATTTTGTAAAACTGATTTGAGCATTATGAAAACGTTTTTAAGTGTTTGCTGGCCAGGTAATTTTTATCAGTTATTTCTTAAAGCACAAATAACAACAACATTTATTTATATAGCACATTTTCATACAAATAATGTAGCTCAAAGTGCTTTGCATGATGAAGAAAAGAGAAATAAAAGACAAAGTAAGAATTAGAATAAGACAACACTAATTAACATAGAATAAGTGTAAGGTGTGGCCAGGGAGGACAGAAAAAAAAAACTCCAGACGGCTGGAGAGAAAAAATAAAATCTGCAGGGGTTCCAGGCCACAGGACCGCCCAGTCCCCTCTGGGCATTCTACCTAACATAAAAAACAATGGTTACAAAAGAGAAAGTTGGTTATTAGTTTCTATTTTAAAACTAAAACCCAAATATTTCAGGATTTTTATTCTGCACTGATCATGAAAAAACAAGCATATGTCAGTTATAAATCGTCAAAAGACACAAACTTTGCATGGTGAATTTTTACTAAGCAAAACAAATCATGAATTAAAGTATCATATTAACTATTAACAACAAAAATTTTAGGAAATTGTGCTCACTATGATCTTAATGTATTACCTTAAATAGATATACAAATGTGGTGTATTTAATGGCAGAACCAATTTACCAAAATTAAACAAGAATATAAATACAGGTGAACAGAAACAGCATTTTCCACTTTGAAAGCCTAAGCAGGTGCATTATAATCACAGCACGACACTTTAATCAGTATATATAATGTATAAAACAGTTACAGTCCTTTAATCTAACCTGGGCCGTCACTTTTATGTGCTACAGTTGTACACATATTTTTATAAATAAAAAACTTTAATTTCAGCAATAGTTCAAGTCTCTATCCAAACCTATGTGATGTGCATTTAACCATTATAACCTCTAGGAGGTGCCACAATGCCCCAAACCCAGACACAACTTCACATACACAAGTCCCGGTTCAAATAAATATACAGTAATTCCTCGCTATATCGCGCTTCGACTTTCGCGGCTTCACTCTATCGGATTTTAAATGTAAGCACATCTAAATATATATCGCAGATTTTTGCTGGTTCACGCTTTCTGGACAATGGGTCTTTTAATTTAGGTTACATGCTTCCTCAGTTTGATTGCCCAGTTGATTTCATACAAGGGATGCTATTGGCGGTTGGCTTAGAAGCTACCCAATCAGAGCATGTATTACATATTAACTAAAACTCCTCAATGCTATAAGATATGCTTCCCGCGCGGTGCTTGTTTGCTTCTCTCTGTCTTTCTCACTCTCTCTGATGACGGATGGGGTGTGAGCAGAGGGGCTGTTTGCACAGAGGCTGTTTGCACAGAGGACACGTACGCTCCTCTACAAAATGGCGCTTTATCGCGGTGCTTCTGTATACTTAAAAGCACGTATTGATTTTTTGATTGTTTGCTTTTCTTTGCGAGCGCTCTCTCTGACATTCTCTGCTCCTGACGGCGCTCTTTTGAAGATAAGATATGTTTGCTTTCTTTTAATTGTGAGAAGGACTGTCATCTCTGTCTTGTAATGGAGCACAGTTTAAACGTTTGACTAAAGGGTGTTATTTCATGTCTAGAGGGCTCTAATGATGTTAACAGGGTGGGAGAGTTTATAAGGGCTTAAAATATATAAAAATAACCACACAATCATATGGTTTCTACTTCGCGGATTTTCACCTATCGTGGGGGGGTCTGGAAAGCAAACCCCCGCGATAAAGGAGGGATTACTGTATTGATTTAATAGAGTACCATCACTGAAGCTTTTTTTTTTTTTCACCACAAATTAAAATTGTCTTTTTTTTTTCCTCCAATCCTCCCAGGTGAGCATTGTCTTTCCTCTGCACCCAACTCCAACTCTATTTTTATGCAGGATCCACTTTCAATGCCAGGAGGTTGCATAAAGGAAGCATGTCCGGGTCAAGTGGAAGCCCCACAAAGTAAGGGCAGACAATCCCTGTAGATCACCCTGATCACCCGTACTAACCCCTACTCTCTCTTCTGTTTCTTTCCTGGTTTTCTGTGGTGGCAACCTGTGCCGCACCACCACCACCTAATCAAAGCACCATGATGTTCCTTCATTGATGGATTAAAAGCCAGAAGTCTACATGACCATCATCATCAAGTCCTTCCATAAGAACCCTAAATACAAAGATGACTGTTTCATTTATGTTAGGTAGAATGTCCAGGTCTCATGGTCTCGAACCCCTGCAGATTTTATTTTTTCTCTCCAGCCGTCTGGAGTTTTTTTTTGTTTTTTCTGTCCTCCCTGACCATCAGACCTTACCCTTATTCTATGTTAATTAATGTTGTCTTATTTTAATTCTTACTTTGTCTTTTTTCTCTTTTCTTCATCATGTAAAGCACTTTGAGCTACATTATTTGTATGAAAATGTGCTATATAAATAAATGTTGTTGTTGTTGTTGTTGAAATAAGATTGTTAAACAAGCCTTAATTAAACAGGATTAAAATATCTCACCATATATAAATTGAGCCGAGAGCCATAAGGACATTTCTAAAAGAGATAAATAAGCTAAATCAAACAGTATTAGTTCAGAAGGGCTCACGTTTGTTGTCTACTACTTGAATTAGGTTGAATTAATACATTGTATAATCACTATAAATGGAGAGTTTTAACAAAATCCAGTAAACACGTTGACATGCAAACAACAGGCTTAATGCATCTCTTTGAATTGTTTACACATAGATAAATAATTATCACCTCAGTTTTTTACTGCTGTTCAGGTCCTTACAAATGTGCCACTTTTTTGTGCTCAGTGTGGAAGGCTGTTTTAAAAACATGAGAAGAGCACAGTGTATAGTCAATATAAATTTCTCTGTTATAAATAACTGAGTACTCTCATTGCTTCCATCAGCCTTAATACAGGAGGAAGGAAGAAGCCAATTAATTGCCATTTTACGTTTGAGAATAATATAAACATAAACACACAAAAAAGGTTAATTTCTAGCAGTTGCTGTGTTTTTACTTCAAAGTCTCTGTGTTTGCCCCATTTAGAATACCAAAGAAAGCTCTGTCCAGAACAAATACAGGGAATGAATTAACTAAACATTGGCAATACTATAACAAGAGCCTTTGCTCGGCCTCCACGGAATATGCATAGGCCTAATTTAATGTGGTAGGTTATGCATTAGTCTTTTCTTTTGTGTATAACTACACACTAACTAAATGATTAGAATTAAGCCAATATAAAATCCAAATTACCTCTGCTTGCCTACATTTCAAATATGAATTTCAGTTTGTAGTTCCACATTAAAGCATTGACTTGAACACAGTGAATATTACACTGTAAGCCATTCTTCTAATTTGTTCACATTTATCTTAACACTTTTTGAAAATAATATTTCGGTCTATGTTTTGATTAAATATGAACATGAAATATCTATTGGCTTAAACTATAGTATGTGTTAAACTTTACATTACCAAATTAAACAAGGGGAAAGAGATGTGTAACTGTTTAATTGAATTTCTTGAGGTGGAAAAAGTGTGAAATGTGTGAGCATGGACACAGACTCCTGACTACATCAAAGAACAGCTTTTTAATACTGCTGCAGAAATTTACATATTGACATCTTACAGTACTCTCACTGTGTTTAAAGTTATTATTTCCCAAACCACTCTGCCTAAATCCATTAACTACACCCTTTGATGCAGTTTTTCTTTCATAACGTGGTTTTCACCTATAGTACATGCAGCCATTTCCATCACTTACAGCAGTTAGACTGAAGTCTAATCAATATAATTTAATTACTAATTGGTTATGAATGGTAGAATGAACAAAAAGCAAAATCCATGGCTTTTCATTTTTCTTTTGATTTTTTTCACACTTCAAATCACAGTAATATTAGGAAGTAAAAGGACACATAAAGAAGGCAACTAGTCAGGTGTAGCATAAGGATTATGAAGGACTAGCGATATGAATTAAATAACTATGAGGAGTTGGGAGGGAAATAACAGGAAGGGAAACCATTGCATTTGTCAATAAGTTATCAGAAAGAGAGAGAGCTGTTGAAACACCAAGGCAGACCATTTAAAATCTACTTGGAAAATCTGACTCAGTAATGTACTGTATATGTCTTTTCACCTACCACTGCCAAATATATGTTTTAAAGGTGCCATATTAATTACCACTTGAATTTTATATTTACAAAACACAAGATGCTGAAATGTTTCATTTTACATTATCATTTAAAGTCTAATATGCTTAGTTTAATTTAAAAATATGATTTTTGTTATTTTTGTGCTGCAGAATCAAACAGTAAATTTCTGAGGAACATAAAACAATTTAACAAATGTGATATTCTAAAAAGAACAGAAAGCAGTTTTTGAACATCTAACAGTTATTAAATAAATCTATACACTAACTCTTTCTCTAGATCTAGTTGTTCCTTGTGGAATGGCAGGTCTGCGGCTTAACAATCAGCAGCCTGTTTTTAAATAAATAAATAAATGGTCGGCTTGATCTCCGTAGGTGTGTGTCCTTGTGCAGCTGTGGAAGGTTGATGAGATAACTGGGGTGAGACACACCTGAATGTGAGGATGCAGTCTGTCTCAGTTGCTTCATTTGCTTTCTGCAGTATGCAATTGAGACGCTGCACCCATGGAGGCATTTAAAGGGGAGGCAGCACAGAGAAAACGGAGAGACAATAAACTGACCATAGAGACAGAAGGGAGAAGAGAAATACAAAAGGATGTTAAAAGATGAGGAGAAAAGCAGAGAGAGAGTGCCTGTGCTGAACGGAGTGAGGCAGGTGGCCAGGTGTGAGTCTCAGGGCTGTAAGATTCAAAAGCTGTGGAGGGGCACTCCTACTGAGTGTTTGCCTAGGAGTAGGAGCATTGTGTGCGCCTCAGCATGGCACCCAAGAATTGTTGAAGACTGGGCAATGGAGACCTAAGTAGGATTTGGATGTTGACCACAACTGTCAGCTTTGAGAAGATTTGAGAATGAAGCACTGGGGCTCATTTTTTTCATGGACTTTCTTTGGTTTTAACCTCCAATTTTGATGGACAGTTATCATATTTTAGCTTTCACTTTCACCCTGTTTTTATGGATTATTTATTGAAAAGTTTAGAGCACAACACTTTTGAACACTGTTTTTGATTGTTTTTAATAAAATCACTAGAGCTCTTTTGTACCAACCCCTTGCTTTGTGTGTTGTGTCCTCATCTGCTGGCTCATCCTTTGGGTACGTTATCAGTGGTGGCGGGCTCCAGAGGCTTCCAAGATGCAACTGGTAGCATGGAGCGACCTGCACCATCACATTCCTTAAGGCTCTTTCTTTAACTACAGGATTTTTCAAAGCAATTCATTTGCTTGTCTCCAGCAAAATTAATTGTTGTGACACTTTGTGATCTGGTTGTTCAAATCATTAACTTATTACACCAGAGTTACTATGCAAAATCAGTTATCCAAACTAATTGGGACGGTGGTTGATTCAGTTAACGGACTAGTTTAGATAATCAAACATACATGAGAATTCCATATTTATACAAAACAAACTGTAATTAGAACTACAATTAACTTTTTGTAAGCAAGGTTATTACTACTGCATTTTGAAATACTAAATACTTTGATTTCAACCAATTTTTAGACAGGTACCACAGTTGGTGGTTAAAACAATGATGTTAAACAAGTCAATGATAGAGAAAAATAAAAGGGACAAAAGTTTTATTTAGACTAAAGCTAGTATTATGCTATACATTTCATCATAGTTTCAGTCATAGCCTTCATTTACATATTTTTTTAATCACAGTGTGTTGTGGAAAATTACAGTTCATGCTTGTTAATGTCAGTTGTGTACTGTGACACTCTGACTTAGTTAAAGTAGTCATAATAATTCTTGCACTCTTTACACTCTGAATTGCCATGACAAAATCAAACTGGCCTTATAGTATTTTAAATGTTTGCAATAATGTACGTAGTTCAATCATTTTGAGTCTGTTCCAGACTTTAAATGTCTGTGCTACTAAATGCAGTCTCTACAATTTGTGTCTAGTCCAATCAACTTTTAGATGAAACATTTCTACCATTCCAGAGACGAAGTGTAGCAGTAGCTCATTTAATATAAAAAACAAAATCACATTAAGTAATATACAAAACCACAATACAGACAAAAATAACTGCCACACCTCTAAATTTACAAATATGTGTAGACTTTTCTAATTAAACCTCCACCAAACCTAAACAAATTTTACTGTTCTGTGGTTGATGATTTTGGCTAAATAAAGCAAAGTTCTGATGTTGTCTCTGTCAAATGTGACGATATGTCTAACTGTAACATCCAATCCCAAGATTAAAAAAGCCAGAATTAGTGTAAGCTGTCCTAATTTGGGGTGTTCATAAGAAATGTAATCATTTACTTCATGAGGTAGAAGTGCAAAATAAACAAGAATAGTTGCATCAGCTATTTGAAATAATAAAATGTTTGCTTCAGTTTAAAGTCTACATATTGTAGATTGTAATAGACATTTGCCATTTTTTCTCTTTCTGATAGAAGTCCATAGTATGCTAGATCCTTTGTAAAAAATCAAAAACCAAAAACAGCATCATATTCATAATCACTGACCTTGACATTGTCTAAAATACTTAAAAATACTCCACTTGCTTATGCTTGGTGTTTGTCATATTTACCTTCTGCGAGTGGCTCTCAAAAGGCTAGAACCACCAATAAAGAATCAAATATCACAAATATGATCATATTTTTGATCAGAAACATTTAAATAGCATAAAATGGCATTCCAAATGTCATTAGATACGGGGGTCTTCCCAGACTGTCTTAAGACTGCTGTAGTTAAACCCCTTCTTAAGAAACATAATCTTGACCCCTCGGCTCTTATAAATTTTAGACCCATCTCTAACCTGCCTTTCTTAAGTAAAGTTCTGGAGAAGGCAGTCATTATGCAGTTAAATGACCACCTCAATAAACATGCTATTCTTCATAAATTTCAGTCGGGTTTTAGAACAAATCACAGTACAGAAACGGCACTCGTTAAAGTAGTAAATGATTTGCGAGTGAATGCAGGCAGAGGCCATTTATCTGTTCTCATCCTCTTAGATCTGAGTGCTGCATTTGACACCATTGATCATAATATTCTTAGAAATTGCCTTAGTCAATGGGTGGGCCTCTCTGGCAGTGTCTTAAATTGGTTTGAATCCTACCTGACAGGGAGAAAATTTTTTGTTAGTTGTGGGAATTACAACTCAAAGACACATGATATCTAATATGGTGTTCCACAAGGCTCTATCCTGGGTCCGCTGCTCTTCTCAATCTATATGCTTCCGTTAGGTTTAGATTATCTCAGGGCACAACGTGAGCTACCACAGCTATGCTGATGACACACAGCTGTACTTATCAATAGCACCTGATGACCCCGATTCTATTGATTCACTAACACAATGTCTGACTTGTATCTCAGAATGGATGAATAGTAACTTTCTCAAGTTAAATAAAGAAAACTGAAATCTTAGTGATTAGCAATAATGGATACAATGAGGCTATTAGAAATAAACTGGATACATTAGGATTAAAAGTCAAGACGGAGGTAAAAGCTTAGGGGTAATTGTTGACTGTAATCTGAATTTTAAATCGCATATTAATCAGATCACTAGGACAGCATTTTTTCACTTAAGAAACATAAGTAAAGTTAGACCTCTTATATCACTGAAAGATGCTGAGAAATTAGTTCACGCATTTGTTTTCAGTTGACTAGATTACTGTAACGCACTCCTCTCAGGACTACGCAAAAAAGACATAAATCATTTGCAACAAGTGCAGAATGCAGCTGCTAGAATCCTAACTAGGAAAAGAAAATCAGAACACGTTTCTCCAGTTTTAATGTCACTACACTGGTTACCTGTGTCATTCAGGATTGACTTTAAAATTCTGCTTATGGTTTATAAAGCCTTAAATAATCTCGCCCCATCGTATATATTGGAATGTCTGACACCTTATATTCCAAATCGTAACCTCAGATCCTCAAATGAGTGTCTCCTTAGAATTCTAAGAACAAAACTTAAAAGAAGTGGTGAGGCGGCCTTCTGCTGCTATGCACCTAAAATTCGCCAGGCTGATACAGTAGAGCAATTTAAAACACTGCTGAAAACATATTACTTTAACATGGCCTTTCTATAAGTTCAATTTAACTTAATTTAACTTAATCCTGATACTCTATATGTTCAATTCATCATAATAACTATTCATGGTGGCTCTAAAATCCGTACTGACCCCTACTCTCTTTTCTGTTTCTTTTTCCGGTTTCTTTGTGGTGGTGGCCTGCGCCACCTCCACCTACTCAAAGCTTCATGATGCTCCAACAATGATGGATGGATTAAAAGGCAGAACTCTACGTGACCATCATCATCAAGCCCTTCCGTGAGAACCCTAAATCCAAAGAGGACTGTTTCATTTATGTTAGGTAGAATGCCCAGAGGGGACTGGGCGGTCTCATGGTCTGGAATCCCTACAGATTTTATTTTTTCTCCAGCCGTCTGGAGTTTTTTTGTTTTTCTGTCCCCTGGCCATTGAACCTTACTCTTATTCGATGTTAATTAATGTTGATTTATTTTGTTTTCTTATTGTGTCTTTTATTTTTCTATTCTTTATTATGTAAAGCACTTTGAGCTACTGTTTGTATGAAAATGTGCTATATAAATAAATGTTGTTGTTGTTGTTGTTGTATATTACAGTTCTCATTTTTTTTTAAAGTTTTGTAAAAAGGATTAACTTTCACCCCTTACATCATGTTATGGGGTGAATACCTAGAGTAAGTTGTATGGCATGCAAAACTTCAAGTCCTTCTGATCATGTCTGCTGTAGATGCCTATAGTTTACAGTATAAAATAAAGGTACAATTTATTGCTCAAAATATGGTCCAAAAATGGCTTAAAATAAGTTTATTTTAGGTCTAGTGTGCCAAAATAGGGGAGAACTCAAAAAAGCTTATTTTTTTGTGTATTGGCATCAAGACAAGTCAAATGGTTTATTATATACTACCCGAAGCCCGCCGTAGCATACGGCGGTGTAAGAATAGGAACGGAAAACGGTGAGAAATGAATTCAGTATAATAAAGGCTTAGGAAACCACCGTCGCAGTATAACGAAAATAGCAAGGAACGAAACCAATGCCAATGGTCAAGAGAGTACCTTCCTGTAGCAGGCTACGGAAAACATAGACATATATAGATAAACGTTGCATTCACTGTGTTGCCCAGTTGACACAATAAGTCAGCGTGTCCGCCCTATTGTGAGTGGTAAAAGTACCATTTAAACTAATACAGGTAGACGTGGAAACCGGGTTTTCTGATGAAAAAACAATAACGTTTTAAACAGTATCATTTACATACAACAGATTTTGGTGAATCGTTTACATGCAATTATTTATATCCATTTATACACTAATAATGGCAATTATTAAATAATAATAACAATAATAATGATTATTATTATTATTATTAAATAATTCCTCCCATATAAGTAACATTTCTCGGACTGCTTTCTTCCATCTCCGAAACATTTCTAGACTTTGTCCTATTCTTACGCAACACAGTACTAAAGTATTGGTTAATGCCCGAGGCACCTCATGTATAGATTACTGTAATGGTATTCTATCTGTCATCCCACAAGAACGTATCCATCACTTACAATTTATTCAAAATTCTGCTGCCAGGATAATAACCTTCTGTTCTAAATCCACTAAACATACTACACCTATTCTCTCTCAACTTTACTGGCTCCCTGTTAACTACAGAATACAATACTAAATACCGTTCTTAACATTTAAAGCTCTCCACAACCTCACTGATCTCCTACAGACTGAAACTCGTCTCACTCAGTCTGATTCTCATCTGCAGCTGTACTTTCTGCACCACACATCAAATTCTGTGCTATGGGAGCTCGAGTGTCTCTCATAGTGCTCCTCAACTTGGAAATTCTCTTCTGTCTCATATACATCAGCTCGATTCAATAACACATTTTAAAACTACCCTCAAAACTTTTCAAACTGGCATACCATCCATCCATCCATTTTCTAACCCGCTGAATCCGAATAGGGTCACGGGGGTCCGCTGGAGCCAATCCCAGCCAACACAGGGCACAAGGCAGGAACCAATCCTGGGCAGGGTGCCAACCCACCGCAGGACACACACAAACACACCCACACACCAAGCACACACTAGGGCCAATTTAGAAACGCCAATCCACCTAACCTGCATGTCTTTGGATTGTGGGAGGAAACCGGAGCGCCCGGAGGAAACCCACGCAGACACAGGGAGAACATGCAAACTCCATGCAGGGAGGACCCGGGAAGCGAACCCGGGTCTCCTAACTGCGAGGCAGCAGCGCTACCACTGCGCCACCGTGCCGCCTAACTGGCATACCAATTGTGAATTTTGCACTGTTACTGTCAGTTATCTTTGTTTGTTTGCTAATTATTGCTGTTTCATCGAGAGCGATGGTGGACGTGGAAGTAGGATTAGAGTTGGCGGGCGGGGCTCTGTTGTGCGTATCCCATGGTCTTAAAGTTGGTGGGCGGGGCTCTGTGAGTTGGCGGGCATGGCTCTCTGTCTTGCGTGCACTCTCTGTCTTGCTTGCCCTTAGTTAGAGTTGGCAGACGGGGCTCTGTTGAGCGTATCTCATGATCTTAGAGTTGGCGGGCATGGCTCTCTGTCTTGCGTGCGCTCTCTGTCTTGCTTGCGCTCACTGTCTTCCGTGCCTTTAGTGAATTATATATATATAGATGGGGGTTTTCAAATATGGGTAAGCCAGGAGGGGCCAGAGAAAAAACAGAAGTGATCTTATGCTGTTCTTCAGTAATTTATATGAGCACAACAGAAACTTTGTAATAATGGTGATGCCTACTTCAAAAAATGAATGGGAAAGGGCTACTTACACCTACCTCAAGGACTGTCATAATTACAGAAAAACTTTAACAGGAGTACATTCTGACATCAAGTTTTTTGCCTTGCTTTAACACTGAGACTGATATGGATTTTATATTTGTAGATGGATCATTAAAGAATGTTTGGGCCTTATTACATTGAGTTTGGGTTTTCCACTCAGGGCTGCTTCCTGCATACTGCTCAGTGCTGCTGGAATTAAACACGCCACAAAACTTGATGGAATTAAGCAAGTTTCTAATTATTATTTTAGTTTAAGTATGTTGAAATAGTATGGACAAGTGATGAGGATAAACAATGAAACAAAAGAAGAAACAAAAGACTGATGGAAATGGAAGTACTGGAGAAGAGAAGGTAGGGTAGGCTGAACTAGAGGTGGATTTTCAAAATAAAGGAAGATTTGAAGGAAAAGGGTCTAACTAGGGAGGAGGTGCAGGACTGAGATGTACGGAGAGGGGTGATCAGGCACATCAGCCCCTCATAGAAGTGGAAGGAGATGAAGAGGAGGAAGAAAAAGTCAATACAGTTTCATGTAAACGAATAAGCAAAAATGTTCTATTTTCTGCATTACTTACTTTTATCTAAAACAGGAAATACTGACCCAGTGATTCAAAAATAGGATTGTTGTTTGTGTATTCTGCATCAAATATTATAATTCACATCCATCCATCTTTTTAAGTAAAGGAATTATTTATTGAATCTAAAAGAAACTCGCATTTTATAGTGAGAATACAGACATGTAACAGAATATTACAGAATGTAAGTTGGCACTGACATACTATACAACTTAGAGAAGACATTTCTGGGTACATATGAATTCAGAAATAAAATAAATAACCTATTCAATATAACGTGCCATGTACATGGTGACACATGTATCATTTTTTCTTTGTTTTTGCCAGATTGCAGGTCGATAAATTATCCTTTGGTAAAAAACAATAATAATGCTAATTAAATAAGAAATTAGGGTGTATTAAACAAAAACCCTCCTTATCCTTGTTTTCAAAAGAATTATTTTTGTTACTACCATGTTTGTTGCAAATTTTTCACTGAAATGTGAACCTACTTTATAATACTCTCCAACTCTTTCCTTGGAGTATAAAAAAAAATACCCAGGATCAATGAGCATGGGAAAGGTGCTGTATAAATAAATGCATTTTTATTATTATTATTATCCATCCATTATCCAACCCCGCTATATCCTAAGTACAGGGTCCCGGGGGTCTGCTGGAGCCAATCCCAGCCAACACAGGGCGCAAGGCAGTAAAAAACCCAAGGTAGGGCGCCAGCCCACCGCAGGACACACACACACACACACCCACACACCAAGCACACACTAGAGACAATTTAGAATCGCCAATGCACCTAACCTGTATGTCTTTGGACTGTGGGAGGAAACCGGAGTACCCAGAGGAAACCCAAGCAGACACGGGGAGAACATGCAAACTCCACACAGGGAGGACCCAGGTAGCAAAGCCAGGTCTCCTAACTGTGAGGCAGCAGCGCAACCCACTGCGCCACTGTGCCACCCTATTATTATTATTATTATTTAGTATGCCCAAAGGCACACTCCATTATCCTTAGAACTTTTCTTCAGTGCGGTAACAAAACTGCTTGTAACAAACTGGTGCAGAAGTCCTTTACACTTCTTCGCTTACCCTAACACTTAGCTTTGTAAGTATTAGAACACTCTGAAAAATTGTTGAATTCAGTGGCCATCTTCTTCATACACACAATATATTGTAATAGTTTATTATGTCATATAAAATATTATAGCTCTTAAAAAAGCTCTTGTAAAAGTTAAGGTTTTGAGGAAATTCTACTACCTATTTACATTTAAGGCTTTGCAGCCTTTTCTAATGTTTATATTCTCCAAAACGTATTGGTTCTCACCGACCTTTAAAATGTGTTATTTTGATGTGCATTTAACCATTCTTTCTTAACCAAAGAAAGAAAGAAAGAAAGAAAGAATGCATCCTTTAAAAATATCATTATTCCTGGGGAACTGTCCCAGCCAGAGAGCACCATTGAGTGCCTGTTTTATTTAAACATTTTTCTTTTATTTTGTTGTTTTGTTAAATTTTTTTTTTTTTTTAAACATTGCAAATCATATAAGCCGATACTGCCAGTGCATTATTGACTGTTTATGTGCTAAACAGCAAACTCAAACAATAGTTCAGGAGCTCTGATGAGATGTTACCATGTGTTCTCAATGTGTTCATTTGCAAATAAATAGTGAACAGATTTGGCCCAAATGAGTGATCTTTTGTCATGTTTGCTAAAAACCTGATACAGAACTTGGCACTCAACAATTTTAACTTCTAAAGATTTTCCCTATTTTTTCTCAAAGGTCTGTATTATAGAGCAACGCGAAAAGAAACAATTAATGTTGCCAATGTGTTTAGTCACAGTTGATTTCCTACAATCCCTTACCATCTGAACAATTGAAACATACATAGCAAACATGCTGGAACAAGAAAGCATCCTTGGAAACAAAAATCAACATGAATACAGAGTGGTTTCTTCAAGCCAATAAATGCAATAAAAATATTAAGTAATTTTAGGAAACAATAAATGTGAAAATCATTCAAATTGAAAAAAAATTACCTGCAGACAATCTTGACAGTACTTAAGTGTACTTTACTTACAAACATTTTTATGAAAAGGCACTTTTGTGACATTGTTCATAATAGGCCAATTGTAAAACTCAAACATGAGGAAAAAGTCAAAAATCCACAATGTCCTAAAATTTGTAACAAAATAAGAATGTTCAAAAATTGCAACTGACTCAACTAATGGTCTACTGGGGCATGATATATTGCCTAAATGCCAAGTGTCAAATGATAAGTTAGGTTTTCAAGAAACGCAGGGTAGCAGGACCAAGAGAGAATACGGTTATGTGCAGAAGATGGTGTGGAGAAATGCAGGCAGTATGTAAGAAGAGCAATTTTAAAAAGTATAATGTGAAAGAAGTCTATCAAGTTCAGTTCTCACCTGCCTGTCCATATAGGATGTTCGCCTTTAAGTTTCATTCATTGAATATGCCTATTCTATTCTCCATTTCTCTTAATGTTTGAGTGAACAAACTGGGCCCTGATTAGCACTAACATGTTAAGTTTTAATTTTAACTTTGCTCATTGAACAATTTAAAAACAATTTCTTATAATTTCACATCATTTCCTTGTCAGTTTTTAGCTAAGAAAGTATATGAAATGAGTCTTCCTAGAGTTTGGCCTATTTAAAATGGCAGCAAGCAGGATTCAGCATTAAAGTTTTAGATTTGCTTCATAATTACAACAACCTCTAGAGAAGGGAAATTTAACAGTATTACTACCAAGTACAGCTGCAACAAATTTATATTTTTAGAATGGATTATTCAAACAAACATTAAAATGATTAACAGATTAATCTCCTTACCTGAAAATTATGGCCAATAAGTTACACCAGGATCAATACCTGTAGCTTTTATTCATTGTTATCCAAGATAGCTGATAACTCTTAAGAAATAATGATTCTGGATTCATTCAAACAAACAAACAATGGGAAATCTTTCATATGACACTCATTTTCATTGTGGTTAATGCATCACACTAAACTGACATTTACAATAAACAGGTGTGTAGGAGGCTGTACTGAAGGCAGAGCCGAATAAAATTTGCTGACGGTGGAAGCAACTCTGTCGGATGTGTAATTGACTAGAAAGTGTGCTGTGAAGCAGCAATCAATGTGATACAATCAAGTAAGCTGTGTGACATGCTGTATATAGTTAAAGTTGGCATACAGTTCTTCCCATTTTTAGCTGTATTTAGGGACTGTGGAAACTATATTAATTTAGGTTACTTGAATTTGGTCCACAAGATTAATAGTTTTCTGTTAGAAACTAGATGTGCTTCCTGTCTGATAAAAATTGAAATTTAACTAATTCCCATTGAACCATATTAAAACAGCCTGTGACAAACTCAAACAATGAAGCAGGGAATAAATAATACTCAAGCCAAAATTCTAATTAAATACACTGTTTAAGACTGAAGATACCATGAGGAAATCTATTTTGAGTTATCTGCTTCATACTATGAGTGCCCCAGATGAGTATTTACTGTAAATGTGATTACACGTTTGGTTATATTACACAGTTGGCTACATTATTTATTGTTTTTAAAGGATGTTTATCTACCTGGTCCTGAAGAAGGAAAGCAAATTCTGAAACATGTCGGTTAAAGAAGACTTGATTAGGTATTAATGACTAGACATCAATGTTATTATAGTTAAAGAAAACTAAAATCAAAATTGAAACTATTATTAAAATTTTCGGAAACTGAAATAAAATAATTAACAAAGCTGAAATGAAAAACTAAAACTAAAATAAACTATTAAAGTAGCTGGAAAGACTAAGTGAAATAAAATAATAATTTACTAAAAATATTTTTAGTTTTCATTTTTGAATGAATATTCTTGCTGTTAGTCTTTAACCCTTGTAACTTTTAACTCTAAAACAGAAAGTCGTCCACCATGAATAGACCGCGTATATCCATCCAGTGAATAGAACCTGGTGAAGGAGGGCGCAAGCTCTCGTAAAGCGTGTGAAGTAGAAAGCAATTTATGTCCTGCATTTCTTTGCACTTGTTGTATAAAAAAATGTAATTCAAATGCCTGAAATCGCAATGTGCTGGTCAACAAAACTTTACCGTATGGCCAAAAAATCACCAGTAAGTAATCTGTCAGTTTATTTCAAAAGGTGCCTGCGTTTTGTTGACAGTAATTCACTTTACTTAGGAGAAATTTTTTTACTTTCTCATATATGAAGTATAGGGAAAGCATAGTAATCATGTAAAAATTCAAGCTCAAGATTTTGATGAATCTTGATGTTTTAGGCCTCCCTGAGTCTGAAAATACCATTTTTTGAAATTGTGTCTGTGTGTGTAAAACACAATAACTCAAAAATGCAACGATATAGATGAATGAAATTTGGTATGTGGTTGTTACACCAAAATTGTAGATCTCTATTAACTTTTGGGCCAAATCTATTAACTAGAAGTGGTACTTTACCTGAGCACATACTTATTTCTTTTTATTCATGCTGCTGCATAGTCCGGTTTATTCAACTTTACTTTTATAATAATTGTTCAGTTTATTATTCATTTAATTTGTTGTTGATGGTTCTTTAATGTATATAGTATTAAAATATCACCATTATCTTGTGGTTTACTCCTCAAATATCCATCCTCATATCTGAGTACATGAGAAAATCTAGAGGAGACCACTTTTGATTTTTATTTGAAAATAAAACAACGCTGATCGAGAGACTGACTAAGTCATCATACAAGATCAGCATATTGTTATTGACCAATCCCTTTTGCTTTAAAAACGTAGTTTAACAACCAAGCGATACAAACTTTGTAAAATAACTAGGTTGGCAACGTCTCTACTGAACTACAGGCAGGTAGGCGAAAAGAGTCTGCCAAGTGATGAAAAACTAAACATACTAATGTGTTTTTGTATTTATTCTATATTTATTAATTTACTTTTTTTAGTTCATATTCACAGCTCAAAAATCCAGTAGCAGAATTATATTTCAAAATTTTTGCCCCCCTTTTTTCAATGTTTCTCTCTCTCTCAAAACAGATAGTTGAAATATTACATTCTTTTTGTTCTTAACATTAGCAATATCATACATATTGGTTACCAGGCATTATTCCTGCTCTGCATCCAAACCTGTTGGGGGAGGCTCCAGGTTTCGAGCCATCCTGCTCTGGATAAACAGCTTTAGATAATGTATATATAGTTCTTGTTGTTTCTTTGTTCAATCTCTCCTTTCAGGTCTTATGAGGTACGTTTTTCTTTTAATGGCATGGTTTCATGCTTTGTCAACACTATTCTCACAATTTGTATGGAAAGAGGTGAAAAAACTTCAGGAGTTAATTTACTGTAAGAGTTTGTTCATTTCGCACCATAGATTGTAAGCACTCTCAATCCAATTAAAGTCTTAACGATTGTCCATATTCAAAAGAAATGTGCACTGTATAAAAATATATATTAAATTCTGACATGATTCATTATGCTCTCCATCCATTTTTCTATGCATGCTTTTTCATGAATGAGTCATCAAGAAGCAGAATCTAGCCCTGACTTGAATTAAATATCTTTAGTGACTTTTTTATTTTAGGCTTTTGAAAAATGAATGTGTGAGTTTGCAGACAGGAAGTGCATATTATGTTGAAGTGACAACATTTTGCCATTGGCACATCCAATCCTATTCATAATGAAAATATTTGTGTTGCTTTTTGTGCAAAGCTTTGAGCCTTTAATCCAATTTCTGTTATTACTACTTTTACTTTCTCCCAAATAGCTTTTTCAGGGAGCATTCTTAACCACTAACAATTTTAAGTGGATTATTTTGTGTTGATATCTACCTTGATCTGACTGTCCAAAAAGGAAAGGAAATTGATGGATACTGAAAATTTTCCTCTAAACTCCGAAAGTGAGTTTGAGTTCTGTTCATTTATTAAATCCAAAGCCAAAATGTGCATAGTCTGGTTTTATATTTGCTTACTTTGCAAAAGTTCAAATTGTTCATGCCTAGTAATCTAGGGCAGGGTTCTTTTTACATCATTAACTTCCGATTTTACATTTTTGTGTTAATCTGAATTTCTTTAAAGGAAAATAACATTACCTGTAAAAAGAACATCTGCCTAAAACATGGCCAATATGTTTTCATTGGCACTCAAAGAATTTAGTTTTAATCTGCAGGCACTGATGTTCATGTGACCAAAACAGCAGCTGGCATTTCACCGGATTTCTTCCAAATATCCAAAGAGTGATGTATATTTTCTCAGCCAGCCTTGAAGATCCAACTAGTCCAACTAGCACACTCTTATTACTAACACCTTCACCTGACTTGTTACAACCTCCACAAAACAAACTGACAAGAAAAAGAAATCAACATAAAACTGGTAAATATACCCAGTAATGATCTTTATGACATTACCTAGAAAATAATAAACATTAAAAGATCATCCTAGCATTCTTAAACTGGTTATCTGTTGTGGCCATAAAGATGATCGATGTACAATTTACTTTTTTGCTTAAACCTCAGCAACAGAGTTGAATTAGTAGGAACCTGATTATTAATCTGAGGAATATGAATTTGGGAACAAAGAGACCAAATTCTATTAAATGCTCCCTTATTCTAAGGTAGCAGTACTTTGGAATAAAGAAACTACTAGGAGTTCTTCCCTACATCTGTGTTATATTTGGTGAACTAACTGGTGAAATCTGTCATATTCTCTCCAACTTCCAATTGAGAGTGCAGCAATAAAAAGTAAAATGTGGGATCTTTGAAGTACCACAGAACTCCCTGACTCACAATAATAAATAATTTAAGATGCTTTTGCTAACTGAATGATGTCAGATACATGCAAGGATATGCTATCAATATTGGAAAAGGTCGTACAGTATAAATGTGATATCAGATAAAATCTCTTGAAAACAGGGTTTTCAGTCATCCAATATGGTTTTTCCTACTCCTACCCAAAACTGCACCTACATGGACAATGAAGAAAAAGAACATTTAAGCATACAGTGCCAATTGCGAAAATAACTTAGTTCTAGTGTAAAGCTTTGGGAGAATTTCAGTTAAAAAAAGGCCTGCATCATTGTTACGATTTGGCCAGAATCTCTTTTCTATTTGAATCAACGTCTACTACTTGAAAAAGATCGTTCAAATATAGCACTACAGTTACTATAATAATCATTGCAAATATTTTCTTACAACCGCATGTGTTGCTAACATATTCATATTATTTGATCCAGATACTTTTTATTAAAAAGTCATCATAGTTTCCACTACATGAATCAGTAGTTCTTGGCATTTCTTAATTCCTTAATTTCCACATGCTAAAAAAGCTTTATGGAAGCCGTTGAGAATTTTAAAGACATGGACGAGGGCCACACATACTCTTCTCTATACAAGACTTTATAGGATTGACTTCTATAGGGGTTCATTGGAGCCGAGAGAAAGAAAGGGAGAGAAGATGTGCAAATGTGAGCCTGTTGCTGTGCAAACTGATACTTCTCAGTTGGTGTAGAAGTCAGATACTTGCTTACTCACTTGGACAAAAAAAAAGTTCTCCTTTAGTGCAACTGGATAAGCTTGATTTGGAGGCTGTGGGTTTGTGACCAGCATCTCTATGTACAGAAGTAAAACAGAGAGAAGCAGAGCACTGAGTCACTTATTGTCCCTGACAATCCCCTTAATACTGCCAGAGTAGGACTTATTAAACATTCTAAGATGCTTTTCCTAACTGAAAGATGTCAGATGCATGTAGGGATATGCTACCAGTTCTTGAAAAGGTAATACACTAGAAATGTGATATTATCTATTGAAGACAAGGTTTTCAGTCATCCCATATTATTCTCCCTACTCCTATCCAAAACTGTATATTCAATAATAACATTTTTTAACAGTTCCCATTACCAAAATAACTATGTTTCAGTGAGTAGATTTAGGAGAATTTCAGTTAAAAAAAGGTATGATTCAAGACAAAGTGACAATTCCTTTATAGTATCAGAGTAAGACTTGCCCTTGCCCTTTAGTCTCAAAATGCTTTTGATTTCTCTTCTCTCCACATCTTCTAGAGCTGGTCATCTCTTTCGTAGTGTGTCAATGAGTACAGATTTGACTGCTCTCACTAGCACATTATAGAGTCTAAGAATAAGAAGGATAATGGCTACAAATGCAAAAACTCAGCCTTCCAGACAGAAATTCACACCCAGGGTGGTAGGGCCATAATGCAGTTGCATTAACCTCTAGGCTACTGAGCTGCGAACAGAAAAAAAAAAAAATATTATCAGTAATTGTGGGGGATGGAGATGGCTGTCATGGCAAGTTCTGTTCTTAAATTTCAAAATCAATTAACCACAGATGATGACTTCAGAACAGGAAAGCGGTTTTGAAGAAGACGTGTAAACAAATGTGCACTGCAGTACAATATGAAATGAGTATATACATTAATATGCAAAACGGATCAGTCTAATGTTTTACTTATGAGTGACAGAGATTATATTTAGGATATGAGGAAACTCAAAGGCAAATACAGACAAGTGTTAATAAACTAAATAGTGATATACATTTATCAAGATGGAGTAGGGTGAAACAAAGCTTTAAATGGCTCGATGGTCTTTGGTTGGTCTCCTAATATTCTTACATTTCATTTAAATGCTACAAAATTCTCTTTTTACATTTTAGCCTTTCCTTTTAATACATTCAGATGATCTACTAGCATGAAGCTCTTTCTTATCCAAGCTTCTGGCAATAGCCTGCATTAAAAGGCAAGGAAGCAAATGATGTCATTGACGTGCAAGACTTAAAAATGAAATATAAACATAATCTATACTAATAAAAGGCAAAGCCCTCACTGACTGACTCACTCATCACTAATTCTCCAACATACCGTGTGGGTGGAAGGCTGAAATTTGGCAGGCTCATTCCTTACAGCTTACTTACAAAAGCTGGGCAGGTTTCATTTCGAAATTCTACGCGTAATGGTCATAACTGGAACCTATTTTTCTCCATATACTGTAAAGGAGTTCAGCTCGATGGCCGTGGGGGGCGGAGTTTCATGTAACATCATCATGCCTCCCACATAATCACGTGAACTGACTGTGAGTATGTAGAAAACAAGGAACAGCTCCAGAAAGCGCTGAAGAAAACATGCATTATACAATTGAGTAGGCAGCGAAACAATAAGAAGCGAGCGAGTGACACACACAAGTATATTCATAAGTGCAGCTATTGCGGAAACAAAGCACAGTGTAAACCGTAAATTTAAATTAAGTTTATAGACACGATCCCACTGCAGTTTGTCATGCACAGTAACGCATACAAGCATATTCATGACTGCAGCTACTTCGGAAACAAAGCACGGTGTAAACCTAAAGTTTAAATTAAGTTCATAGACAGGTTGCCGCTGGCGTTTGTCATGCCCACGACTAATGCGGGATACAAGTTTAATGAGAGGACGCAGGGTATAAACGACAGTTTTGATCACTTTGTAACTAATTTTAAAATTGCTGGTGAAGGGCTGTGCTTATGCAAATTCCGAGAGACTGTGTTTGTGAGGGGATTGACAGTTGAGGATGGTGGGGGAGTGACGTCATCCTCTCCCCGCCCATTCACCTCATTTCGCTCTGAGCTGAGCTCCGCAGCTAACGCAGTCTTGCGGAAGCAACTTTGTCACGCTGCCACCAAATACTCACAGAAAAATCCACAAGTTAATACACACGCTGTCTCTAGAGTTTCTCCACACTCTGAATCCTCCAGGCACTACTTACAAAAGGTTACATTGGCAATCGTGTTACGTTATTTTTAAAATGTTTCCTTTTCTTAGCACAAGCAGAGCTGAGAAGCTTTGATGCATGTTCTCCATAACGCGTTAAAAAATAATGCATTTAATCACACTTTGCATTCCAAGCAAAGGGGAACTTCTCTCAATGCATGATTTCCTGGTACACCAATTACATTGATGCACACATCAGAGCTACAAAAATATAAGAGTCGGAAGAAAGCGTGTTGCTAGGACTGATTGGAGAAAAATTTCATTTCAAAAGACTACCCGACGGAAGCCTTGATAAAAGCGTGGTTTTGTGCAAACTGTGCAGAAAAGGAGTTTGCATAACACCGAGGCACTTCAACCTTACGGTACCATCTAAATGCAAAACATGTTACAGCGAACACAGAAACTGTGTATGCTGTTAGCACTAGCAGTACGAGTATGAGTACCAACAAAAGGTGTCGGCAGCCCAAAACTGATAAAATGACTGGCTTCAGGACCAAAATTAGTAAGTCAACATCGGTCAAACTTACAAATTCTCTCGCAAAATGGATTGCTTTGGACTGTAGACCACTAACAGTGCTGGAAGATAGGGGGTTAGAAAATGTGCTACAGTTAGCGTCAGGTCATCCAACTTTTCAACTGCCGTGCCGAGAGACTATTTCAAGTTAAATTCAACAGCTTTATGACATTGAAAAGCAAGCAAAATTAGATGCATTACAGAAAGCGGACTTTTTGGCTCTTATTGGGGATCATTGGCCTTCCGTGAATGTTAGTAATTTTAATTACATCTAATTACAAAATGTTCAATGATCACTTTGTTTTAGCCTAATGTACAAAATAATTTTGGCTAAGGTTATTCAGAGTTTAAAGGTGAAGCTGGTCAAATTAACTTTTGCGTTTCTGCCTTATTTTTTTTAAATGAAAAACTGCACTTTATGTTGAAAATTTTCTTATTATTATTTAAAGACAATACCATTCTGAACATGTACTTAAAGTACTTAGAATAACATTTTATTTTTAAGTCTGCCCAATTTTAGCCACGGATGATGATTCTGATTTGCATTGAAATGCAGTTTAAATGCATTTTTTTCAGAAATTAAAAGAGCTTGAGTTTACAATATTCATGTCCATGTCTATTATTTAATTCTTTCGCCCACTAAAACCCTTTTAAATTAAAAAAAACATTTGCGCTTTGGGGCAAATTTATGTGTGCGATTACATGCGATGAATCAAGATTAATTAATTACAAAGCCTCTAATTAATTAGATTAATTTTTTTAATCGAGCCCCACCCCATATATATATATATGTGGATATGTATACATATGTGTATATATGTACATATATATGCATATATATATGTGTGTGTGTATGTATATATACTGTATATGTGGATGTATATGTATATATACTGTATATATGTGTGTATATGTATATATATGTTTGTGTGTGTGTGTGTGTGTGTGTGTATATATATATGTATATATATATATATATATGACAGCAACACTCATGACAATGACAATGTCAATCATGTTACGTTAATATTAGAATGTTTCCTTTTCTTTTTCATTACTTCTTTAACACACTACTTCTCCGCTGCGAAGCGCGGGTATTTTGCTAGTAACAAATAATTTTCAAATCAACTAATAAGTAATAGGAACAGTATAACAAGGGTGCTTATTACTGCTAAAAACTAACTACATGGTTTTCTGCTATTTTCTAATGAAGAGATTTAGCTCCTCCTCCTCCTACTCCTCCTCTTTCACATACCAACTGAAACTATTACTACGATTACTTAAACTATTGTTATAACTTACACTGAATATTTAAATGTGTGTCTCTAAAAATGTAATATACAGCATGCATAGTTTAACATTGGATAATCAGACATCTTAAATCATGTGTGTGGTCTAGGCTCACATATCATAGACAAAAAACACAGGCATGAAATTACTTTCCTACAGAACTCTTTTCTGGTGTAAAATTTAAACAACTACTGTTTGTCCAAATAAAAAGCTTCATTTGTTGTTTCAATGGAAAGTTTAATGCGCCATTTGTGCAGCTTGATTGCACAGATTAAAAAAAAACAGCATTTAACTATGCTTTTTTGTTCCACCGCAATTGTAAATACCCAGGTCTTTTGTCACTTTTATCTTTCCTATTAAATTCTGTGGGAAAACAAACTTTTCAATTAAATAGTACCCTTGCTGTGTGCAATGCCTTCCCTGGAGAGCACAAATACACTCTGCCCTATCTTCCTTTAAACAAACAGTACATTTGCTAGTGAGGAGAGTAAACTTGAATTCCTAACATTAATCCAATATTTCATCCAATCAAATCTTAACTTCTTTTATTTATTTGATTTGTAAAACAGTTTCATAGTGAACAGTAGCTAAATGCACTTCATACACCTTGGATTAAAATCACAAATTATTAATCTACATTTGGCAAATAAATTTCTTAAGTAATTTGTTAAGGGTCGCCCAGAAAGATGAGGGTGGAATTTAAAATCATTGTACAAGTGTCATCATTTCAAGAGATGATTCTACAGAAGAATCACTGGATTTATTTGTGCTTATGAGTATTTTCAATTGAGGGTGTTGCCTTTTCATCAGCTGCTGAACCAGAATGCAATATACTGTCTTACAAATGTATTGTTAATTTGAGCAAACCACTTAAACACTTATTTAATTCAGTATTTAGGCATGCACCGATATTATAATATGACCCTAAAATATAGTACATATCACTGTCAATATTTTTAAATAATTCAAGGTACTACTTTATCACAGACTATTTCTCAATTACTGATCCATTTGGTTAAATGCTAGGAGTAATTCAAGATGACAAATTCAACAGTTGCAATGTATAAAATTTACTGCATTCTTCACAGACATACTCATACAGGATACATACATTTTCAAACAAATAATGGTGAATATAATTTATGATCTTATGTTCTTGTAAAGCAAAATGATGTTTCAGGGCCTAGTTCTGCCGCTTTACAGCTCCAGGTGACTTGGTTCACTGTCTGAGGGGGGTTTGCATATTGTCCATATGTATGCACAGATATTTTTCTGGGTACTCTGTTTTTCCCCCAATTTCCTAAAGACATTCATGTTTTTTTTTTTTTAATTGGTACCTTGATATTTGCCTATTTTATGTGAGTGTGGTTATGTGCAAGAATTAAACAATAAATAACACAGATCTGTTAAATAAAAAATAGTAGAGAAAGTGTTTGTTTTTGTAGTGTAACGTCATGTGGTTTGAGCATACAATTACAGAATTGGGTGCTGGGCAGTAACCAACCCAGAGCAGAACATAAGGCAGGCTCTGATAGGGGTCAATTTAGGATTAAGGTGCTCTCAGGCTGCATTCCTTTAATAATGGTTAACAGAGTCTTAACCAAGTACAAATACAAAAAAGCTGGTTCCTTAATGGTACTTTAATGGGTTTTGATGCTTCTTGTTTGACTATTCCCTGAGAAAGAAGCATTTCATTAAGAGAAGGGTTCTTTGCATGTGAAATTGATTCTTCAGGCTTTGAAAAGGTTCCTAATATGGAGACAATATAAATATTTAATGTTGTGGGCAGAATGGGGCACTCCAGCTCCCCAAACCCAACAAAACAGGCATAGTGCACAAGTTAAAAGCAGTCTTTTTATTCTGTAGAAAACTCTTCACAACCGTGTTTCCCAACTCCACAGCCACAAGTACATGAAAGGCACAGCACACAATGACTCTTTCTTTCTTTCTCTTGGTCTTTGACTCCTCTGCTTCTCCCAGCAAGCTTCATCCACCTTCCACCCAACACTGGCTCATCTCTGTGAGGCTCCTTAGTTCTTGCAGCGTCCTATGGTGGCACCCACGGTACCCAACAGGGCTGAGGTAAAGAACTCCAAGTACCATGATGCCCTGTGGGAATCCAGGGCACCACTGCAACCCGTGGAAGCTGCTATCTAGCAGCTTTAGTGCCCTAAAGAAGCTGCTTTCCCCCTTCTTTCCCTTTAATGGGCAATCTGGCCAGGTTGGGCTGCCGGACATCCCTTACAATGTATACTAGGCCATGTAATAAGTTACTAACAGATCTAGAAAATCTGAATTTTCCCTGTATGCAGCAAGAGTCCTTTCAAAATAAGTAGCCCTACAGTATTTCACAAATGTTCATCTGTTCATGGTTATTTATGGAGTCTTTTACAATCTAAGTAAACTATGGTTCTTTTAAAAACCAAAAATGGTTTCCCTATGGCACTGCTCTGAAGAACCACTCTGGATTCTTTATTTGTAAGAGTCTAGGTCTATAGCATGGCCCTCTGGCAGTCCACATCTATCTTAGTACTCTGAATGCCATAGTCACTACTGAAGAATATTTCTTAGATGTAGGTAAATATCTTAAGCTTCACTATCTCATGGCCCTTCTGCCTCAGGCAACTCTGTTGTAGTCAGTCAGCCCCTTACAGTTTCTTGGTAACACTTCAGAATATGATCTATCTAGATGCATCTATTAGTCAATTACTAATAAGTAACAAGATCTTAAGGTTTACAAATCATCAACATAGAATAGAACATGTGAGAATAGGGGCTACCAAAAGTACATCTACATGCACTTACTTTTATGTAACAAGATTCAAGATTCTTTATTGGTCACATGCATAGTTATACAGGACGACACGCAGTGAAATGCATCCTGATCCGCTTATCAAAAACTGTGCAAAGTTAGAAGAATATCAGTTAGATTAACAAAAAGTCCTAGAATGAAAGATAAAAATATACTAGAACATAAATAAATAAGTAAAATTAAGTGAAATAAAGTAGAATTAAGTGTTAAGGTTTAATAGTGATTTTTGTGCAAAACCAAAGTTAGACAGGTGCATAGTTAAAGGACAGACCAATTCCAAAATAAGGCAAGGGTAGATGTCATGGTACAATTACAGTTCAGTCTAAGTATTTGGAGGGTCATGTATGAGATGGCATGTTCTGATTTAACAGTCATATGGCTTGAGGATAGAAACTCCTTCTGAGTCTCTCTGTCTTGGCCAGGATACTACAAAATCTTTTGCCTGATTTTAACAGATGATGCTAGGATGAGATGAGTCTTTGATAATCCTGAGAGCTCTGGTCCTGCATCTTCTGGTGTAAATGTCCTGCACAGATGGTAGAGCTGACCTGAAGCAGCATTCCGCTGCACGGATCACTCTCTGTAGGGCTTTACGGTCCTGAGCACAGCAGTTTCCAAACCAGGATGTAAATGTTCTGTGTCAGTGCTTGGGATGGAGGATGAGATGATGTCTTTCATTAGCCTCTCAAACACATTCATGACTACTGATGTCAGTGCAACATGTTGGTAGTCATTCAGGCACGTGGGCTTATTGTTCTTTTGAACAGAAACGACTGTGGATCTTTTGAAGCACATAGGAACCACAGACTGTGCTAGGGACTCGATTACGCTAGAAACTCAAGAGCAAAATAAAGTCTTTGTTTGGAATATATAGCAATATGTATCTTTTAAATGTATTATAGTAAGCTCTTGAAATCCCTGTTTTAAAGTTTTTCCAAAATTGAATATGATAGGTCCACTTAAATAATTATAAAATGCATATAGTTATTGTAAGTAAACAAACATGTATTTGACTTTTGTGACACAGACAAAAGACTTTTCACCTAATGTGGAGACCTCTGCCAAATTCTCAGCTCAACAGACTACTGTGTGACCATTACATACAATCTTTGCTTTCACAGGTTGTCTAAGTGAATTCACAATCTTATGGTGTTGCATTTATTGCTGACTTATTGTAATTAGAGAGTGGTTTATAGAGTCCCTTACTACACACTTACTGAACAAAAATTAATTTAAATATACATACACATATATATATGTATATATATATATATATATATGGAAGAGAAGGTCTGTGATACGGTTTGCATACCTGTAGCTCCACAAAGGGAGAAAGTGAATCACGTATCATAAAGTAGTTTTTATTCCTTAGCTTTCAACCCCTATCAGGGGTCTTCATCAGAGGATAATGCTTAGATTTACAAGGATCAAAGGCAATATATAGCAATAACTATGGGGTGGCTAGGTCCGTGTGGTCAGGGGTGGTGGTGGGGGTTTGGGAGTAAAGTCTTGTTTATTAAGAATAAGTTCTTCTTAAGTTTGCATATGCTGGATTTATGTCCAAGTGTCTGTTGATGGCGTTCTCATTTGATAACCAGGATTCAGCCAGCTCTCTAGCACTTTTATTATTGGCTTTTATTGGGTTGAAAGCTCAGGAATAAAACCTACTTTATGATACGTGATTCATTTTCTCCCTTTGTGGATCTCCAGCTACAAGTATATATACATTTGGACACACCTCCTCATTCAATGTGTTTTCTTTATTTTCATGACCATTTACAGCACTCCATCACTCTCCTTCTTGGTCAAATAGCCCTTACACAGCCTGGAGGTGTGTTTGGGGTCATTGTCCTGTTGAAAAATAAATGATCGTCCAACTAACCTGACTTCTGCACAACACAACTGCTGGTCCCAACCCCATTGATAAAGCAAGAAATTCCACTAAATAACCCTGATAAGGCACACCTGTGAAGTGAAAACCATTTCAGGTGACTACCTGTTGAAGTTCATCGAGAGAATGCCAAGAGTGTGCAAAGCAGTAATCAGTGCAAAGGGTGGCTATTTTGAAGAAACTAGAATATAAAACATGTTTTCAGTTATTTCACCTTTTTTTGTTAAGTACATAACTCCACGTGTTCATTCATAGTTTTGATGCCTTCACTGAGGATCTACCAATGTAAATGGTCATGAAAATAAAGAAAACACATTAAATGAGGAGGTGTGTCCAAACTTTTGGCCTGTACTGTATATATAATTATATATATAGTGCCTACCAAATAATACAAAGAGTACACAATACGTGTTTTGCCCCAATTTTGGGCTCATCAGGTATACACACTTTTGCTGAATGTTTGGATGAAACATTGGACGTCAGCACTGAGAGAACTTCTGGTGCTAGGGTATAGCTAGCTAGAAGTGCCACAAAGTTGGGATCATGTAGCCCTGCACCACTCCTTGGTGGCACCCTCAAAACCCAACCAGGCTGCCTTATTGGACTACAGTTCCCAGCATGCTTTGTGAAGGTTGTCTCCCCCGTCCTTCCATCACACTGGCATCCTGGCCGGGTAAAGGACCACACCCATCCCAACAGGGACACCAGCCCATGTGTGCCATCAATCACTATGCAGTATATACAGTATATATATATATATATATATATATATATATATACATATATATATATATATATATATATATATATATATATATATATATATATATATATATATATATATATATATATATATCTATATGTATAAAATCCAAAGTCTGTCTGTCTGTACTGTATGTCTGTCTGCTTTCACAAGAGAACTACTTAACAGATTTAGATTGGGTTTTTTATATAATTTGCTAGAACATTCCAGTTGCTTTTGTGACTTCTCTCATTGTGCTATGTATCATAGTTCGCTTGAGGTACCGATTTATTTGCACGGATCTGAGAGACACACAGAATGCCGAGGGAAGGAGGGCAGGGCCCTCCTCATTCACACGATAGCCTCAGGGTGAGTACCTTACCTCCGCTTAGCTAGAGATCAAGAGAACTACTTAATCGTGATTTTTTCTATAATTTTCTTGAACATTCTGGTTGATTTTGCATTTTCTCTCATCACGCTAAAAATCATAGCTCACTTGCAGGACGCTAATCCGAGACAGAGACCAAGGGGAAGGGGAATATGTGGGCGGCGCCACAGGGCATGGCTAGTATGTATGTATATATATATATATATATATATATTGATTGATTGACCTGGAGTTGCAGAAATATCTCCTTCACAGATACTTTAATGATGCAAATTAAACCACTGACTTTGTGGTATGCCATTCCAAACCTTAACTAGGAGACCAAGTCAAAGTGTTTGATAGACTCTGACATTTTTTTAGGTACAGCAAGGCTTTATGAGAGTCTGAATTACAGAATTTGGGTGTTGTACCCAAAACAGCTCCCAGTGAAAAGACTTTCAATGTGATTACTATAGAAAGTGAGGCTGAATTCAATGTGTCTGATTGGAAATAATCTATAATCTTTGTGATATAATTTACTTTTCTTTTTAAATCAGTACACCAGCAAAACACATTTTTCAGACATAAATGTTGAAAGTCCGCTTTAAAATGCTAAACAGCACATGTTAGAAAAATATCAAACATATCTTATGCAGAGTTTCCCTCAGTACTTAAAATAAATTGAAGACGGTAAAAAACAACAACAAAAAAACTCTAAAATAGCCCATTACCCAGGAAAGAGTAAAAATATAATACAAATTATATAATCAAACGTCAATAAACAATAATTCTAGTTTGTATAAGAATGAACATAAAAAAGCACATTACTTACATTTTTAGTGCTTTCTGGAAAGATGTAGACACAATAAAGCTAAAAAGTTTAAATAAGCATTTGTACGGACCGAACTCAAACATGTTAACTCCTTACTTTGAATTTTACCAAAATTACATGCAAAACAATAATAAAATAATTAAACTACTATACAGATGCATACTGCCAACTTCAAAGTTTTTCAATTTATGAATGCCAGAAAAGAAACGATGAAACATTTACAAAAATGAATTGGGAGATCTAGACCACATACTTTTCTTATTGAGATATTGTATGCAGGTAGACATACAAATTAAAAAGAAAAAACTCAGAAAACTTATTTTTAAATTGTTTTGTGTTTAATTGCTTTGTTTTATGCAATAATAGCAATGTAGAAATAGTCTTAAAAACCTCTTGGTGCATTCTGATTAGAAACAACATGACCCAACTATAATTGTTAATCTAAGTGACATTTCAATGCAGCACTGTATCTTTGTGTGCTTTATAATAGAACATTTTAAAAAAGTATCACTTCTTATTCATTTTTATTCATAGCAAATCCTAATATTTGTTCTTTCCTATGCTGGTATCCAACTTTCTACCTTTGCTTCCAGTTCCCACGCAGAACCATAAAGCAGATTAAGTTTGTTTAATAACAGAAAGATAGGACGACAGACGTTAATATTATAATTTTAGCATACACCTTTGTGCGTTTCTCAAAGTAATTGATATACTGTATGTATTCCAATTGCTGAATGCTCTTGCACAAACAGAATACAAAACAGGATATTGTTAATTCAGCATTAATATTTTTTATAAAATCTGACATTTTAGATTAAACAATGTAGAATGTTGTAAGTTTTGCAGTCTGTTAGACTCACTTTTCTTCAGGGTAATGCAAATGATGAAGATTACCTCTTAATTTATTTACAAGCTGTTTTGTCAAAGTGAATATCATTCATGATTATTCAGTTAAAACAATTACTGCACCTAGTAAAACAATATTTGTGTACATTCTAAAATGTAATATAACCTCAAACCAAGGCAAGACGCCGTCAATAGTGTGGTTAAAAAAATCATTTAGCCAACAAAGTGCTCCTACATTTTTTTTTTGAAGCAACATTTAAATTATTGTGAATCCAAGCATGAAAATAATAATTAAACACTATTTATTGAATTATTTCAAATAAATCTTAACACCCGGATGCAAGAAAATTTGGACGCTACAGGTTAACAAAGTTACAAGCTCTTTGTTAATAACCAAAGGATTTCAAAGTTTCTAAATCTGAAAGAAGCAGATTATCTCTAGCATGCAATTAAGAAGATGAATAAAGCATGTGATAAAGGAGACAGTCTAATGAGGAAAAATCACAGGAATAGTGACGCAGTCTTGTTGTAGTACATCTATGTCGAAATGCCACCTACAATATGATAAAGCTTGGTTCAGCTACTCATATTACTTATCCTTATCTGTGAACACCATTCTGTTTTAGTTAAGAAGATTACTTTTGACAAGTTCAATCCAACTGATGCCAGAACAAAAGGTCTGCAATTACTGGTAGTACTAGACATAATAATACTAAATCAAGTGAATATAAAGTCATGTACTATTGTGCATTACTTTTTATTTAATGTACCCTTTCTTGGTACTCTTTAATATTGCTCCTACACTTAGTATAGATTATTCAGATTCATACAAATTGTTTTTAGGTATTATTGTATTATCATATCATGGCTTACTGAATGCTCCTTTCAGATGTTGCTCCTGCCTTGTGCCCTAGCCTTGCTTGGATGGCTCTAGCTGCCCTGCAACCCAGCCCTAAAAAGGAAGGTTGGGGAGGTGGATGGATGGATAGTTCCCTAAGCATTGAAATAATATTTCTATAAAAATCAGTCAATACAAACTGCTAAAAAACACTGAATATATCTGAGTGAGTGTGTTACTGCATGTATATTTCAAATGACCCCATTTATTAAAAGGAAACAAATGTGAATATACAGTATTACCACGCCAAACTGAAATTCTACTGTGTGTGAAATCGTGTGTCCAAAGACCACTGAAAGTATAAATTGTGATCACACATTTAACTCTACATGCCCAGAGATTCTGAGGCCATTGTGTAACTTTACAATTTTTAAATCTCTTTATATACAACTCTGAAAACAAAAAACAATAAATATCTCCTTTTAAAAGAAGATGTTTTAAATGCATAGCTCTAGTTCATTAAGTTATCATTCTCTTTCTTTAGCATAGTAACTTTTTTAATGTTATTCACAAATTTAAGGCCCTTCTAATCAATAACCATGGACTTATTAGTGCCTCGAAGTCTATACACTCAAGGAAAATCTATATGTAGTGATCTTGTTTCACTAATGACAACCGTAATGATACAAATCGAATGACAGTGTCACTTTAGGAATCCAATTAACACAATACCTTTGATAAATGATGAGACACATGTAACTGCAAATCATCAAAGAATATAAAACATGGGATACTTTTGTAATGGAAACCAGTGCGGTCTGATGCATAAGAAAAATGAATTACGTACAGTAAAAAAAAAATTACAAGAAAATGACAGTGTGTTGAAGACTTTATATCCAAGAATAATAACAGATGGCATCTTCATGAGACCATTGTATAATCCGTTTATCGCTTGTATGGTCGAAGGAGTGCATCCATGTAACATTCTCTCTTTTGTGTTGATTCGAGTTTTCTGTTATTTGGTTATGGATAACTGCGGCAAGTCTCGTCAGCAAGACAGCGGCCAAATGCGAGAGAGCTGCAAGTAACTTCAATCGCTCTCCCGATTTCACCAACTCCTGACTTAACAACTCCCAAATAACAATAGTATATACGAATAATGTTTTTACACAGTTACATCTCCGTACACAAAGAACCCGGTGTATAGAACCAGGTTCCTTGTAGGAGTTCAATGTAAAACATGATTTTCAATAAACACTGCATACAGGAACCCTTTAAAACATTAAATACCCTCTAAATACGAAGCGTCTATAGTATATTGTGCACACTATGTGAAGTACAGGTAAACACACGGGACTCGTACAACTACCTTACCTGTCTGCAGAGAGCGCGGTGAGAGTGAACACCGACACCCCTACGGAGGTGAGCTGGATGAAAGGAATGAGTTTGCACCCTAACCGTCCGAAAAGCCAGTCGTCCGCCAGGTACCTGCTAGCATCCACTGGTGCGCAAGTGACTAATAGAAGCAGGTCTCCCAAAGCCAAGCTTGAAATGAACAGATTCGGGACATTCCTCATGGACTTCACGGTACAAAATATCTTGATGAGAGTGATATTGCCGATTAGTCCAATTAAAATGATGAGTCCGTAGACTGAGGTAATAATGACCGCTGGGTATGGCCACAGTTCGTCTGTCATCCAAGAGGAATGATTTAAAGAATTCTCATGTCCAGACAAGTTTGAAAATATTAAGTTCGCCACTTCGGGTTTGAATATAATAGTTTCTTCTAGAGACATAGTTGGATTTAGAAAAAACAAAAATAAGTTGAATGGAATTGAATGCTAATTGTTAAAACTGAAAATAACACGCTGTGGTGAATGCACGATACATGAACACGTTACAAAATATCTAATTTGTAAAAGTCACATTTTGACCGTATTTACGAGTTCCGCTTTCTCTGAAACTAATAATATCGACAAGGTGCGCTCTGCTTTTTTAATAAACGGAAGAGCTGATGTCACCTAAATGAAGTTTTTATGCTTCTCATTCAATTTTCAATCTAAGACGGAAAGCTGGCTTCTTTTCCTTCTGCTCTCGTTGTTCTTGTGCTCACATACTGACATCTCCTCTGTTAGCCACGTCTTGCAGACAGTAAGGTGGCTTTAAGCTCTGAATGTATATGAGCATCTGTGACTGCAAGCAGCTTCGCACGTCACATTCTTGTGTTCGGCGCAGTTTTGGGATGGCTAATGCAAAATGAAAAGGCAGTGACCGAAACGCGCGCGCACACACACACGCAGAAGGGGCAGAACGAACGGCACTGGAAAACTGTTCATTTTTACACTAACAGTCTTAATAACGCCAAGCACCATTTGTGTCTGAAGGTTTCGTATGCTACAGCAGTTGAAAAAAAATTAGCGCTGTTTCTGCCAGGGAAAGTACACGATCGCATACTGGCGCCCTACTCAAACTCCTCTCAAGTTACTAATAAATCACTAGCTCAGCTTAAACAGTATTTGTGAGCGTAATTGCTTGATTTCCTCTTTTCGTGTTTGCTCGTTATTTCCCTTTCATGGCTTCAAGCACAATTGCGAAAATGGCTTATTTACTTTTACAACTACACCACCGAAATAATCAAAGCTAGATATAAATTACACGAATCAGTCATCAACATGCCGGACTTGGCACTGACAGCAATATATAATATCACGACAAAATACGCTTAATGATGTGAAAGATAATCAGTCTATCTGACAAATACCGCGCTGCCGTTCCTTTGATGGGCTGGGGGCTGGCAGGGTCATAAAGTTGCTTAAAACATTTTCCACTGGTCCAGTAAAACGCACCACAACACATTTTACTGTTTAGTTTTAGAGTGACTGTTTAGATATTTACTTGTTTTATTCCTGACTTTTGTTCGAATTGCGTGATCAATGTTTAAGATCCAGCCCGGTGACTAAGAAATGGCATTCAACAGAACCTTCTGTCATGGATTGCAAAGAAAAATCAATGAAACAATCTATTAGATTACAGATATTAAGATTATATTTTTTTTTTAAATTGCATTATTTATTGGTTTCTGTAAATGTTCTACTTTGTCTCGTTCCCCAACATTGAAATTGTTAATGTGTGTGTGGATCCCTGTGGATGTGTGCATTTTTTAAGATAGCACTTTAATCCTACAACCTCAAAATCCCTGTTTTAGGGCTATTAGCCTAGGAGGAGTAAATTAAACTAAAGTGCATTCATTTTACGAAGATGCCCTGTGATGACAAGAAGCTGTTAAGATGCACTGCTGAGGTAGATTCGTGTGTGTCAGTTTGCCTTGTGGTCTGCTTCTGTCCAGTCCAGAGCTGATGCCTGCCTCATGCTGGAAGTATTGGGTTTGGACCATCAATCAAATTTTGTGTGGAGTTTACACCTGTTTGTGTTTGTATGCATTTTATTCAGGATACTTTAATTTGCCATTCCAAATACTGTGCAAATTAGCAAGGTTGTAGTGTATGCATGTGTATTATCTTTGTGTACATGGATTTCTCATTAAGCAAATACAAAAGATTTTCTTAATATAAAAATACACAAAACGTTGTAGTACTGCCTTATATATTCAACACCTTCTTTAAAAGTACAGAACAGCCTTTCAAAGGCATAGCACAGGCAGGTTAAGTGACTTGCTCAAGGTCACACACAGTGTCCTTGTCATGAGCTGAACCAGCAACCACCTGATTTAGAGACTACTTCCTATGATACGATACCTCAATGCAAGATGTTTTTGCGCTGCTTTTCCCTTTACTACAGAATTTAAATATAACCATAACCTTGAAAACTGCCCTGACTCTTCAGACATGTGTAGAATGTGTAGAATCATCTTGTGTGAATAGCAAGGACACACACTAACTATGTCAGTAATTATTAAATCAACAAACACATCTACCCATTACATCGTACACTGCCATTTAATTATTCTTGACCATTTTCCATAGAAAAATTACCATCAACTCCTAGACCCACCCTGGATTACAATAGTATAGAAACACTCCATTAATATCAGTTAGGATGGCAGATTGTGAAAACTGCTTAGTATCTGTTTAGGATACTGTAATATGTATGAAAAAATAATAGACATGTTCAACCAAAAGTACAACACAAGGGTAGATTGGTATATTCAACAATTATTATAAAACCAATAATGGCACACTGCACAATATCGTGCAGTGAATACACTTGACTTGAGCATTCATAGTTTCCATACTGTTTCTTTCTCTGTACATTTAGCATTCGTTTGCTCAGAGGTTGATGCACTTGCTGCTTCCTGAGCAGCTCTTCTTTTCTCCAACCTAGCAGCCCACTTCTTCTCTTCTTTTGTCTGCATCTTTTCACGTTAAAACTGATTTAAGTCAGTGTTTGTGTTGCAATTACTTTTTCTTTAATTTTTCACTCAGGCTGACACTTAAGTATTCAATCAGCCTCAAGAATGATTTAAGATATGAAGAAGTAGGGGAAGTGACAGTGAAGGTGGTAGGGATGAGAAAAGTGCCCTTATACGCATGTGCCACACAGCCACCCTGCTGGCTGCTGCCAAGAGTTAATTCAATAATAAAATAAAATATAAATAAAAAGAGGAATAACCTTGGAGGTCAATCATCACCCCAAAAATGGATAGTAGACATCATGTAGTAAATGTGTACCAAGTTTCAGGTCAATAGTTCAAACGGTTTGCGAGCTACAGGTGATTTAAAATCCTGGACAGACAAATGAACAGTGTATAAGAAGATAATCTGAACAGTTCCGGTAAAAAGTAAGCATAGTTATTCTTTTTCTAAGTCAAACAAGCAATCCATCTATTTTAAATAATGTGGCAGAATCCTATAGTGCATCCTGGCAGCATTGGCTGTGAAGAAAAAAACATTGTGCCAATCTATCCCTTTTACTCCAATAGGGATAATTTAGGGTCACATATCAAGGTAACTTGCATGTCTTTAGGAGAAGATCTGCACTGAGATGTGGGATTTGAACTCAGGGCTCTCCACTCTATCATGTCAATCATATCAATAAAATTAAAATCTTTACAATTCTTTTACAAATTTGGGGGTGTCTTGCTTGAATATAATTTATCAGTATAATCTTTTAATTTAAATATAAGTATATATTTATTATATAAATATGTTAATGTTAATTATCTATTAAAGAAAATACTTTCACATTAAAAACGCATAACATACATTTTGTTTAGAAAAAATCTGTATTTAATTCATAAATGTTAACTAATCTGAAAATTTATTTAGTGGCTTTGGACCAATACATGTGCATGCCTGATAGCTTTTGAATTTGGAGAAGCAGCTCTAATATAGAGGTTATCAATGTAGTTAACAGTGAATAAAGAAATGCCAAAAAAAAATGTTTTATCGAGCATTCATATTTTTATAAAGGATTCATATTTTTCAGAACTGCTGCTCAGTGGAGAGATTTATTAAATGATTTACATCTTAATTATGCCTATTTGAAGATTTGAGGGATTAAAAATTAATTGGAAGAGATTCTGATATATATCATTACATGCTGCAGTCTGCCAAATTTTAAACATGTATAATGACTTTAATTATTTTAATAATTACTGGATGTAAAACCTGACATGCTTATTTTGGAAAAGAATATAAATAAAAAAAAAAAAGTATTTTCCTTGTTAATTAAGGAAATAAGAAACGCTACATTCATTTACAAGTGTTAAATGAAGACATAGTTGATATTGTATGAGAATGTTTGTACTAAACTATTTTCCTGTTGTATGATCTTCTGGATATACAATTGAGGATCTGCTTACACAGCCTCTGCATTGTTGATTACTCAGAAAGGACTTGGCAGCTGGTTGTCCTAAGTCTACCAAACATTAACTTTTCCCAAGGACTGTATGCTTCTAGAGCAGGGGGGGCTCAAACTCCAGGCCCGTGGGCCATTTCCGGCCCCTGTCTCCTTCCCATCGGCCCGTATATGACATCAACAAAATAATGCAATCCGGCCTATGAACAATAAATTTATTTCACTATTTTCACCTATTTCCTTCTTTTACTTGTTTAAGTCCAAACTATTTTAAAAATGCAAAGAAAAATTTGCTGTTTTTAAGGAATATAATCTCAATTGCCATTACTCGACTAAATATTAAGTATGATAGGTATCAGGGAGAAGAGAGGTAAACACTAGCTACACAGCTACACAAAGGCCTGAAATTGCATCAAAGTCTTTTTCGCAAAGCAAAGAAGGATGCCGATGGTGCGGTGGAAGCAAGTTATGTGGTAAATATGGCAAGCCAAATTAACATTTAGAGATATCTCAAAATGAATTTTGGATATCTTAAAATGTAATTTACTTTTTAAGATATCTGAAACTCGCTTTGAGATATCTTAAAATAATTTCCTTTACATTTTAAGATATCTGCAATACATTTTGAGATATCTCAAATGTATTTCAAAATATCTCAAATACAGTTTCAGATATCTCAAAATAATTGTGTCTGCATTTCAAGATATCTCAAATGAATTTTCAGATATCTTAAATTGACCTTTCATGCATTTTAAGATATCTTAAATGCATTTCAAGATATCTCAAAATCATTTCCTGTAAAATTGCCTATTATTTCAATGGGACTACTTGTTTATTATAAGATATCTTAAAATGTATTTGAGATATCTTGAAATGTGCAGGAAGTCATTTTAAGATATCTTGAAATGTATTTGAGATATCTGAAAATGGACAGGAAGCTGTTTTAAGATATCTGGAAATGTATTTGAGATATCTTAAATTGTATTGTAGATATCTGAAAATGCTATTGAGATATCTTGAAATAATTGAGTGTCCTTTAAAAGATATCTTAAAATGCATTTTAGATATCTTGAAATACAATTTGAGATATCTTGAAATACATTGTTAGATATCTGAAATGGAGCAGAGACCCATTTTAAGATATCATGAAATTAATTTTAGATATCTAAAATGTATTTCAGATATCTGAAAAAATGAATTTCAAGATATCTTGAATGCTTTTTAAGATATCTAAATTATATTTCGAGATATCTCAAAATAACTTCCTTCTCATTTTAAGATATCCCAAATTCATTTTGAGATATCTGAAATGCATTTTCAGATATCTTAAAATGACTTCCTGCACATTTCAAGATATCTCAAATACATTTCAAGATATCTTAAAATAACTTCCTGTGTATTTCAAGATATCTCAAATTCATTTTGAGATATCTCGAAATAGACAGGAAGTCCCATTGAAAGAATAGGAAATGTTACAGGAAGTGATTTTGAGATATCTCAAAATGTATTTGAGATATCTTGAAATGCACAGGAAGTTATTTTAAGATATCTCGAAATGTATTTGCGATATCTCAAAATGCACAGGAACGTATTTCAAGATATCTCGAATTGCATTAAAGATATCTTAAAATGCATTTCAGATATTTCAAAATGTACAGCATATCATTTCAAGATATCTTGAAATCTATTTAAGATATCATAAAATGCTTTTTAGATATCTTAAAATAGATGCATTTTTAGATATCTGTAAGTCAATTTGAGATATCTAAAATGCATTTCCAGATATCTTAAAATCCATTTTGCGATATCTCTAAATGTTAATTCGGCTTGCCATAGGTAAATGAGTTATTCTCTAAGGCAGGAAAGCCATTCACCTAAGGGCAGTTTCTTAAGGACTGTATGTTAAAAGTCGCACAAATATTGTGTCCAGAAAAGACAGGCTTGTTCAAAAATATCTTTTTATCAGCAAACACCGTTGTAGAGCAAATAGGCGAGCTATCAAGTGACATTTATGATCAGTTATGTGAGAAAGCTAAAGTTTTTACTCTGTAATCCATGGCGCTTGACGAAAGCACAGACAAAATCAACACTGCTCAACTAGCGATTTTCATTAGGGGTGTAATTCCCACTTTGATGCGACTGAAAAATTGCTAACTTTATGTCCAATGCAGCTTCTGTGTGACGCTAATGAGCGTGCTGGTTTGCCGTGGAACAAACTGATAGGCATCACCAGAGATGGAATCTCAAAAGGCAAACAAAATGGACTGGTAGTGTTGGTTAAAAAAAAATAAAATTAGAATAGGAAAAAGCTGATCCAGCAGTCGTTTTACACTGCATTATTCATCAGCAAGCACTGTGCAGAAAATGCTTAATATATGAAGATATCAAGTTCAGAGAAGCACAGGGAAAAGCAGACTTGACTGGACAGTTTTTGAGAGAATTATCTCCATCCTTTCGAGAGCTTTCCAAAGTGTTCAGTCAGGTAATGTGCCTTTTTGGAAGCATATATCTGTGTGATAAACTTTTCTCAACTATGAACTTTAATAAATGCAAGTACAGGTGTAGGTTTACTGATGCTAAACCTTGAAGCTGTACTCAGAGTTTCCACTGTAAACTCCATTAGGGAAAATGTGGCAAGGCAGTGTGAGCAGAAATGCTGCCAGGTTTCTGGACAGAAATAGAATATACAGTTAGGTCCATAAATATTTGGACAGAGAAAACTTTTTTCTAAGTTTGGTTCTGTACATTACCACAATGAATTTTAAATGAAACAACTCAGATGCAGTTGAAGTGCAGACTTTCAGCTTTAATTCAGTGGGTTGAACAAAAAGATTGCATAAAAATGTGAGGCAACTAAAGCATTTTTTTAACACAATCCCTTCATTTCAAGGGCTCAAAAGTAATTGGACAAATTAAATAACTGGAAATAAAATGTTCTTTTCTACTACTTGGTTGAAAACCCTTTGCTGGTAATGACAACCTGAAGTCTTGAACTCATGGACATCACCAGATGCTGGGTTTCCTCCTTTTTAATGCTCTGCCAGGTCGTTACTGCAGCGACTTTCAGTTGCTGTTTGTTTGTGGGCCTTTCTGTCTGAAGTTTAGTCTTCAACAAGTGAAATGCATGCTCAAGTGGGTTAAGATCAGGTGACTGACTTGGCCATTCAAGAATTTTCCACTTCTTTGTTTTAATAAACTCCTGGGTTGCTTTGGCTATATGTTTTGGGTCATTGTCCATCTGTATCATGAAACGCTGCCCGATCAATTTGACTGCATTTAGCTGGATTTGAGCAGACATGAGGTGTCTCTGAACACTTCAGAATTCATTCGGCTGCTTCTGTCCTGTGTCATATCATCAATAAACACTAGTGTCCCAGTGCCACTGGCAGCCATGCTCACCCAAGCCATCACACTGCCTCCACCGTGTTTTACAGATGATGTGGTATGCTTTGGATAATGAGCTGTTCCACACCTTCTCCATACTTTTTTCGTGCCATCATTCTGGTAGATGTTGAACTTGGTTTCATCTGTCCAAAGAATGTTTTTCCAGAACTGTGCTGGCTTTTTTAGATGTTCTTTAGCAAAGTCCAATCTAGCCTTTCTTTTCTTGAGGCCTATGAGTGGCTTGCACCTTGCAGTGCACCCTCTGTATTTACTTTCATGCAGTCTTCTCTTTATGGTAGACTTGGATATCAATATGCCTACCCCCTGGAGAGTGTTGCTCACTTGGTTGGCTGTTGTGAAGGGGTTTCTCTTCACCATGGAAATGATTCAGCGATAATCTACCACTGTTGTCTTCCGTGGACGTCCAGGTCTTTTTGTGATGCTGGTGAGCTTTCTTTCTCAGGATGTACCAAACTGTAGATTTTGCCACTCGTAATATTGTAGCAATTTCTCAGATTTTTTTTTTTTCTGTTTTCGCAGCTTAAGGATGGCTTCTTTCACCTGCATGGAGAGCTCCTTTGACTGAGTGTTGTCTGTTCACAGCAAAATCTTCCACATGCAAGCACCACACCTCAAATTAACTCCAGTCCTTTTATCTGCTTAAATAATAATGACATAACGACGGACTTGCCCACACCGGCCCCTGAAAAAGCCTTTGAGTCAATTGTCCAATTACTTTTAAGCCCCTGAAATGAAGGGATTGTGTTAAAAAATGCTTTAGTTGCCTCACATTTTTATGCAATCTTTTTGTTCACCCCACTGAATTAAAACTGAAAGTCTGCACTTCAACTGCATCTGAGTTGTTTCATTTAAAATTCATTGTGGTAATGTACATAACCAAAATTAGAAAAAGGTTGTCTCTGTCCAAATATTTATGGACCTAACTGTAAGTTCAAATGTATTCAGGTATTGCATGTGTTAGGTTAATGCAAAGCTTTGTTAATTTATTTAAGTTAATTTACTGAAAAAAGAATTGCACATTTAAATGTAATGTATTTAGAGTACAGTTTTTTTTTTTAAATATGTGAGTAATGGAAATAAAAAAGATTTAAAGAATATTGCTATCTCTTGTTGTACTTGAACATTCATGTTAACCATGTATGACATAACAAAACCAGCAGTGCCCCGAGGCCAGTTTGAGTTTGGGACCCCTGTTCTAGTGGTTTACTTTCTCCAAATTTACTAACTGCAGTGTTTCTTCACTACTGTCACTTGGACAGTGTTTTGTTGTATAGGGTCTTAGGTGACCCTATTTTTCCTTTTATATTCTTTATTGTGCAATCTTAACAAAATTGCCTCAGATCCCATAAACTTGCCACTCTGTGGTCAGATACAGTACTTCAGTTCACCACTCCCTCTTCCTTCCCTTATTTATCTATAACATTTTATTGTAACTAGTGCCACTCAAGCAAATAGAATATGGTTTTTAAATCAAGACCTTACAACCTGGTCTTGCTAGATGTGTAATTCCAGGTGGCATAATAATTTATAGTTGCATTTAATTTGTTCTGGTCAGCTTATTACGTGCACAGGCCCAAACAACCTGCTTTATTCACTGAATAGCTTTCATCAGAATACAACATGGCAGATAGAGCAAGCCTTTGTAAGTTTCCCTCTTAAATTGTCCCCATTCACCAATGGAACAGCTCAGGTAAAGCCCCCCACCACAAGCAATTTTGTTTCTTGTCAGCATCCTTCAAACAAACAAACCAGAAAGGAAATGCAAATCAGTCATAAAAATAGCCTTCTCTGTCATAGGTGACCAGCATTTCACTCAAAAAAAAAAACAGCGTTTCCGAAGCTTTGGAGTGGAAAAATAAACAGGTTTGTCCATTTTCCTGACTCTTTAAACATCTCAACAAGTAGAATGCTAATTCTACAAATAAATACGTACAAATATTTATGATATTATATGCAACATATCATAACACCACAAATACAGGGATATTATTAAGGATAATTCTGTTTATTTTTGAGTCAACTCACTACTTAGGAGGAGTTTGAAAGTACAACTTACTGTATACTTTTTTTTCCCCTAGGTAGTTTGTTTGTCTTCTGCTTTCTAATGATGTCAGTGTAATGTTAATGGTGATCTGAATTGGATCAGATTGGCTGGTCAAACAGTATAGCATTATTTTTGCTAACAATAACATTTTAAACAAGTAGACAGGTACCACAAGACTGTGTATGTGCAATTCAGATGAAGAACAAGAATACTAAAAAAAATTAGTAGCTGGCAGCATATGTGTAATAACTAATTCATTGGGGACAAAAAATGTTTTATTGTTATAACTCATTACAGTGTCACAGATACATTGAGAGACTCTTACCACCCAAAAAACTTTCTGCTAAGGGCAGACTGGACATCAGAAACAGACTGTTCTTATGAAAGAAGCTGAAAGAGATTAGCATAACATGTTTGGGCTACAGTCAGTCGACTAACAAGTAGTACAGCAGTTATTGTGAAATAGTCATACAAAAATGAACAATGTGATCACATTTTATGACTTCTGGCAGTAAAAAACTTGAAAGTTCAATTGTAATACCCAATGGGATAATAAACAACAAAAACTAAAGGATTAGAAAAACATCAGTTTTTTGGATACATTTCAGTTCCTGCAATTCATGCTAGAGGGAGTAACAGTATTTGATGAAAATCATGTGGATCCATTCTTCTAAGTGCCAGCAAAGCTGGATGATGGGGCAGTATAATGATGTGCAATATTTGAAATCCATAGGATATCTGAATGTCATGGAACATCCATCTGCCAATGCCGTATATACTCACTGTCACACATGTGCGATTAGGAGACAACTAAAGGGCCTGAATAATAAGAATTCCATGTCTGACCAGGGGGTGGTGAAGTGCACTAATTGTCTCTCTCAATCCCTTACAGACCATTCTCGGGAAATCCCACCAGGTTCCGGAGCCACCAACGATGTCACTTCCAGTTCCGGCTCTGATGACTTCCACTTGTCTTTAAAAGCCACCATCTTAAAGGCAGCAATTCAGTTCTGTTTTGGACTCACATGAGTAAAGGACTCTTGACCATTTACTTCTTTATAGTCAGGATATTATAAACGGGTGGCCGTCCAAACCTTTTCATGTCTCATCGTGCTTTTTGTGACATCATGTAAAAGTCGGGTCGAAACACGAAAAATCTATCATAAAATCAGACCCCGACTTATACATCCGTTCAAAAATGCAACATTTAATTTAATTTAATCTTCTTGTCTCCTCCAATCTTGCATCAGTTTCTCAGATGCATCGAATTTTGTTGCAGCAGCGCAGTTACCAATTTCTTTCACTACTTCAACGTCATTTAAATTAAAACCAGCTTCATATTTTCTTATGCTTGAATGCTTCCTCATAGATAATGGATGCTCCTACGATAAAGGTGTATGAGGATGTGAGATACAAAAAACACAAATCAGTGCAAACGTTGCTTTGGAACAGTTTGGGTATTACTGTGTGGTCACGCAGGCAAAATAGAGAGAGAGAGAGTTTAGGAGCACGTACTGACACAGCGCATTGCCACACCCACATAGAAAAAAAAGATAGGGTGCTCCATGGTTACTCTCTCAGGTGGGCGTCAGCATATCATAATCCCTTGTACCAATAACGTGAGTTTTCCACATTTGACTTATACAACCGACATTATAGAATACCAGAAATTGTACGGTAAAATCAAGTCCCGACTTATCTGTGGGAGAATTTATCCGCGAGTATAATATGGTAGGCTTTTTGAGGAACATAATACTCTATTCCACAAGACTAAAAAAATCCTGGAATAATTCCATGAATAGAAATAAATTCAGGTAAATGTAGTTAACTTCACAATCACTAGATATGGGACATATCAGATTTTAAATGAGCCACCTCAATCCCAATGATACATTTTGAAACCTTCCAATGAATGTAGATAGCTCTGTGAGCAAATACACGTTCCACTTATTATTAGGAAGATATCTATACTAATAAAAGGCAAAGCCCTCACTGGCTGACTGACTCACTCACTCATCCATCCATTTTACAACCCGCTGAATCTGAACACAGGGTCACGGGGGTCTGCTGGAGCCAATCCCAGCCAACACAGGGTACAAGGCAGGAACCAATCCTGGGCAGAGTGCCAACCCACCGCAGGACACACACAAACACACCCATACACCAAGCGAACACTAGGGCCAATTTAGAATCGCCAATCCACCTAACCTGCATGTCTTTGGACTGTGGGAGAAAACCCACGCAGACACGGGGAGAAACATGCAAACTCCACGTAGGGAGGACCCAGGAAGCGAACCCGAGTCTCCTAACTGCGAGGCAGCAGCGCTACCACTGCGCCACCATGCTGCCCACTCACTCACTCACTCACTCACTCACTCACTCACTCACTCATTCACTCACTCACTCACTCACTCACTCACTCACTCACTCACTCACTCACTCACTCACTCATCACTAATTCTCCAACTTCCCGTGTAGGTAGCAGGAGGAAATTTGGCAGGCTCATTCCTTACAGCTTACTTACAAAAGTTAAGCAGGTTTCATTTAGAAATTCTATGCGTAACGGTCATAACGTTCGACAACGTCCACCATGTTAAACTTTCTTATTTATGGTCCCATCTTCACAAAATTTGGTAGGCGGTTTCCCTGCGCTAACCGAAACCGATGTACTTACTTATTTCAGTGGTATGACGCCACTGTCGGCCGCCATATTGAACATTCCAATGGTCTTTGTTACCTATGGGCCCATCTTCAAGAAATTTGGTATGTGGATTCCCAATGCTAACTGAATCCTACTTACGTACATATATACGTCCATAGCCTGCAGCTCGGTCGCCGTATGAGGCGGCGTTGGGTCCCCCATCCCCACGCCTCCCACGTTGTTGGCTGCCTGCCTATATAAGGCCGTCCGTCGCTCCGGTCTCTTCATTCCCTTCCTTGCTTCTCCACGGTATTCACGTCTCCCTGCTGATAACTGCAGCCTTTTTATTTAATCCACGGCTTCTCCGCTGTTTTATTGTTCGTTTATTACAGTTATAGTTATTGTATAGGTATTTTAGACTTAGTTTACATTGTTCAGGTACCCATTTCCTTTATCGTCCAACCGTATCCCCATTAACATGTCTATCGAGGTGATCACCATCGATCAAAGAACTGTCACTTACTGAGTGGTTTCCATGCCCGGAGATGGCGCCTGCCTTTTCCATTCTCTGTGTTACATATTGCACGGCCATATCATGCTCACTCTTGATATCCGGAGGAACATTGTGTCTTATGTTTTGAATGACTGGGACAGGTTCAAGGTGTGGACTGATGATGGTACAGGAGATAATCATAATACACAGGAGCACTATAACAGTGAAATGCTTAAGCCCTTCACGTATGGTTCTGCATGTGAGTCAATGGCTGCCGCTGAATTGTTCGGTTGTCGCTTTTAAGTGTACCGAAATGGCCAAATATTTTAAACCTTTGGACAACCGCCAATGCCTCTTAAACATCTTAGATTCACAGTGACGATTTGAGTAGTGAACACTTTGATGTTTATGAATGTTTAAACTCTCAAAAGCTGGATGCAAAGTTATCGATGAAACCGGTTAACCGGTAGGCGTACAATGCTTGACAGCTGCCGAATGTCACAACAAACACAAGTCCTGCAAATACTACCGTAATTGAAACAAACCATGAAACTCAAACCGATTATGACAGCAGCAATCCAAGCTGTGAGATTTGAGACAAGATTGCTTTTCACATGGCCAACAGTACGTTGCATGCTCAAGAGTAAGCTCAGCGCACAGCTTGGTCATATTACAACCGGAGGGCCGAACTGACAACGTTGCATACAAAGAGATCCTTAACAAATAATTATTGATATATTTTCCCTCAGTTTAAAAAGGTTTACTTTTCTTCTTAATAAAAATTTTAAGGCAGTACTTCGCCGTTGCAAAGCGCGGGTATTTTGCTAGTACATAATAAAGTCACCAGATGCAGTACATATGTTAAGTTTGATGCAGGCAATGGCCATTTATCCGTCCATCCATCCATTTTCCAATCTGCTGAATCCGAACACAGGGTCACGGGGGTCTGCTGGAGCCAATCCTAGCCAACACAGGGCACAAGGCAGGAACCAATCCTGGGCAGGGTGCCGACCCACCGCAGGACACACACAAACACACCCACACCCCAAGCACACGCTAGGGCCAATTTAGAATCGCCAATCCACCTAACTGGCATGTCTTTGGACTGTGGGAGGAAACCGGAGCGCCCGGAGGAAACCCACACAGACACAGGGAGAACATGCAAACTCCATGCAGGGAGGACCCGGGAAGCGAACCCTGGTCTCCTAACTGCGAGGTAGCAGTGCTACCGCTACCGTGCTGCTCAATGGCCATTTAATATTTTAGTATTTTACTTTTTATTTATTAATTTTTGGGCTTAACAACTCTTGCAGTGTCTTGGCTGGGGCAATATACAGTATATATAAGTAACAACGAATATGTTCTTCCATTTTCATAACCCAGTTAATCCCATAGAGGATTACAGAATGTTCACAACTATCCTGGTACCAAGCCTGGTCAGGATTGTAACTCACTGCACTGAACATGCAAACAAACCAGGTAAAATATGAATAGTAACCTGAGAGACCCATTTTGGGATTTGGGAGGAAGCCAGAATGTTCTCAAACACCCTTATGGACACAGGGAGAATGAGGAAAAACCAAACTGTTAAGTCCCTGGGTTTTGATTCAAAATTATTTTCTTTTAGCTACGAGACAGTGTTACTCTGACACTATGCTACCCTCAAATAACTCAAAGATTGAAGAATTAAAATAAATCGGTACAAACTACAGTATTAACTTTACTTAGATCCTGTGCATAAAAGGGTTTTAGAGATGTACAAGAAATAAGTTTGAATTTAAATGGGATGCCACTGAAAGTAAAGATTCCTGCATTGGGGTTTATTTGTTTCTAGGGTAAGTGTAACTATATAATTTATAAAGAGATTTTGAAGATCATGCCTCCATAGTTCATTATGCATATGGCAGCCAGAAACAATCTCTTTAGTTTGCTGCCAGAAGCAACACATTCTGGATGGTGAACAGAAGGCTATAAAATTCTTGACCACAATTCTGCAAATATAGCACTTCTCAAATGTTTAGAACATTGCTATTGTTTTAATACTGTTGTCTATACTACTATAAGTGATGTATTTGGTGCAATAGAGTCCAGTTTGGGATCCACAGAACATGGGAATAGTACTAGAGCATTGGCTTAAAAAGTATTGATGTCTGTTGCAAAGCTGAGCTAACAGTCTTCTTCTTGTGGCTGCTCCCTTTAGGGGTTGGCCCAGCAGATCATCTTTTTCCATATCTTCCTGTCTTCTCTATTTTGGTCTGTTACACTCATCACCTGCATGTCCTCTATTACCACATCCATAAACCTTCTCTTAGGAATTTCTCTTTTTCTCATGCCTGGCACTTCTATTTTTAACATCCGTTTTCCCAATATTCCAGTATCTCTCCTCTGCACATGTCTAAAGCAGTGCAATCTTGCCTCACTGACTTTGTCTCCCAACCTTCCAACCTAAGCTGACCCTCTAATGTATTTGTTTCTAATTCGTCCATCCTCATCTCACCCAAAGCAAATCTTAGCATCTTTAACTCTGCCAATTCCAGATCTGTCTACTGCTTTCTGGTTAGTGCCACCATCACTAATCCATATAACATAACTGGTCTCACTACTGTCCTGTAGAATTTCCCTTTCACTCTTGCTGATACCTGTCTGTCACAAATTACTCCCTCCTGACACTCTTCTCCATCCACTCCACCTTGCCTGCACTCTCTTTTTCACCTCTCTCCCACAATCTCCGTTACTCTGTACTACTGATCCGAAGTATCTAAACTAATCCACCTTTGCCAATTCTACTCCCTGCATCCTCATCATTCCACTGACCTCCCTCTCATTTACACACATATATTCTCTCTTTTCTACTAACCTTCATTCCTCTCTTCTCTAGAGCGCATTTGTTGTGTTCTTTCTTAGCATGAAACTATACTGCTGCTTACTAATCATTACTTCCCTTCTTAACCTAGCTTCCATTACTCTTTCCTATATCGTCATGCTGTGGCTCATCAATTTTATCCCCATTTTTACAACAGCTCTGCACATCCCCCTTATTCTTAAAAATCGGTACCAGTACACATCTTCTCCACTCCTCAGGCATCCTCTCACTTTCCAAGATTCCATTAAACAATTTGGTTAAAAACTCTACTGCCATCTCTCCTAAACACCTCCATGTTTCCACAGGTATGTCATATAGCCAGAAAAGCATCAAACAGCATAGTAGCAGAAAATCCAATTGCACTACCTTATCAGTAGACCATGCTGCAGGGGAGTCAGAGGATTTCATGGATTGAGTCTAGTAAAGAGAATTTTGTCTGCTGAAACACTAGCCTGTATAATAACCTTTGAACAGGTTGCACACATTTCTTTGTGGGCTAGAGGAAAAGCAGGCAGATATATGAGAATTGATCTTGACTCTACCTTCAACAAAGTGGGGACACAAGAGCAAAAATAAGTAAGTAAATAAATAAATATCAGAAAAACAACATTAGGATGGGCTATGAAAGAGACAGGATGGGCCTAGCTAAAAAAAAATTAGATAATGAATAAAAACAGAAAATGAATTGACTAGTTATATTCTCCATTGTGGGGTTAAGTTTTATTTAAAGAGTAAAATAATGTACAGTAGCTGGGATAAAAAAATATAGTAATTTTACTTATATGGACCTTACAGAGGTCATGAATTCAATATATGAAAGAAAACAAATGGGAAAACATGCTTTTAAATTATGACACTGGGAATACCCTTGTTGCTTTTTTGTTTTCTCAATTTGTGACAACTCAACCATATCCGTACAAATAAGATTCTGTACATACATGGTCACTGAAAAGTCTCAGGTTCTGACTGCCAGATATGACTGCCATTCATTCCTACTTTGAGTTTTGCATTTCTTTCAGTGCTTTTATCAAAAAAATAACATTTCCTACTTCTAATAATAGACATTCAGTACTGTAGCACAAAGACTGCTCATTTACTTAAGTTGGAAGGTTCATGCTGCAACTTATGTTTAAATAAATTCCTTTTTCTAGATGCATTATTAAGCTAAGACATTGAGAATGAATAACGCTAAGTCTGACTGAAAACATCCTAGAGGTAGAACCTAAGAAAATTTTTGACAGAAACAGGTCATTCATTATTTCCTGTTCACCTAATGTTTCCAAAAATAATGAAGGTTGAGGTGGTTTGAAAGTTCCCAAGATGCTACTTTGAACAATACTACTTGACATCCTGTGTTGAAAAAAATGTTTCTTGATATCTACGTAAAATATTCCCCAGACTGACTTCTATTCTTGCATTTTTTGAAGAATATTTTAATACAATGAATAACATTTGCCCTGTTTACCTGCCATATCTTTATCTGCTTTCAATGAATTCAATTACATTATTCAATCCTTTCTCATAAGTTACATTCTGCAGTCATACAGTATTTCTAGTAGCTGTTGTCTGGACTTCCTCTCATGCTTTTATGTCATTTATGTGACATTGAAAATGAAACTGCATATACATCTCTGATGTAGCCTTCAAATTGTGCTACACAACTTAAGTAAACATCTATGGACTCATAGTGCACACAACAGGCTAAATAACCCTACATCGTATTAAACTTTTCATTTGCATGGTGAATGAATTACAAGAGCTGATTACAAAATAATGAGAATATCCCAGATTCTCTTTCATGGAGGTAGACACAGGGATGCAGTGCAGGTGTTTGAACAACACACGTTGACATGTGGGAACATGCAGTTGAACAGCCATATTCTTCAGTGTTCTGTCACAGCAAGTGGAAGCACCTCGTACATGTCATCATGATGGATGAAGAAGAAGTTCCTGTGAGAGTACGGCAGAGGTGTATGACTGAATTTTGTGTTAAGCTTGGGAAAAGCAATAATGAAACTCTTGAAATGTTACAGCAAGAATACGGTGATGAAATGATTAGCGCTGCTGCTGTATTTCAATGGTGGAAGCACTTTAAGATCAGCAAGACGTGAGTAAATGACAATGTGCATTCGGGGAGGCAATCCTCCACACTTATGGATGTCAACATTGCCCAGGCTAAGAAACGTTGCAAAAAAACAGAAAGCTTATTTTACACAACCTTCAGCTTCCCTTGGCATCTCATTTGAACAGACTCAACACATTGTGACAGATTTATTGAAGAAACAGTGGTATTTGCTTCATAACAATTCCCCATTGCATGTTGCAGCACTGACTGAAATGCACTGGAACACACTCCATATAACTCACATTTAGATTTCTGGGTATGTAATTCCTGGACATTGCCACCACTAAGAAAACAACTGCATGGAAAGATCTCTTCAGATGATAAAGTGAAAAATGCCATGGGTCTAAAAGTGATGTCGCAAAACAGTTTGTTACTTGTCTTTGAATCGTTTTTGAAATGTTGTAAAATTGTATTCAATGTGAAGGATGTTACATTAAAAAGAAAAATGTTCTGAGCTGGTGCAGCCATCTGATTCTGAATAAAGAAATCAGTGTCATTACTTTTCAATCAGCCCTCATATATATATATATATATATATATATATATATATATACTAGCAACTTGGCGCGCGCTACGCTGCGCGTTGGATGACCACAGTTGAAGGACTCCCTGTTTAAACGCGGCTGCCAGTCGTGAACTGGGTCCTTCATCGCACCACATTTATGTCTGTGAGTGGTAAGTGTCAGTTTGAGAGCGTTCACTCGGAGTTTCTTACGAGACCGTACGTTTCTGTGTATTACGGTTGTTTTGCAATCATAAGGACCTCTCGTCGGGTGTCTCATTTGCACGCTTTTGCCTCTTTCTTTCGCGATCACGGCGTAATCTGTCTTCTCTCTCTGTAGGGGTTTCAGTTGCCTTTCGTTGTGCGGCAGAGACGCGTCATTGAGCTAGTCATTGAGCTAATCTGTGTGAATGCCGAGTGTCTGTTTCTTGCGAGCGACTGTCACGCCTTTGCCTCTTTGCTTCGTGATCACGCTGTAATGTGTCCTCTCTCACAGCAGCAGGTTTAGTTGCGTTTCGTTTCGGCATTGTTCCGTAAGGTCTCCTCCTTACAAGTGCACATGAGTAGCTGAAGACGGAAAGGCATAGTGGGCATAGTGAAACAAACAAATTGGTGACCAGGGGAACCATCCGACTCAGACTCGGGGCTCGAAATACTGAAGTGCACATGTAATTTATAATTTAATTTTTTTTTTTTGTTATGAACTTCCCGAAAAGAGTTGATCCCTGTAAATAGTTAATAGTATATCAACAATATAATCTGTTGTAGTACGGGCATTAATTAGCGTCACACCTCATAACCTGCATACACCACGTGTTTGGCTGTAACGCCCGAAGCGCGGTGGACACTGTAAGGGTAGGTTGTGGTTTCTGTTTCTTTCGTGATTTTTTAATTTCATTTTATTATTTAATAGGCAGAGGGGAGAAGACGTTAATGTGATGCTCTGTCTATTTCTTTACTTTTGTTTTGAAAAGATTTTCGGGAACAGGAAAAATAAAAGCAAAGGGGAAAGAACGGGGGTAAGCAGGAATTCTGAGAGGGGATGGACTGGGGCTTTTCTACGGGGCGGCTATACAGCCAAAAGGAACGCGGACCCGGACACGGATGCCCAATAGATATACAGTGGAACCTCAGGTCACGACTGCAATTCGTTCCAAAACTGTGGTTGTAACCTGATTTGGTCGTGATCTGAAGTAATTTCCCCTATAGGATTATATGTAAATACAATTAATCCGTTCCAGACTGTACAAACTGTATGTAAATATATATTTTAAAGATTTTTAAGGACAAAAATAGTTAATTATACCATAGAATGTACAGCCCAATAGTAAACTAAATGTAAAAACACTGAATAATATTGAGAAAACTTTGAACAGAGAAAAGTAACGTTATAAGAATTCACGCTATAGCCTTACGAACCGCTCGCTGTAAACACTTTTTTTTTAATGAGTTTTAAGCACAGGGAAAACATGAACATTTGAAAAATCTGTAATTTAATAAACAACCAAGAAAAGTAACATTGCAACAATGCACGCTATGAACCGATCACTGTAAACACTTTTTTTAATGAGTTTTAAGCACAGAAAAAACATGAACATTTGAAAAATCCGTAATGAACCCAAAATAGGGCAAAACACGTGTCGCGTACTCCTTGCATTATTTGACAGTTAACTATGTAATATATATATATATTCATTGATAATTGCTTTCTGTAGTTTATCAGTATATGCATGTTTAAGTTAAGCTGTACTTTTTGAACTGAATGTTTAAAGAGAAAACAGCACCACTTTCAGGTAACACATTATAACTTTATTTAGTTTAATAAATCTTTGCAGACTCTCACAAAAATTACACTGCAAAAAAATCTATGACTAATGAATATGTAAGCTGTAAATATGTGAAGAAGCATTACGTAATGTTTATTAATAAATTATTAATGAAGAAAGTATTACTATTAGGTGAATTAGCATTTAATGACATTTATAACTATTTAAATCTACATGAACTACAAAGTAATAATCTATTAAGTACTGTATTAAATAATGTTTTGCTGACTTAATAATGAAAGTTCTCATAAAATGTTACCCACTTTTAGATTATTAGATACAAAGAGATTCTTGTTTTCAAAGTTAAATTAAACAAGGCTCCAAAGGCTGTCTAATGTTTGATGGCGAGACTGCTAAAACCAGACAAATTAATGGTGCTCCATATTCGGAAGTATTTTCATTTCACACCCCTTTTGAAAGAACATACTGTATACTCCACCTTGAGGCATTCACCACTCATTATAAAACAATGGGACTTCACCAACTGTGAACCCCATTAGTAATTTGGTCTGTAAGAAGCAAGTGATCTGGGATGTGTAGAAGTGGAGAAAGAATAAAGCTGCAAATGTCCAAAGACCAGTACATCTCAGGCCTTTTTTGGAGTTATGTGGCATTACTGATGGTTTATATTGCATACCCAATGCACAACTTAAGACCTTTTCTCAAAATGCCCTCATGATTTTTCAACAAATTGGTAAAACAGTAGCAAGGTAGACATAGAGAAGATATGGGGGAAAATCCACAAATTTATTGAAAATAGATGGCCTAATAAACATGCAGCTTAGCTGGGTACACAACTTGTAAAAAAATTTCCAAGTATCATGTAATAGGGATGTTTTAATGATGTTCTCCTCTTCTATGGAATTTTTGGTATTATAAAGCAAACCTGTAGTAGCAGTAAAAATGATCAGTAACTTCCAGAGGTGTCTCTGCATTAAGGGCAGGTGGGGAAATATTGTCTTTCTCCAGTAAATGGTGCTGATAAGCAAAAATTAAATAAGTAGTAAGCTCACCTCAATGATTTAACATGTTGTTAAAATGCATATAGCAAACTCAGCTTAAACATCATAATCCTATTGTTTTATGATGTACACAATGCAATTTCTTACCTGGAAAAATATTTGTTTTTGGAGTACATGAAACTTCCAGCCTTAGGGATATTACAGTTTTTCTCAGTTGCTGAGGTGCATTTCTCAGATCAGAATTGAAACTTTCAAAACTACTTGTTCAAATTCCATATCTGCTTATTAGTTGTGCACATCATAACAGCAAATTCCCATTGTTTTAAACAAATAGCAAATGCTTTGTACATCCATGCAACTGACTGTGTACAATTGTCTGCTGTTTTTTTATGTTCTCATCTGCTTTTGTCATCTCAATCAAAATGCGTTATGCTTGTTCTCTGTAATTCAAAGTTCAAGGTTCAAGCACTTTATTGTCATTGTGTAACACAATGAAATTACTTTTTGTAACAGCCCCAAGGTAAATTTAAAGAAAAGTTAAATAATTCCAAATATGTCGTATACAGTGATCAAGTGATCAAGTAACCAGATCAAATTATTAGTGCTCAAAATACAGTACAGCAGCATAAATTGTTATTGCACCTGTTAATGAATAGTACATTACATATTATATATTGCATTACATTAGTATATTGCACATTACCAATATAGTTTATTGCACATGTCCAATCAAAAATGATCTCATACTAAGGAGATTCAGAGTTCAGAAAGTTTATGGCAGATGGGAAAAAGCTATTTTTTAGTCTGTTTGTGCATACACGGATTGACCTAAAGCATCTTCCTGACGGGAGGAGCTCAAACAAAGAATTTCTAGGATGAGTTTTGTCCTTGAGAATGTTTTTGGCCCTTTTCACACAGAGAGTCTTATACAAGAGTTCGAGTGATGGCAGTTCAGTCCCAATAATGGCCTCTGCTGTTTTTATTACCCGCTGCAGGTCTTCTTTAGCAGCCTTGATGCAGCTGTTGTACCAGGCCATCATGCAGTTAGTTAAGATGCTCTCTGTAGTGCATCTATAGAAATTAACCAGCAGCTTCTGGGGGAGGTCAGCTCACCTTAGCGTCCTGAGAAAATACAGGCGTTGTTATGCTTTGCCTATTATAGCCATGTTGTTGTCAGCCCAGGACAGGTCCTCTGAGATGGTGACTCCTAGAAACTTAAAGCTGGAAACTCTCTCCACAGCATCTGCATTGATTGTTATCAGACTTTGATTGGTCTTTTTAGTGGTCCTATAGTCCAGAATAACTTCTTTGGTCTTTTTGGTATTTAAGACCAGGTTGCTGGTGTTGCACCATGCTGTCAGATTCTGAACCTCTTCCCTATATGCAGCTTCACTGTTTTCTGTTACAAGCCCAATGACAGTCATATCATCCGCAAATGTAACAATAATGTTTGATTGGTGGATTGGTTAACAGTCATGGGTGAAGAGTGCATAGAGAAGGGGACTTAGTACACATCCTTGCAGCACACCAGTGCTCAGGGTAAGGGTGGAGGATGTGTGTTTGCCCATCCTGACAGACTGGGGGCGATTGGTGAGAAAATCCAATAACCAGTTGCATATGGACAGAGCAAGTCCTAGTGCAAAGAGTTTTTTGATCAGCTGGTTAGGTATGATGGTATTAAATGCAGAGCTGTAGTCAATGATGAGCATCCTAACATAGGTGTTGGGCTTTTCCAGGTGCGAGAGGGCAGCATGTAGAGCCACACAGATGGCGTCCTCAGTTGATCTGTTTGACCGACAGGCAAACTGGTGTTGGTCTAGATCAGTTGGGATGGAGGCTTTGATGTGGGTGATTACCAGTTGTTAAAAGCACTTGCAATGACAGGGGTGAGAGTGACTGGTCGATAGTCATTAAGACAGGTTATCCTCGGTTTTTAGGGAACAGGTTGTAGCGGGGCTACATAGGTTGTGTTGTCAAATGTCAGTACTGAGTGCGTCTCGTTTCATTGTCCCGTTTGCTGTTTGTGTGTGTATCAGTAAATGCACGGGGACGGATAATGGAAGAAGACCACAGCCTCAAACTTGGAAAACACCTGTTTGCTATTAATCAATTCCAGCCTTCACAGGACTATTTAAGCCATCAAAAGGGAATAGCCAAGAAGGGAGAAAGGAAGAGAGAGGAGAAGAGAGGAGGAAGAGAAAGAGACTTTCATTTCACGACCACGAGCCATCTATACCTGCCGTATTCCACCACGTGCATTTCATCCAGTTTGTTTTTTAATTTGCCGGACTGACTTCAATATCCACATCACGAGAGACCCCGGGGTCGGGCTTCATCATCCACCACGCACCGAGGATCCACGGTGAGGCTGTTCTATTTTGTTCTGGGAAAATCAAACGACTCATTTACCATTAGTTCAGTCAAGCGTATTCAGGGCAGTTTTTATATAACCGGACTCAAGTTCATGATCATTTCCGTATCTCATTCATTTTTGTTATTTGTGTTGTTTGTTATATGTTACAGGGGCAAGGGAGGGTTTTGTTGTATTTATATATGGTGGTGTCTCGTTGTTGATGTGGTGGAGGGATATTTATATTTAAGTTTCTTTCAATTTTTTGCATTTGTCTTGTCATTTCATTTAATACATTTAATCAGTATAAGTTTACATATCTGCTTTTGTGAGTTTTATACTTACACCGTTGATTGTGGGGAAAAGTGTACTTTGTTAGAGGTACAGCTTGATAGTTAGATTCAGTCTCAGTAAATTATCCAGGCCAAAGGTCTTGGAGGTGTAGCTGCCGGCTGGTAAGGGGTCGGCCATTACAAGGTGAAATAGTTGTGGATTTCAGGCACAAGGGGACTACACCTGAGGAGAGAGAGAGGTTGAATATGTGTGTAAATACCTCCACTAACTGGTCAGCACAGGCCTGGAGCACATGTCCTTGCACATTATCATGACCTGCTGCCTCCCTTGTAATGATGTTTTCGAGTGCCGCTGCACATCATGCATGTGTACAACCAAAGGCTGAGTCTCCGGTCAGCTTGAAGCTGACTGGAGGATGGTTATTGTCCTTGTCAAACCGTGCAAAGAAACTGTTAAGTTCCTCTGCTAGGTTGGCATTGTTATTGGCCAGTGTGTATTGTGCGTCATTTTTCTTTTTGTAATCCATGATTAAGCGGATGCCTTGCCACATCTGCTGTGAGTCTGAGTTACTGTCAAAGTCCTCCTCAATCTATTGTTTGTACATTAGTTTAGCAGATGTGATGCCCTTCTTGAGGTTAGCTCTGGCAGCTCTATAGGCTGAGGTGTCTCCTAATTTAAAGGCTTTGTCCCTTTCCCTTAGCAGCTGTTTGACTTCACTATTCATCCATGATTTCTCATTTGGGTAGACCTTAATCCTTTTGTTGACAGTGACATTGTCCACACAGTAATTAATATATGACAGCACAGATGAAGTATATGTCTCTAAGTCTGTCTGATGAAAAAATATATTCCAGTCTGTGTGTTCAAAGCAGTCCTGGAGTTGGCAAATTGCAGCTTCAGGCCAAACTTTAACAGTCTTGCTAAATGGATTAGTACTGTCGATAAGGGCTTTGTGCGCTGGAATTAGTCCTTCCACTCAAAACAGTCAGCCAGTCATTGTCCAACCCGCTATATCCTAACACAGGGTCACAGGAGCCAATCTCAGGGTGCAAGGCAGGAACAAACCCCGGGCAGAGCGCCAGCCCACCAGAGGGCACACGCACACACACCCACCCCAAACCAAGCACACACTAGGGACAATTTAGGATCACCAATGCACATAACCTGCATGTCTTTGGACTGTGGGAGGAAACTGGAACACCCAGAGAAAACTCACGCAGACACGGGGAGAACATGCAAACTCCATGCAGGGAAGACCTGAGAAGCGAACCCAGCTCTCCTTACTGCGAGGCAGCAGCACTACCACTGCACCACCGTGCCGCCCTCCACTAAAAACATCTACTCATTGTTTCGTTGCTTTAGTCATTCTGTATAAAAATGATGAACTAGTTGTCATAATCTGTCTAGCATATTTATTTATGTATTTGGTAAATCTGAAATTTATAACAGTATTAAGTAATTGGTCTCAGGTGACTCTTAACCTATAATGATGAGGAATTAGCTTAGCAAACGATCAACTAATTCGCTATAATTGTTCAATTCTATGAACCTTCAGTTTATATATATATATATACATACATAAAATGAAATGTGAAAGACAGTGGCCCTGGTGGTTACTGCAGTGCAAAGAAGAACCTGAGGACAAACATGAAGAACCAAGAGGCGCGAGAGAAAGGCATGATTTACCAAGGTTTAAACCGGGACACTATGATGGGACGGGCAGCTGGAAAGCCTTTTGGAACAGGTTTGACGTTGTAGCAGAGGCGAATAGGTGGGGAGTCAAGGATAAAGCAGTGCAGTTGGTGGCGGCGTTGGAACGGGAGGCTTTGAAAGTCCTTGAGGATGGAGGAGGGAGGATTTAATAGACTTAGGACTGCTTTCGAAGGCCTTTGAGTGTCATTTCGGGAGAACAGAAACCATATTAGGACTGCAAAGGCAACTGCACGAACGAACTCAGAGGTCTGGAGAACGTCTAAGAACATTTGCCGCGGAAGTGCAGTGACTGGTGGGGCGAGCCTATGCACATTTCCCCCGCAGGGTCCAGGATGAATTGGCACGTGACGCATTTCTCCGTGGACTTGAACCTAAAGCGTTGCGCCACCATGCTCAACTTGCCCGACCAGCAACTCTAGAAGCGGCCCTCGAGCGGGCTGTAGAGTTTGAATTGGTATGTAAGGGGGTATCGGCTTATATGGAGGTTCACGAGAGGGAAAGGATGTGCCACCAGCCACCGCGCGACTATGTGTTGTGTCTGATAGAGGAGCCCTCAGGAGGAACCCCCCCGGTGGGACTAAACCTTATGAGAACATCAGCTACGGCCGCTACACCACCTTCTTGCTGGCGCTGTGGCCAACCCAGGCATCTTTGTCGATTTTGCCCTTTCTGTCCAGCAACTATTCTGGGCTCCAGAGCAATGTCAGGAAACGGCCAGGGTTCGGAGTAAGTGGGACATATCCGGACCCTTTAGTAATCCTGCTGCAACCAACAACAAATGCGGGCCAGGACAAGTCGGTGATCCCGGTGGGACTGCTAGGCTGTGGAGATTATTGTCATTTGCCTGTTTGAATTTGGGACACTGACGTAAAGGCTTTGATAGATACCAGGGCTACGTCTACTGTGGTGTGATGTGATCTGCTACCTAAAAACTGCTCCCTACAAGCCATTCCCTGCCAATTCGTTACCGCCACGGGTGAACATGCTATGATGGAGGGCCGGACCACCTCTCTTCCAAGAATAGGAGGACATGTATGGACATTCCCTGTTTGGCTAGCAAAAATTAGAGACGCTTGCTTCTTGGGTGTAGACTTTTTGACTAAAACCCAGGCTCAGATTGACTTTGGCCACGGGACTCTGTTGATACCTGGCAGTGCACCCTGTAAATTGATGGGCTGTCAGTTTCGGTTGGGACCACCTCCTCACTCTGTCAATCAACTGGGAGCCTTCCCCATCCCTGTGAGCAATAACGGTGGGCAATGGAACGATATTCTGGAAGGCCTTTGGGAAAGAAGCTGCCAAGGATTAAAGAAACCTCAGCGACAACAACTTAAGGATGTATTGGAGGAATTTGGAGAATGTTTTGCCACCTCTTCTAAGGACATTGGGCGAACTCACCTCGTCCACCATCACATCAACACGGGAGATGCGCACCCGATCAAACAACATCCGCGGCACATTCCCCTGGCACAACAGATCGAGGCAGATTAGTTGGTACTTGAGATGTTGAATTCTGGAATTATTGAACCATCAGATTCTCCTTGGTGCTCCCCTGTTGTTTTGGTTAAAAAGAAATCAGGAGAATGGCATTTCTGTGTTGACTACTGCTGGTTGAATGCAGTTACGTGAAAAGATTCGTATCTGCTTCCTAGAATCGACGAGGCCCTTGATCTGGTGTCTGGGTCGCGTTGGTTCTCCACGCTAGGTTTGAGAAGTGGCTACTGGCAGGTGGAGTTAGCCCCGGAAGCCAAGGAAAAAACTGCATTTTCAACCTGGGGTGGGTTTTGACAATTTCGAGTGCTCCCTTTCGGATTGTGCAATGTGCTGGCAACTTTGAGCAATTAATGGACCGTGTCCTCACGGGCATCCCTCGTTCCAGAAGCTTGGTATATTTGGACGATGTGATGGCACATGGACCCACGTTTGAAACTGCTTTGCACTCCCTTTGAACCATACTAGCGAAATTGCAAGAAGCAGGACTTAAGCTACACCCTGATAAGTGCCAATTGCTGCGCCGAGAAGTCACCTACTTGGGACACCGAGAAAGTGAAAGTGGGTGGCCACAGAAGACAGCAAAACTCGAGCGATCTGTGACTGGCCGACTCCAGTTAATGTACGGCAAATCCAGGGGTTCCTCGGATTGGCATCCTACTATTGGCGTTTTGTTTCTGGGTTCACTACGGTGGCTGCCCCCCCTCACCAGCTAACAAAGAAGGGTCAGTATTTCCACTGGGGAGCAGTGGAACAGTCCGCTTTCCAAGCCCTGAAAGATACTTATGCCAGGCTCCCATCTTAGCCCCACCTGACCCTGCCCTGCCTTTTGTTTTAGACACGGATGCCAGCAATGTAGGTCTAGGTGCCGTCCTGTCACAACCATACTCCCAGGGAGAACGAGTAGTTGCTTATTTCAGCCGAGCCCTAAGCAGAGAAGAAAGAAACTACTGTGTCACATGGAGAAAGCTCCTGGCAGTAGTGGAAGCAATCCAGCATTTTCGACACTACTTACAAGTGACTGCATTTACACTGCACCGCGATCATGCATCCTTACAATGGCAAATGTCTTCTTAGGGAGCCAGAGGGGCAAGTGGCAAGGTGGCTGGAATGGCTACAGTCGTTTCAGTTTGAAATCCAACATCGCCGGGGGGGGTCAACATCACAACGCAGATGCGCTATCCTGCAGGCCATGTGCTCAGACAAACTGTGAGTACTGCTGCCATCAGGAGGACCGAGAGTGAACAGGGGAGGTGAGACACAGCTGCTCAATGTTAGTGCTGTCTAAGGGGCAATGCGATTGGGGGTTTTGGCAGAACCAGGATCCAAAGATAAAGAAAGTTAGAGCCTGGGTGACAGACAATCAACGACCTAGTTGGGAGGAAGTAGCCCCTGAGGGTATGACTGTTAAGGGTCTCTGGGCCCAGTGGGACAATTTGACCATTCGGGATGGGGTGCTGATGAGAAGATGGCGAGCCCCTGCTACTGGAGAGATCATTTGGCAGGTGATAGTGCCAAAGGGGAAACAGGATGATGTTCTTAAGTCGGTGCATGGGGGTGTGGGGTCTGGCCACTTTAGGGTTAGTAAGACACTGAAGCGACTCCGACAGATGTTTTATTGGGGACGGTGCTGACGAGATGTTGAAGATCACTGCCGCCGTTGTGATGTGTGCACCGTGTGAAAAGGGCCTCCTGAACAATCAGTTGCCCCCCTTCAACAATTTCAAGTCGGTTTGCCTATGGAACGGGTTGGAATAGACATATTGGGGCCTTTTCCTCGTTCGCGTCAGGGAAATAGGTACATCCTTGTTGGGGTAGACTATTTCTCCAAGTGGCCTATTCCTAGCCAAGATACGGAAGCCGTGGCTACTGCCCTAGTTGAAGGCATGTTTAGTAGGTTTGGCATGCCGCTAGAACACCATTCAGACCAGGGGCGTAATTTTGAAAGTAAAGTTTTCCATCATGTGTGCGATCTGCTGCACATTCGGAAAACACGCACCACCCCACTTCACCCCCAGAGCGACGGTTTGGCCGAGCGATTCATCCGTGTTTTATCGGCTCAGTTGGCTAAGGTGGTAAACAAGGACCAATGCGACTGGGATCAGCAACTACCTTTGGTTCTCCTGGCTTACCGGACAGCGGTCCAGGAGCCTACGCAGTGCACCCCTGCCATGTTTATGCTGGGCTGGGAATTGAGAACCCCGACCTCTCTCGAATATGGTTTGCCACCAGAAAAGGAAGAACATCAGTCTGGACAAGAGTGCCCGCTGCCTTCAGGACCAAATCGACAGGGCTCACGCGTTCGCACAGGACCATCTGCACAAGGCTGGCCTTACCCAAAAGCGGCATTATGACATCAGAGCCAGAGAACACCTATACTCCTCCGGCGACCGAGTGTGGGTGTATAGTCCCCGACGGAAGAAAGGTCTCTCCCCCAAACTTGACAGTGCATGGGTGGGCCCTTGCTCGAGCGCGTGGGTGAAGAGGTGTACTGGGTGCAGATGTCACCAAGGGGACGTTGGGTGTATCTGCATCAGGATTGGTTGGCACCTAACTGGGGAAGGTTTCATGTTGATGAAAGGACCAAAGCGCCAGCTGATGTAAACCAAGAACAGCCCGATTCGGCGCTGGAGATGGTGGGAACAGAAATGCCTTCTACAGACAATGTCACGCGTCCTGAGCGGCCCAGACGAGTCATCCCATTACCAGCTCGTTATCAAAATTCTGAAGTGTCCTCGGGGGCGAGGAGCTAGTGGGGAGGCAGTGTAACGATCTGGGAAAGAAGTTGCCACTCGCAGAGTGCTTAGTTATAAATAGTTAAAAGAATTAAAAAAGGGATGGGCAGAGACAAAACTGCCACTCTTAATAAAACAGCCTCTGGGGTGCTGGGAAGGTGGGGTGCTTGTATGTGGGTTGGGTTTTAGTGGGGTGTGTTTTGCTGTTTTTTTGTCCAGACTACATTTTTGTTTTCGGCTTGTTGAAGTAAGAAGGAAAGTGATTAAAACCATTGATTAGTTCTTTTATTTGAAAATTACCACTACTTGCCTGCAAGATTCATTTGCTCGTCTGGGAAGGGATATTATTATATATATATATATATATTGTGGAAGCTGGCCCGGACACGTTCATGTCACCCACAACACGTTTATTTACAAGTCCAAAAGTGCACACACACAACCCCCAAAAGTCCCCAAAGTCCTGGCCACAACAATGCCTTTCTTCCACTTCAGGCCGCCTCCTTGCATCCTCCAGCAAGCGCAGTCCTCTCCGCTCCCGACTCTCGCCCTGAATGAAGGCAGGCGGCCCTTTTATTATCACCCAGATGTGCTCCAGGTGGGTTCAGGCAATCCCCCGCCGACACGCCCCGTGTGGCAGAAGTGCCGGCTGCATCCCCGGAAGCACCCCGGGTGTCCCTGCTCTTCTTCCCCCCAGCACTTCCTGGTGTGGCAGGTCCAGGGCTCCCAAGGCACGGGAACACCCCCTGGCGGCGACCTCAGGCCCCTACAGGGTGGAGCTTCAAAGCTCTGTGCCCGTGGCCCCCAAAGCAACCAGGATGGCGGCCCCCACGTGATCCAGGGTGCACGTAGACCCTCCTCCGGTCCCTCAAGGCGTCCTGGCCGGGTCGTTGCCCCTGGCATCCCTGACAATATATATATATAGTATATATACATATATATATATATATTGTAACAGAATATGATTCTTGCTCGCACCCTTGTACCCTCAGACACCACGTCAGACACCAGATAAAAGTCCAATAATTATTTATTATAATAATAATTGTGCACAAAGCACGCTCCTCTCCACAATTCTCCAATAACAATGAACAATCCTCCACTCCCAGACGCTTAGCCACCCTGCCTCCCAACTCAGCTCATCGTCTGGGAGCTCCCACAGTCCTTTTATATTCCCTGACCCGGAAGTGTTCCTTCCCAACAGTCCACAAGTCCTTATTCCTTCCGGGTCAGGGTAAATAATGTTTCTCACCCCGGAAGCCCGTCGCTCTTCCTATGACGAACTTCCGGGTCATAGGGCATGAAGAATTCTTCGGTCCTCCCTGCAGCTCCTCTCGTGGCCCCATGGCATCCAGCAGGGCGGTGCACAAAAACTACATGGTCCATAATGCCCTGCTGGTCTTCTGGGGACCTCCATGCTGCAAGGAGGGCTCCACCTGGCGGCTTGGGGTATTGGCCGGGTACATGGCGGCCATATCTTACAGTACTCCCCAGTGACGAATCATGATTCGGCGGCCAGCCCGCGAGGGATGTCTTCCTCCAGGAGGAGTTGTTGTTCGGTCCTGGCGAAGTCCAGAAAATTTCCGGGAGAACCTTGGGGGAATATTAAATAAAAAAGGATTTGTATTCCACGTCCTCCCAGGACAACTTCGCCATCCATGTCCCGGTCGGCGGCATTCATAACACAGCCGCCTTCCTCCAGTGTGTATCCCTCTGCGAGTCTGGAAACAGTCGGGAAACTTTCGCTCCGCCCTTTGTCCACTGAGGAGGGTTCCACGGCCGCCCCTGAGCTCTCAGCTCGCTGCTCAACTTTGTCAGGAGACCCCCTCTTTATTCTAGGGATCTCCAGTTTACTCTGGGGCTTGTCCACAGTTTGGGTCTCTATTAGTGAAAGAGAGCCCTTTTACTGTCTGCACGCCTTTGATTTATAAACATGGGTCGGGTCTTTAGGATCGAATCGCTCCAAGAGACAGCACCAACCAGCTGCTCTGGCTCGATCGGTCCTTCCCCCGGCCGCTCCGTAAACGTTTCGGCCTCTCTTGTAGGGCACGCATCCATTTGGCACCCGCTATGGATTAAAAGCGGGCCCGGATCACACTGCGTCCCTATTACATTATATACGGTACCGACATTACCTGTCTGTACCGCCAAATCACATAACACGGAGGCTCTCGGTCTAATCGCCGCAGGTACTCACGTACTCTTCTTAAAGGCGCTTCGGCCGCCGCTCCCAGATCTCCAACGATCTTCTTAATCGCCTCTAAAGTCTGCAAAATACTCCGCACGGGCTCGATTAATTTTTCGAGTTCCCGCACGTCAAAATAGTTAGTTAATTCGACCGGGGTTTGGCTTACTTCCTGGTTTGCCATACCGTCCGGCCGGGAGCCAATGAACACGCCCGCTGTCGGCACGCGTGTTCTGGCGGGTTCCGCACGGGTTTCTGGGAATTGGAGTTCTCTACAGACGAGGACCGGGCCGCCATCTTTGCCCGACTGCGATCTGCCTGTATTAATTTGTCGGCAGATCGACCAGCCATTTCCCGGCCCTCCTTACCTTCTCGTGGGTTGAGCGGTGCCGCTCACCTCCCCTTCCCCTCGGAAAAATCAAGTCCGTCTTTTCTTGGCGAAGCCACAAACAGCTGGACACGGACCTTCTCCTTCCCATAATCTTCCGGGTGGGTCACGTGTCCTTTGCCACCCGTAATGCGGAAGTCTTTTTCGTTGTCCGTCTGCCCGCACAAAAGCGCCACACTGTCTTCGGGAGATTCTCCTGCATCCCGCAGAACTTCCGGATGATCTTTTCCGAGGTATGTGCATGGTACAAAATGCGTAATTTTAAATAAATTATCTACGTTTGCAGCACATACCTCGTTGTAGGTTTCTTCGTCCGGAGTCCTCTCCCGATCCGTGTAGTCGCCCTGTCGCTCATCCCGAGTGTCGGCCATGACGAACATGGAACTTCCGCTGGTGCTGTTGCCCTGTTTTGTCTTCTTTTCCCCATTACGGACTTGAAAAAAGGTGAGGTTTCTGGCGATTATTCCTGTATGTGTCGTGACGCTGTCCTCCCGGGGTATTCTGTCCACAATAAAATTTTTTAAATACAGGTCCTCTGCCAAACTGACGGCCAGAGAATCCTGCCGGCTACGCCAATTGTAACAGAATATGATTCTTGCTCGCACCCTTGTACCCTCAGACACCACGTCAGACACCAGATAAAAGTCCAATAATTATTTATTATAATAATAATTGTGCACAAAGCATGCTCCTCTCCACAATTCTCCAATAACAATGAACAATCCTCCACTCCCAGACGCTTAGCCACCCTGCCTCCCAACTCAGCTCATCGTCTGGGAGCTCCCACAGTCCTTTTATATTCCCTGACCCGGAGGTGTTCCTTCCCAACAGTCCACAAGTCCTTATTCCTTCCGGGTCAGGGTAAATAATGTTTCTCACCCCGGAAGCCCGTCGCTCTTCCTATGACGAACTTCCGGGTCATAGGGCATGAAGAATTCTTCGGTCCTCCCTGCAGCTCCCTCTCGTGGCCCCCATGGCATCCAGCAGGGCGGTGCACAAAACTACATGGTCCATAATGCCCTGCTGGTCTTCTGGGGACCTCCATGCTGCAAGGAGGGCTCCACCTGGCGGCTTGGGGGTATTGGCCGGGGTACATGGCCGGCCATATCTTACAATATATATATATATATATACAGTATATATATATATATATATATATATATATATATACAGTGATCCCTAGCTATATCGTGCTTCGACTTTCGCGGCTTCACTCCATTGCGGATTTTAAATGTAAGCATATCTAAATATATATCATGGATTTTTCGCTGGTTCGTGGATTTCTGCGGACAATGGGCCTTTTAATTTATGGTACATGCTTCCTCAGTTTATTTGCCCATTTGATTTCATACAAGGGACACTATTGGTGGATGGCTTAGAAGCTACCCAATCAGAGCATGTATTACGTAATAAATAAAACTCCTCAATGATATGCGATATGCTTCCCGCGCGGTGCTTGATTGTTTGCTTTTCTCTGTCTCTCCAACTCTCTCTGCCTGATGGAGGGGGTGTGAGTAGAGGGGCTTTTTGCCTAGAGGATACGGATGCTCCTCTAAAAAATGACACTTTATTGCGGTGCTTCGGCATACTTAAAAGCCCAAAAGCACATATTGATTTTTTGATTGTTTGCTTTCTCTCGCTCTCTCTCTCTGTCATACTCCGCTCCTGACACGCATTCTTTGAAGAGGAAGATATGCTTGCATTCTTTTAATTATAAAAAAGAACTGTCATCTCTGTCTTGTCATGGAGCACAGTTTAAACTTTTGCTTAAAGGGTGTTAACAGTGTGGGAGAGTTTATAAGGGCTTAAAATATGTAAAAATAACCATACAAACATATGGTTTCTACTTCGCGGATTTTCATCTATCGTGGGTAGTTCTCGAACGCAACCCCTACGATCAAAGAGGGATTACTGTATATATATATATATATATATATATATATGTATATATATATATATATATATATATAATAAAAGGCAAAGCCCTCACTCACTCACTCACTCACTCACTCACTGACTCATCACTAATTCTCCAACTTCCCGTGTAGGTAGAAGGCTGAAATTTGGCAGGCTCATTCCTTACAGCTTACTTACAAAAGTTGGGCAGGTTTCATTTCGAAATTCTATGCCTAATGGTCATAACTGGAAGGTATTTTTCTCCATTAACTGTAATGGAGTTGAGCTGCAATGACGTGGGGGGCGGAGTTTCGTGTGACATCATCACGCCTTCACGTAATCACATTAACTGACTGTCAACGCAGTGCGTAGAAAACCAGGAAGACCTCCAAAAGCGCTTAAGAAAACATGCATTATATAATTGAGAAGGCAGCGAAACAATAAGAAGCAAGCGAGTGACATATACTACCATATTCATGAGTGCTGCTACCTCGGAAGAAAGCAAGGTGTAAACCTAAACTTTAAATTAAGTTCATAGACAGGCTACGCTGGCGCTTCACATGCCCACAGGTAATGCGGGATACAAGTTTAATGAGAGGACGAGGATATAAACGAGTTTTGATCACTTTGTAACTAAGTTAAAATTGTAGGTGAAGGGGTGTGCTTATGCAAATTCCGAGAGACTGTGTTTGTGGGGGATTGACAGTTAAGGCGGGTGGGGAGTCACGGCATCATCTCCCCCCATTCATCCCATTTCACTCTGAGCTGAGCTCTGCAGCTAACGCCGTCTTCCGAAGCAACTTCGTCAGACTGCCACCAAATACTCACAGAAAAATCCACAAGTTAATACACACGCTCTCTCTAGAGTTTCTCCACACTGAATCCTCCAGGCACTACTTACAAAAGGTTACATTGACAATCGTGTTACGTTATTTTTAAAATCTTTCCTTTTCTTAGCACAAGCACAGCTGAGAAGCTTCATGCATGTGCTCCATAACGCGCTAAAAATAATGCATTTAATCACACTTTGCATTACAAGCAAAGGGGAGCTTTTGTCAATGCATGATTTCCTGGTACACCGATTACATTGATCAGCGCATCCCGATTCATTTTACCCTCGCACCACCTTAGTTTGAGAAGAAGTATGAAAAATATGAGGTTAACACAGAAAAACAGATCACCAATTCAAGCTTTATGAATAATCGATTCGCCATCAATAATTGTTTTGGTAAAGCCATCCTCCTTCCATTTTATAATTTTTCCGCCATTAGCCATGATTAAATGAACGGTAAATAAAGTAAGAGCAAAGCGAGGGTGACTTATTTAGGCAGGCATATATATGACAGCAACACTCATGACAATGTCAATCATGTTACGTTATTATTAAAATGTTTCCTTTTCTTTTTATTACTTCTTTAACACACTACTTCTCCGCTTGAGGCGGGTATTTTGCTATATATATAATATATGAATTACCTCCAAAGAGCGCTGAGACTTTTGATATCATGAACGTGTGTACAAAAGGGGTCTCCTGCCCAGCAAAAGTCGAGCAGCCAGCGCGTGCATAGCTGTGCCGGCCTTTGAGACGCTGACTGCGCTTCTGCTTTAAGTCAAAGTGAGCACTTTTAATTTTTTCATCCTCCCCCTGCGCTATAGCCCAGACAAGTGCAAACACGGGACCCCTTTTCTACACCACGGCAAAATAATATTAAGGCGATTCACACTTTCTTTTGCACGATATCGATTATGAGGTCCTAACTCGGATTATGAATTCACGCACACGAGTGGAGGACTGACAGTGCCATCACAGCCGATTAATGGCGGGACGCCTCACCAGTCTACACAAGACCCACCGCGACTGTCCCCAAAAGGCGATCATAACGCCAGCGAACACATCTCTATACTATATAAAAGAAAAAGGCAACTTTCCTTTCTTTACACCTTTTTCCTTTTATGCCAAACCAAAGCCTTTCTCTCTTAACACTGCAGAGGACACAAAACTAATTTTCTTTAAATGCCGGTAAGGCACATTACCAGAGGCACAAATTTGAACGTTCACATAGAAAATGTAATTTCTATACCACAGCCGTCGTGTAGCGCCTTTCAAAAGGGATCTACTACCAGAGATGATCCATATACATTTTAGCTGCTGTTAGTTACTTACCTGTTGTGTTACACAGTCTTTAAAATGTAGTTTACCCAACCACTCCAGTAGTGCTCAATGTACCTGTACTTCTTAAAACGTTAATGTTTTACTGTTTAATAACTTATAGACTATATTTTATTATTTTTCCCTTGCACTCAGTGACCAAAGCTATACACACACATATAGACACATACAAACATACACACAAGTATATGTATATGTATATATATGTATGTATGTGTATATATATATATATACACACACACACCCCTATCTACATTATATATATATACACACACACACACACACACACACACACACATACATACATATATATATATATATATAATTTGTGTGTGTGTATGTATGTATGTGTGTGTATATATGATGTAGATAGGTATGTATATATATATGTGTATATGTAGATATGTATATAGATATGTAGATATGAAGATATGTATGTGTATATATATATATATGTATATATATATATATATGTATGTATGTATGTATGTGTGTGTGTGTGTGTGTGTGTGTGTGTGTGTGTGTGTGTGTGTGTGTGTGTATATATATGAGAGCAGCAATCCAAGCTGTGAGAAAACAGTAAAAAGGAGGCATGTCAGACGTTGTGGTACATTTTCTGATGCAGCTAGACGAAAATAACTTTGTGACGCTGCCACCAAATACACAAAACAATTACTTTGACAATCATGTTACATTATATTTAAAATGTTTCCTTTTCTTTTTCATAACTTCTTTAACACATGACATCGCTGCAAAGCGCGGGTATTTTGCTATATATATATCACAGCGACACTCATAACAGTGACAAAACAATTACATTAACAATCATGTTACGTTATTTTAAAAAATTTTTCCTTTTCTTTTTCGTACCTTCTTTAACACACTACTTCTCCTGCGAAGCGCGGGTATTCTGCTAGTATATATATATACAGTAATCCCTCCTCGACAGTTTTCACAATTTAAAGAATGCAAATATATCTTCTCTTCAAAGGAGTGCGCGCATCAGGAGCAGAGAATTTCAGAGAGAGAGAGGGAGCGCTCGCTAAGAAAAGCAAAAAATCCAAAAATCAATACGTGCTTTTAAGTATGCCGAAGCAGCACGATAAAGCGGCATTTTGTAGAGGAGCGTCCGTATCCTCTATGCAAACAGCTCCTCTGCTCACACCCCCTCCGTCAGGCAGAAAGAGTGAGAGAGACATAGTAAAGCAAACAATCAAGCACCGCCTGGGAAGCATATCGTATATCATTGAGGAGTTTTAGTTAATATGTAATACATGCTCCGATTGGATAGCTTTTAAGCCATCCACCAATAGCGTCCCTTGTATGAAATCAACTGGGCAAACAAACTGAGGAAGCATGTACCATAAATTAAAAGACCCATTGTCCACAGAAATCCGCGAACCAGCGAAAAATCTGTGATATATATTTAGATATGCTTACATTTAAAATCCACGATGGAGTGAAGCTGCGAAAGTCGAAGCACGATATAGACAGGGATCACTATATATATATATATCTATACTAATAAAAGGCAAAGCCCTCACTCACTCACTCACTCACTCACTCACTGACTCACTCACTCACTCACTCACTCACTCACTAACTCACTCACTGACTCATCACTAATTCTCCAACTTCCCGTGTGGGTGGAAGGCTGAAATTTGGCAGGTTGATTCCTTACAGCTTCCTTACAAAAGTTGGACAGGTTTTATATCGAAATTCTACGCGTAATGGTCATAACTGGAAGCAGTTTTTCTCCATTTACTGTAATGGAGATGAGCTTCAACGCCGTGGGGGCGGAGTTTCGTGTGACATCATCACGCCTCCCACGTAATCACGCAGTACATAGAAAACCAGGAAGACCTCAAAAAAGCGCTCAAGAAAACATGCATTATATAATTGAGAAGGCAGCGAAACAATAAGAAGCGAGTTCTGCTACTTCGGAAACAAAGCACGATGTAAACCTACACTTTAAATTAAGTTCATAGACAGGCTGCCGCTGGCGTTTGTAATTTAGTGCCTGCCCATATAAGGCCATCCGTCAGCGGCAATCCAATAGCAAACTGCCACGGGTAAATATTCACGGGTGAAGGACTGTGCTTATGGAGAGGAAGATGAGATGGTCAGGGTGGTGTTTGACACAAACTCAGCGAAACTGCCAGAGAAAGTTTTAAGTGCCAGGACTAAGGTAACATTAAATAAAGCTATGGACATAGCACGAGATGGCACCAGCACAGCTGGGAACCTTCGATGCAAGTACACCGAGTGGCTCACGTGAACTGATGCAGTGCACAGATAAAAGCAACAGTTCCAAAGAGCGCTGAACAAAAACCGAATTACACAATTGAAAAGGCAGCAAAAAATATGAAGCGTCTGATAAGCATATTCATAAATGCAGCTACTGTGGAAACAAAGCACACGGTGGAAAAAGTCAATGTCCCGCTAAAGGAAGACAGCGTAAAAAAAAAAAACCGTGCATGCAGTTTGTCACATCACAGATAAAAAGGAAGACGAGCTGTTTATTGATGCAGTAAGGAACTAATCGATGAATGAAACCTCTTATCTTTACAGCGATTGACAAACACGGAATGTAACTTGAACACATCGTACAAATACGAGCCTGATTGAAAGAAATAATGATAATCAAATCCTTGATGACAGCAACATTCAATAACACTCACAAAACAATTACTGTATATTGACAATCATGTTACGTTATTTTTAAAATGTTCCCTTTTCTTTTCATAACTTCTACTTCTCCACTGCGATACGGGTATATATATAAATGTATATCTATAGCCCGATCTACAATACATACTTTAGCATAGACAAGCGGTGGCGCAATTGTAGAGTCTTAAGCCTAACGCCGACATTCGAGGTTCGATTCCCGAGAGGGATGTACTGACTATGTCGCGCTACCGATTCATTTTACCTTCCCATCTCCTTGGTTTGGGACGTATGAAAAAATATTAGGTTAACGCAGAATCATGTTACGTTATTTTTAAAATTTTCCCTTTCTTAGCACAAGCACAGTTGAGAAGCTTCGATGCATGTACTCCATAGCGCGTTAAAAATAACGCATTTAATCACACTTTCAATTCCAAGCAAGCGGGAACTTTTGTCAATGCATGATTTCCTGGTACATCCATTACACTGATGCACACATCACAGCTACAAAAATGTTAGAGTCGGAATAAAGCGCGTCCTACGACTGATCATTTCGACTACCCGAGTAAGCCTTGATAAAAGCATGGTTTTGTGCACACTGAAAAGCAAGCAAAATTAGATGCATTACAGAAAGCGGACTTTGTGGCTCTTACTGGGGATCATTGGACTTCCGTGACCGTTAGTAATTCTAAATACATCTAATTACAAAATGTTCAATGATCACACTGTTTTAGCCTAATGTACAAAATAATTTTGGCTAATGTTACTCAGAGTTTAAAGAGTAAGCTGGTCAAATTACCTTTTATGTTTCTGACTTATTTTTTAAGAAGAAAAACTGCACTTTATGGTGAAATTTTGGTTATTATTATTTAAAGACAATACTATTCTGAAAATGTACTTAAAGTACTTAAACTACCACTTTATTTTTAAGTCTGCCCAATTTTAACCAGGGATGATATTTTTGTTTCTGTTTTGAATTCAAATGCAGTTTAAAAGCTTTTTTTTCAGAAATTAAAACAGCTTCAGTTTACAATATTCATGTCCATGTCTATTATTTGATTCTGTAAGCCCACTAAAACCGTTTTAAATAAAAAAAAAAAACATTTGCGATTTGGGGCAAATTTACGTAGATTACATACGATTAATCAAGATTAATTCTTACACAGCCTCTAATTAATTGGATTAATTTTTTAATCGAGTCCCACCCTAATATATATATGTAGATATATATATGTAGATTTGTATATATATGTGTATATACAGTATATATGTAGATATGTATATGTTGTATATACAGTATGTATATATGTGTGTGTGTATATATACAGTATGTGTATATATATATGTACTGTATATGTATATATATGTATGTGTGTATATGTATATATATATAACTGTATATATATATATATATATATATATATATATATATATATATATATATATATATATGCCAGCAACACTCATGACAATTACAAAACAATTACATTGTCAATCATGTTACGTTATTATTAAAATGTTTCCTTTTCTTTTTACTTCTCCGCTGCCAATCGCAGCTATTTTGATATATATATATATATATATATATATATATATATATAAATAGATAGATATGACAACAACACTCATTTCAATGACAAAACAATTACATTAACAATCATCTTACGTTATTTTTAAAATGTTTGCTTTTCTTTTCATAACTTCTTTAACACACTACTTCTCGCTGTGAAGCTGGTATTCTGCTAGTATATATATATATATATATATATATATATATATATATAGTATATATATATATATATATATATATATATATATATATATACTAATAAAGGCAAAGCCCTCACTCACTCACTCACTCACTCACTCACTCACTCACTCACTCACTCACTCACTCACTCACTCACTCATCACTAATTCTCCAACTTCCCGTGTGGGTGGAAGGCTGAAATTTGGCAGGTTCAATCCTTACAGCTTCCTTACAAAAGTTGGGCAGGTTTTATATCGAAATTCTACGCGTAATGGTCATAACTGGAAGCAGTTTTTCTCCATTTACTGTAATGGAGATGAGCTTCAATGCCATGGGGGCGGAGTTTCGTGTGACATCATCACGCCTCCCACGTAATCACGCAGTACATAGAAAACCAGGAAGACCTCAAAAAAGCGCTTAAGAAAACATGCATTATATAATTGAGAAGGCAGCGAAACAATAAGAAGCGGCGAGTGACATATATAACCATATTCATGAGTTCTGCTACTTCGGAAACAAAGCACGATGTAAACCTACACTTTAAATTAAGTTCATAGACAGGCTGCCGCTGGCGTTTGTAATTTAGTGCCCACCCATATAAGGCCGTCCATCAGCGGCAATCCAATAGCAAACTGCTACGGGTAAATATTCACGGGTGAAGGACTGTGCTTATGGAGAGGAAGATGAGATGGTCAGGGTGGTGTTTGACACAAACTCAGCGAAACTGCGAGAGAAAGTTTTAAGTGCCAGGACTAAGGTAACATTAAATACAGCCATGGACATAGCACCAGATGGCACCAGCACAGCTGGGAACCTTCGATGCATGTACACCGAGTGGCTCACGTGAACTGACGCAGTGCACAGATAAAAGCAACAGTTCCAAAGAGCTGAACAAAACCGAATTACACAATTGAAAAGGCAGCAAAAAATATGAAGCGTCTGATAAGTATATTCATAAATCCAGCTACTGCGGAAACAAAGCACACGGTGGAAAAGTCAATGTCCCGCTAAAGGAAGACAGTGTAAAAAACCCGTGCATGCAGTGTGTCAGGTCTCAGATAAAGAAGAAGACGAGCTGTTTATTGATGCAGTAAGAAACGAATCGATGAATGAAACCTGTCATCTTTACAACGATTGACAAACACGGAATGTAACTTGAACACAACACATCCTACAAATACGAACCTGATTGAAAGAAATAATGATAATCAAATCCTTGATGACAGTAACACTCACAAAACAAATACTGTATATTGACAGTCATGTTACGTTATTTTTAAAATGTTCCCTTTTCTTTTTCTACCTTTTTTAACACACTACTTCTCCGCTACGCGGGTATATATATATGTATATATATATATACCGATCTACATACTCGAATAATGGATACTTTATTCGCCATCAATGATTGTTTTGGTAAAGCCATACTCAGTGTATTCATTAGATGAACGGTAAAAAGTAAGAGAAGGGGAGGATGACTCATTGAGGCATGCAGGCTGTAGTCTTGGCGTCAACTCTATCTGAATTGCGCGATCACATTTGAAAAATATATCTTTTCAAGTTCTATTTAGTCCATATGTGTCAAACTCAAGGGCGGGCCACATCCGCCCGGTGTAATTATATCCGCCCATGAGATCATTTTATATACTGTATTATTGTTATTAATGGCCCGGGTATATGAAGCACTGGTAACACAATAAACTACAGATCCCATAATGCAGCGCTTCAGCTGCCTTGCCGAACACTTACCGCGTTAATCAAGTCTACCTTATGATGCTGCAAGTTATTGCGAAGCTAGAGTTATTGCGCACTGAGTTTGCACGGCGCTTTGGTGACTTTGAAGAACAAAAAAAGTCCGTCTACATGCGGCTCGAACCTTGTGCATGTTTGGTAGCACATATCTGTGTGAGAAGCTCTTCTCAGTGATAAAGACTAACAAAACAGCACACAGGAGTCGCCTCACTGATGAGCACCTGCAATCCATCCTGAGAATCTCCACAACACAGAACCTCACACCAAACAGAAACGAACTTGTGGCCAAAAAAAGATGCCAGGCGTCCAGCTCTAAAATGACATATGAGCAGACAACTGAATGATTTGATTTGTTATTGCACGTAAGAGCGGGAGTCAACTGTTTTAACAAACAGCGTATTGCACTGATACTGAAATAGCTGTGTGTGTATATATGTAGATATGTATGTATATGTATATATATGTTTATATATGTGTGTGTGTATGTATGTATATATATATATGTATTTGTGTGTATATATGTGTGTGTATGTATGTATGTATATATATATATGTTTATGTGTGTGTAAATATATATATATATATATGACAACAACACTCATCACTCACAACAGTGACAAAACAATTACATTGACAATCAGGTTACGTTATTTTCAAAATGTTTCCTTTTCTTTTCATTGCTTCTTTAACACACTACTTCTCCGCTGCGAAGCGCAGGTATTTTGCTAGTATATATATATATACACACACCAAGCATAACATAGATTACTGAAACATTTTCCTACATGTTAATGGACCAACCACAAGCTAATGAACAGGCGCAACAGTTTGGAAGAAGGTGGGTTAGGATGCAGGGTGGAAGAGTAAGGAAATAAAACAGAGGTACAGGAAGAGGAGGCCGAATACACAGGATTGTTCCTGATGAAATAGGGGTCACCATTGTCGACCACGTTGTTAATCATGGTCTCACAATGGCTGAGGCTGGTTAAAGGCTACAGCCAAATTTTGGGCGAACTACGGTGTCCTTAATCTTACAAACATTTCGTTGGGAGAAGTGGGTACTGTAATATAAAAATATGTATATTGTAAAGCCACAGGGTTGTTCCTGATGAAATAGGGGCCACCATTGTCGACCACGTTGTTAATCATGGTCTCACAATGGCTGAGGCTGGTTAAAGGCTACAGCCAAATATTGGGCGAACTACGGTGTCCTTAATCTTACAAACATTTCGTTGGGAGAAGTGGGTACTGTAATGTAAAAATATGTATATTGTAAAGCTTTAAAGTACAGAGTTTGGAGTAACCTGCTTTTCTGTATATTTTCATTATTTAGTTGATGCTGTATTGTACACTAGTATATTTACTGTATGCATTTTCTCCATTTTACAATACTGTCCAAATATGACTACAAGACTATCTCACAGGGGTGTGTGGTGTTATGGGTCCACAGCTCGTGGAGAAAAGGCCATTGATTTTAAATAAATAATCACCGCACCCGAGGCGGCTTCGTGAGGGGGGCGTTGTTGTAGCGAGCCGCGGGGCAGTCGTCGATGTGGGCGTTTCTCACCGTGTGCACAGGTGAGGAACTGCCCACATTCGTGATTGCTCCCGTGGCTAATGCTGCAGCTGTGATGGCCCCTCACAATTTTAAAAGAAGCGCAAGTCGGTTGGGGAGAAAGAGGGAGAATCGATCGGAGAGAAAGGAAAGGAGAGGACGGAGGTTACAGGGAGCGTGGAAGCAAGCGGTGCAGGAGAGAGACGGACGCTCGGAGCGTGTGGTGAGCTTGCTGATCGGCGCTTCGTGGGCAGCTGCGAGGAAGCTGGGTGTTAGGCCGACACCCAGGTGTTTGTGTAGATGCCGCCCCGCTGAGCGATCTGGTAGCGGAGTGACAAGGTGAAAGCGACGGCCGCAGAGAGGCCATGGAAAAGGCAGCGGAAGTCGGGAGACTTGGTGATGGAATCCCCAACGTGGGCGACCTGGCCGTTGAGGGTAATCAAGTCTCGGGGACTGGGATGAGTGCCAGACCGAAGCCAGGGATCGGGAGGTCTCCAGTCTCGAGCGTGTGATGTTGGAGGGCAGCTGCAGAGAGCGTCTTGCCTGCTGCTAAGCCCGTACGGGATAAGCAGGTGAGACGCATACAGAAAATAGGCACCGGATTGTGTTAGTGTTTTAAGATTGATTCCATAAGAAGATTTAACCTCCGATTTTAAGGATTGTTTTTTCTATTGAGTTTTAACCCCCACGTGTTCTTTTAATGGATTATTTATTTTATTGAAGATCTGCACTATTTATTGGAACACTGTTTTTGATTTGATGGACAATTATAAATAAAAGCACTTTTGCACTTTTTACCTTCCCCTTGCTAAGATGCTCAATTATTGCCTTCACTGGCTAGCTCACTCGGCAACATTATCGACGGTGTTGGGTTCGAGTGCTTCCAATAGCAAAGGGAGTGTGGAGCCAGAACCCACATCGTCACAGGGTGGTCGAAGGTATTTTTTGACTATTCAACAAGAGGAGGCCATTTGTGCCATGGTGGTTCTAAATAATGCAATTCGACTACAGGAGATACAGTGTAGAGAGCTGTGACTGAAGACAACAATGTATTTGAGAACATCCCATTTGTGTCTCCTGAAAAAGTAAAAGGGATACCGTTTTACATAGGTGCTTGCTTTCTGTAATAGCTTATAAGCAAGTGACTCTCTCTTCGGATGTTTCGTTTTACTGGCATGCTGGCTTGCATATCCTTGGAAGTGGAGCACTTAGCCCGACTCCACCTCTCATTTCCGGGCCAGACAGTAGTGATGGGTCGTTCTTGAACGATTCGTTCATTTTGAACGAATCTTTAATGTGACTTCGGGAAGAACGAGTCGTCTCGTGGGAGTGATTCGTTCTGTCGCACATGCGCATTTGCGCAACTTCTTATAGTTTCTGTATTGGAATTGATTCACTTGTTTCGAATCTTCGGGTTTTTCAAGTTGTTCGTTCATCACGTGACAGCCCCATGAGCTTAACCTATGCAGTCTGAGCCAGAAACAGAATTGATTAGTTCATCTCTCGAGTCTTCGGGTTTGAGTCGTTCATTTATCACGTGACAGCCCCATGAGCTTAACCTATGCAGTCTGAGCCGGAAACAGAATTGAACGAAATGACTCGAAAAATGATTCGTTCATTTTGCTGAACGAGACTCAAAGGTCCGAGTCGGTAAAATGATCCGAACTTCCCATCACTACCAGACAGACACACACACTTTCATACGTAGACATTTATATAATACAATACAATTTATTTTTATATAGCCCAAAAATCACACACGAAGTGCCGCAATGGGCTTTCACAGGCTCTGCCTCTTGACAGACCCCCAGCCTTAACCTTCTAAGAAGGCAAAGAAAAACTCCCAAAAAATACCATAGTAGGGAAAAAAAGGGAAGAAACCTTGGGAAAGGCCGGTCAAAGAGAGACCCCTTTCTATGTAGGTTGGTCGTGCAGTGGGTGTCAAAAAGAAGCGGGTCAATACAATACAATACATAGAACAAAACACAAGTAATCCTCAATACAGTATAATAGTAAAATAAAAATATTCCAAGTACAGAGCAGAATTTAACAGTAGATTACTGTATATCACATAATATCATTTGGATTTGTTTAGAGTCCAGGAAACCTCAGCCATCAACCTCCTCCCCCAATTGGCCATTCCACAGATGATACAGTGCTGGGCCAGCCCATCCGATTAAAGGACCCCTCTACCTGATGAGTCCTGTGAAATTATAACTATCTTATTACTTATGTTTTTGGTGCTAATAACCAACAACAGAAATGCAATCTGTACAGTTGATCATCAGCTCTAGTCAGGATATGCTAAACTGAAGTAGTGAGTCTTCAGCCGGGATTTGAAAGCTGAGACCAAAGAGGCATCTCTTATAGTAGCAGACAGACCATTTCACAATGTAGGGGCCCTGTAACAAAAAGCTTGACCTCCCACTGTTATTTTATTTATCTTGAGATCTCAATGTGCTCTTTGTTTTATGTCATGATAAGTTCAGACAAGTAAGCCCGATCTTGGACATTTAAGGTTTTATATGTTAAAAGGAGGATTTTTAAATCTGCCCTAAACTTAACTGGGAGTCAGTGTAAAGATTTAAGAACTGGAGTTATGTGTTCATATTTTCTTGTTCTTGTAACAATTCTTGCAGCAGCAGTTTGGATTAACTGGAGGCTGTATAAAGAACATTTTGAACATCCAGTGAACACCACATTGCAGTAGTCAATCCTACTAGAAATAACGTCATGAATTAATTTCTCAGTATCCTGTTTATTTATAAAGCTCCTCAATTTCCCAACATTTTTAAGATGGAAGAAACATGATTTGGACAACTTTGTAATGTGTGCTTTAAATGACATGCTAGAGTCAAAGATAACTCCTAGATTGCGGGCTGATTCAGTAAAATTAAAGGTGATTCCAAATGAATTAAATGCTGACAAAATATTGTTGCGATCAGCATCATTCCCTCCAATGACTAACATCTCTGTTTCATTAGTGTTTAAAGATATATATATATTAGTGTTTAAAGATATATATATATTAATTTATGTATATACAGTATAGTGAAAGTCACAGGGATGTACAGCTCCCCAAAACCAGACACAGATAGGCACAGAGACACATGTCCAAAAGCAGGACACAGTTTATTTCCTCGTTGGGCAGCTCTATTACCCAACTCCAGACTTCAGTGCACAGTACACAATTAAACAGTACAACAATGCTCAGTCCCTACTCTTTCTTTTACTTTCCTTTTTTCTTTCTCTCTCTTCACTGCCGCCTCCACTCCAAGCTTTGTCCACCACCTCCTGACACAGGCTCCTTGAGCGGAGTGAGGCGGCCTCCTTTATAGTGCACCCGGAAGTGCTCCAGGTGCAATCGGATCCTCTTCTGGCAGCATTTCCAGGTGTGGCAGAAGTGCTGCAGTCCAGGGCTCCGGGACTGTCCAGGCTCCCCCTGTGATCTTCAGGGTTGCTGTGGTCTTTAGGTCTCCTGGACCCAAAATTCAAAACTACAGTGGCCGAGCAGAATCTCACATTAGTGCGTGCATCTCTGATGTGGTGATCAACAGACATTGTGTGAAAGACATTTTAGGGTTAGCATTTTCAATATTTTTAAGTTTTACTCTCTGAAGTTAATATTAATAGTAGCATTAATGTGTAATCTAAATAAAAGAATCATAGCCACTGACATTTGCATCAGCCCCATCATCATTATCACCACTGTAAATACTTGTTTTATTTATATTGTTTTTTGTGTTATCTCTTACATGTATGACCACACCTGATTGTTATTATTATTTTTCTTAGCTTTATTTGGGTTCAGGTACAACTCAACACCACCTCATACTGCTAAGAATATCTTTTCATATTAAAGTTCTATCTCTTATCTCTTCTTTATATGTGAAGCAAAGATATGGTTTATAGTGATATTCTTAACAGTTTTATCAAGCAGAAGGTCAAGTCACCTGTGCAGTTTCATAAACTACCATTTAATAACATCAAAGCACTGTAGTTGTGACTTACAGTACCTCTCATATCACGATGAGGCAAAACCTTAGGGCACTTGGAATATTACCACACCTACCTGGAGGATGAAAACATTGTCTAGATACTACAACCTAACTAGTAATAAATTAGACCCTTAAAATACTGCTCATGCTGAATTTTAGAAAAGAGACCGGTACAGCTGTAGAACACATGATCTACATTCAGCATGTCACATTGATCTGCATTCAACATGTCACATAAGTAGCAGAACTTCTGTAATTTTCTCAAAAGCAACTCAATTATTGATGTTTATATTTATACATACTACATCTGCATTGTGCACTCCTCTTGCACATTTTTCACAAACAAAAGGTTGCAGTTCTTGCCTTCAGACTACTCTTTACATCACTACATGTTTTATGCTCCTACGTCCAACAAATCATACATCGAATTTTCTTTCTCTCAACACCTCTATCACACACACTACATGACCATGGTACTACTTCTTCCATACTTCCTGCCTTTTCACTTCCAAGCATTACCTCTTCCTTTTCTGTATGTACTTTAGCTTCTAAACTAGATTTCTATTTCAGTATCTTCACCTTCAATTCTGTTTTACCTTTTCCCATCAGTATGAATGAATTAACATAAAGAGCTCTAATCCTTCGCACACTTACCTGGTCACCATCTCCATCACTATCACAGAAATAAATTTACAAATAATGGATCCTTGGATCAACCCTACCTTCACCTCAGATCTTTCACTAACCCCATCTAATGTCCTGACTACTGTTCATGCTTCCTCAAACACTGACATCATCGCAGGCACTAATCATTCATCCACACCTAACTTTGTTAATACCCACTTCACCACTTCTAGCAGGACCCTTTTAAACCCCTTCTCCAGATCAACAAATGTTTCACGCAGCTTAATTCCCTTCACTTTATGCTTTTCATGCATTTGCCTAACAACAGACTGCTGTTCCCTTTCCAGATAATACATGATTCTTCTCTAAGACTCTCTCAACAATTTCATTTGCTGCTCCAAAATCATGACTGCATAATATGACCTGCATTCCATTGCATCACCCTTTCATTTGGAAACCCCTATTTTGCATGCTTTTCTAATCTGCAGAAATTCTCTCTTCACAAAAAATCATGTTTTACTGGTCTGTCAACCATGCAGCCCCAGGACCTTCTGCTGGATTTCCAACAACACCCTTGTTGGACTACTGTTTTTTGAAAATGTTCACCTTCTTCAGAACTTTTGTGACCTTCTTATTTGAAAATGTACAGCTCAGTCTTCAGAACGACCATCATTATGCCATTCTTTCTCCTCATTCAACTACTCCTTTATGTACCTATTCCAGATATCCTTAGTCCCATTACTATCAATCACAATTTTTTTCTTTAGCATTTTTCTTTTGCTATCTGCGTCATGATCCCAAACACATTTCTTTTTCTGTTATAATTATACAACTCACTTTCAAACTCCCAATCTTAGCTTCTTGCACACTTTGGAATTGATTTTCTTTCACTTCTGTTTACTTCCTTATAGATCACTGCATCACGTTCTGCCCTTGTTTTCTGCTACTTATCAGAATTTCCTTTTTCCCTTAGTTTCCTTCTCTGTCTCATCTCATCAATAAGCTACATTACCTGTCAGTCTGTACAAAGCATCATCTAGTTCAACCTTTGTCAACATTGTAATTTTGAACACTGTTATTGGGTCACATCTTTTGAGAATGTCTAACACTCAGAACATCTGGAAAAAAAACAATTACCGTACTACTATAAGTAACATCACCTTCTTAATAAACAATCTATTTTGGTAACCTACACAACCTGGACAGCACTTGTGGTCTTTAACTCTGCTGGAAATATCCTAACCTATTTACTTAAAATTAATAAGAATCTAATATGCCTTATGAAGAACTTCAGAACTTAAGACATTTATTGAAGTTGTCCTTAATTAATTAAGCAAGTTGTAACCTTCAGGAAGCCTCAATATTTTTGAGTGATTACTTTAGTTTAAATGTTCTAATTTATTACTCTCTCTGCATTAGTAGGGGAAAGGATGTCAGATTTGAGTTGAATAAATACTAGCATTATAAATCTGAATGACTTAATTTGTTTGTTGTAATGTAATTTATGAAACCAATAAAATTATTTAAAAAAGGTAAAGCGTGCAAGAGCAATAATTTGTATTAATATATACATAGGGTAATCTAAGCAAGGTCAAAAGTCAGTTTGAGAAATAAGATCTCAAAAGAAAACAGATAATCCAAAATAACACCTTTAAGAGCTGCAAAGGGAAAAGACATGATTGATTTTGTTTAAACGACAGCAAAACTAATATGTAATAACACTGCTCATGGTGTTGGGCAGAATACTCTAAAAAAGTTATTTATAAAATAAATACTGAATACACAGTCCTTATTGTATTTAGAATGAATACTCTAAATGTGTAACTTATTGTAAATATCTTGAAAAATACTTTTTTAGATACTTTCAGGAACTGATATTTATCCTAGTTCATGAAAATGGTATAACAAGTTAAACATATTTAACTTAAATTTTGAGCACAATTGCAAGCCCATCGTCCCTCATTGTCCAGAGCGGGTAATCGATTTTAGAGTTAAATAAGCAAGGTTGGGGATTCCTGGCTCCCCCTTGGTTTCTGGAGTAGGTGCACCTTCAGTAGCACAAACAGCACCCCTTTGTGTATATGTTGTGGCCTTTAAGGAGCCTGTGCCCCTTGGTATACTGATTGTGCACAATTTTACCTTCATAAATGGCACCTAGCAGGTGATGGAACCAACTCAGTATCACAGGTCAACCCAGGGATTGTGGTCTCCCTTGGTCTCCCACACACCCCTTAACTTTCATAAATAGCACACCTCAAATGATAGCACCCTAGACAGCCGCATATGTCAACTAATGAATTAACTGGCTCCGACTTCAATCTCACATAAAATAGAAGTTCTGTTTTTACTGTTTAGCAAAAACAACGGAAGCCAACTTTTTCAGAAAACATTTATTAATAAACGTTTAATATTTGAAAAAAAAAATAACAACTGTAACTTAGATTGTGTTCCTGTTCTTGAGTTGTTCTCTTTTTAAGAAACAAACCTCATGAAAAAAAGTCAGGTTATGCATTTGTGGTGTGGCATTCTTACACATAACTAACCTGCCATCTAAAAAAATCACTAAACTGTTGAGAAGCATCTAGCAGGCGGGGCTTGACACCGTATGTTCTCCGTCATGGCGCGGACTGTTCACAAGCCCCAGACATCATTAGGAATCGACAAGCCCCAAGACATCATTAGGAATGAACATCACAGGAAAATTGACAAAGTACGGAAGCTCTGAACTGCACAGCGAAAAAAATGATGGGATATCTCTTATGTACATGAAAATATATCATACGTACAATTAACTTTTCACGTACACATGAGATAAAGTCTGATTAAAAACATTACAAAAGTGCTCTTCTGGGCTACCTAATTGCAATTTTACCAAAGCCACAGCAGCTCTGTTTAACCTTACTTCCAGCTCTTATATAGTGTGGTGATGTACAAAGCAGACAGATAGGCTTTTATTTATTAAATGACAGGATAAGGTTTAGGCACATACTTTAAAGTTATCAGTTTGCCCCTGAGGGGAAATGGTGTAATTTATTTTTCTGGTAAACACTTTGGTGCAGACAACTTACTATCTCATACTTACCACTTACTATCTGGTGCCTACCACTTACTGTCTGATGCCTACCACATACTATCTTGTGCCCATCTCACGCTATCTCATGTCCACCATTTATATATTTCATGCCTACCACTTACTATAGGCTGCACACCAGGTACTTTAAGGTCACAGCAGCTAATATTACATGTGCACCACCTACATTCAGACGAGTATCAAATACTGTACATCATTTTATGGAAACAGGTCATATCGTTTAACAGTTTGATGTTTTACTCACACAGTTACATTCCACTGAAATTGATATTGGTATATAAAATCGGGCTATATGTTTAAGCTAATCACTGCACTAATGTGTTGTAAAAGGAAATTACATTAGTTAGCTATCTATTCGCATCTACTTACTAGCTCAAAGCCTGCCATTGGACTGTGGAATTTAACATGCATCCAAATTGTTAAATCCAAATCGGGCAACTTTAATTCTCACTGCTCTCTGACAAACGATATGCCCTTGTTGAACTTGAATATTCTAGTCAAATCCACTTTATCCATTTCTGCTTAATGCCATGACATGCAAGTTTTTTTTCAAACTTAGTCTGAAGAGGAGCTCATGACAGCACAATTTTATAAATTAGAGTTGGTATATTTAAGTGTTGTTTTTTAAAACTGTTGTAAAATGAGGCAAAAAAAGGTTTAGGGATGGCCACTCCATACACTGTAAAATATCAAGGAGCCAAATGATACATGTCTTTTCAGTGTGGAGTGCAAAAGAGAACTGAGTAATTTTGGGTTCTTAAATATGGCTGAAATGGGAAGGGGAACAGGAAATGAGGTCTTCTGTGGGTGGTTTCTGAAAGGAACAGGACATAATCAGTAAGAGCCGGAAGTAACGTCATTAGTGGGTGGTCTAGTGGTGACATTATTTGGAAGTAAACTCTTCGGCTGGTCTGCAGAGGGACAAAAGGAGAAAGGATCAGATGACAGCGCCAACCCATGGTCTGACTGAGAAATAACACTATATGAGCCCATCAACAGTCTTCCATGCGCACCTGTGAGACACTGTATTCTATTGACATTCTGTTATGTTTGAATAATGAAGTTTTTCTTCTGCTATATTAATTGAATCCAACAATTTTATTGAAAACAGCATATTTGGGCACTTCTGACAACTAAAATCAAAGATTTTTATAGAAATTCTAAATATTATCATAGGTTCATTGGAAAAAACAATGATTTACAGAGTAAAAAATGTATATTGCATTTGGCCAGTACCAAAGTATTTTTTTTTTTGTTAATAATTGGCAAAAAAATGTAATTTGAATTAGGCAATTGTATAACTATTGCACATTGTTATATATTTATATGTTATATATAACTATTTAATATTATTACTGGCAAAATACCCGCGCTTCGCATCGGCGAAGTACTGCCTTAAAATTTTTATTAAGAAGTAAATTAAACCTTTTTAAACTGAGGGAAAATATACCAATAATTATTTGTTAAGGATCTCTTTGTATATCACTCACTCCCTGTTTTAGTAAATATTTTAGTCTTTGCTTCATTTTTGCATTTGCAGGTCATGAAGTCTGCTTCTCAAGTTTGGAGCTAGTCTTAATTTTGATTCAAGGGCTTTCAGTTGACTTAAGGCCTGGTTTTTGGAGGCACTGCATCATTTCAGGTGTTGAGAGCCCTGTTGCAATTTGTAACAGCTGAAAATTACATTTTGAGATTTCATAGATATTTTTTTATTGTTTACAGTTGTTCAGATGGAGTACCTATTCAAGCCCATTGTATCAGGAAAACATATTAACTTTTTTCGGCAATCATTACAAACAATGCAGGGTGACTAACGGATATAAAAATAATCAGTTTTAGAGGAAGTAATGCTTTAAAATAAATCTACATCTAGTCCCCTTTTATAAAAAACACACAAATACATTCACTTTACCAAATACTTATATTTGCCTAACTTTCAGGAAGGTATCAATTAATAAGCCAAGATCAGTCATTTAAAATCATAAGAAGCAGTGAAAAACCATCAACAAAAATTTCACATAACAAGAGTTAAGATGTAAGCAAAAAATTGTAGTCAGAAAAAAAAGGAAATTTTAACCTTTTTAAGAAACAATGTCACACATGTGCACCTTGGGGACAGCTTAAAGGCTCAGGTGGTGTTAATAGCTCGACAATCCACAGGGTGGTGCTGTATACCAACTCTACTTTTCTACCTCCCCCCGCAGACTGGATGATTGACAGTCTTACCACCTCTGACATCACTTCCGGTTTGGTCCACCATGATCCGCCCCTTCCTGCCTGGCTTGTACTTAACCCAAAATGTCACCATCTTGGAGCAGTCACTCTTGAGACTTGTGTCTGTGAAGATTCCTCTAACCTTCATAATGTTTATACTTCATGTTTGCTTTCAATTATATGTTGTTTACCTGTGTGTGCACAAACTCTTTATACTTGTTTGTGGTTTTCATTACAATAGCAATACTGCTAGTATTTTAAGTTAAATTCTCAAACTTGGACAAACAAGGAAGTTCAAGATGATGACCTTTATACAACTAGTCTGTGACCCCTGATGTTACTTCCAACAACCATGTAACAACCAACAACACTAAAATCATACAATGGCAGTGTCCAATTGTCTGCAGCTTAACATCAGCAAACCCAAGAAACTGGTTATTGACTTTCATTGTATTATGAAACTCTATACTCAGTCACTATTTAGGGAGTGAATGTGGAGGTGGGCGGCATGGTGGTGCAGCGGGTAGCGCTGCTGCCTCGCAGTTAGGAGACCCGGGAGTTTGCATGTTCTCTCCGTGTCTGCGTGGGTTTCCTCCGGGCGCTCTGGTTTCCTCCCACAGTCCAAAGACATGCAGGTTAGGTGGATTGGCGATTCTAAATTGGCCCTAGTGTGTGCTTGGTGTGTGTGTGTGTCCTGCGGTGGGTTGGCACCCTGCCCAGGATTGGTTCCTGCCTTGTGCCCTGTGTTGGCGGGGATTGGCTCCAGCAGACCCCTGTGACCCTGTAGTTAGGATTCAGGGGGTTGGAAAATGGATGGATGGATGGATGTGCACTACTACAAGTACTTGGGTGTCCACATCAATGACAGGCTGGATTGATCTAAAAAATGGCCAAACAGACTAGGATACTGTATTCTTTTAATGTGGGTAGTGACAGCCTTCATGTGTTCTATATCTCTGTGATGTAGTGTGGTTGAGCTCATCCGACCAAATCAACAAGCTATTTAAGGAGACAGGTGTATCAGTCTTACAGCAAACACAAGCGAGGTGTTGAGAACATTGCCCATCCATACCTAAAAGCACACTTAAGATGTTGTTCTGTCAGCTGGGAAGTGAGAATTTGTCTCATTTAACTTGATAAGAAGGCTTTCAGTAAATCTCTCTTCAACTTAATGGTCGCCAGTTTGCATCCCAGGGGTAATAGCAAAGCCCAGAAAGCAAATAGTTGGACTGAGATAACAGGCTCTGGTGTGGAATGCACTTTGACCCACTACAGGCAGTAAAGAAAAACCTAGTGGCTGTTAAGAAAAATGCTTCCCATTCTCTCTAACAGACTATCGCTGAGTACTTTTGGACAATGAACAATTCTGCAGAAGTGAGTCAAAAACACTCCTTTATACCTATAGCAATTTACCTTTATAATGTCTCACTGAGACTACTCTCATATCATTAGCAAAGTCAGCAGATTTTTCTTTCCCAATTCTTATGTGTGTTTGAGGGAGAGTTGTTGTTGATTCTTTAGCTTTCTGGAGCTTATGAAAAAGGCTAAATTTCACCTTGAGACAAATAAAATAAAATCAATCCATCTATTTATAAGCAGGGCATCTCTGAAGCTGCTTTCTTCCTTACCTGTTCTGTAAATCTCCCCTGGATATACCATCTCTACATCACAGCCCAAAACCAGACACTCACGCACACAGGGCTAATTTAGAGCTTCATAAACATGGTTGTATACCCCACAGGCCTTTGGAAAATGGACAAACTGTACAAGGACTTTGACTGGACCAGTGATGGATATGTAATAAGCAAGCTGTACTGACTGCACCAAAACAAATAAAAATAAAGAGTATGCAAATAAAATATATTTTAAGAGCAGCTGAATACATTCAAAACATATTGTTTAGAACATTCATGACACACAGGATTATAGATTCCTTTATATTTTAAAATTATAATTGTTTTTTTGTCTTGCTATGCTTATTGATAAGTATGTGATTGTAGTAGACTGGTGACTAGAAAGGGAAACACTGTGCAGGCTGTAGTGTGGTTATAAAGACAGAATCACCATTTTTTCACTATAGGCAATGTGATCTGCATCCAAATAACTAAGTGAAAGATGTATACATAGAGAAAGATATGTGATTCATAACTTTTAGAAGAGTGCACCAGAATTGCAGGAGAATTCAAGATATATTTTGCATTTTCCATGTTCAATGCATGAATTTCTAGTTCTGCCTTTTTAATGAAAAAACGGTTCAATTTACCATAAAACATTCCCATCAACAGTTAATCCAATCTTACTGTATTTCTGTAAAATACAGAGCCCTAATTTATTAATCATACATATGCATGAAACCTTCAGTAGTTTTTATGCATGCATTCTTCTACAAAAGAGTTGTATTTATTAATATGAAAATTTGTACTAAATCATTCATATTTACATTTCATTGTGTCAGAGGAATCAAGTTGCTAGTAGAAAAAAGTTTTAACAGTCAATCAAAGGTACTGAGTTTAGAACCTTTTTGTGTGGTATTGGCATCAAAGTAGCACATCATCAAGTGCTCCTGTACCTTTTTCTTGTATAAAATAAAACAACATATTGTGATTGTCCTGCATTTGTAAAACAAGATTCATAGGAAGAATCCACCTTAATGAAAGGATAAGTATATATGTGTCTGTCTGGTTGCTATGTCTCTGTCATTCCAACAGATGGTGCATTACAGATATTAACACTGCTTTTAAAAAATCTCATACCAAATGTTATAAAACAGAGACATAGACATTGTATGGTGTACTCCAAATGCTCCAAAAGGTCTACTTTCATTACTTAGACTTCAACCCATATTACACGGGTAGCATATGTAGTCTTAAAAACATTGCCTGTTTCACAACTTTTGTTTGTATTTTAATTTTCCTTTGGGGTTCATGGCTTGAAATATTCAGTGGGAAGGAAGGAAAAGATTTGCTATACAGGCATTTCTGCTATTCCAAGGCAACAAAACAGAATAACATCAAAGAGCAAGATTTTCTTGCTACAAAAACTTTGCAATATATTATATATAATTTTTGACTGAATAATGGTGTTATGTGACACATGTGTATCACATCACAGCATGATGCAACAAAAAAAGCAGGGCACAGTGGCATAGAGGCCCCCACAGTCTCCATGAAGCGAGGTAGGCCTCCAGACGATCTCCACAAAGTCAGCCATAAAAATGTACATTTAATTTTTTTATAAAAAGAAAAAAAAATATGAATTTATTTCAAACAAAACAGTAATAAACAGTGTGATGGAACAGGCACAAGATAGGCTGACAAATTGGTGTAGTAATACTTTTTTAACATTTATTTTATATTTAATTTCAAAAAAGAAGAAGAGGATAACAACTTTGGTAAGGTAATACTTATATTACTAAAGTATACCTAAGATAACCTGAAATTGGTGAAATACTACTAGTGAGTGGTTTAGGTTCTTTTACATCTTTTGAGCATATTGCCGCTGTTGCACAAGAAGTCTCTCGTACTGACTGTTTATGGACCTCCAAAATATAATGTGTCATTAATTGAAGATTTCTCAGACATAGTGACTATAATAATAGCTATCTATGACAAGTTTCTAATTGTAGGTGATTTTAATTTTCATGTGTGTAATAATTGTGACCCGAATGCCAGAGAAATCATGAACTTACTGCACTCCTTTGATCTGAATCAGCCTGCAAGCCAGCCCACACATAAGAGAGGAAACACACTGAAAGGAATTCTAAGTTGACGTGAAGCAGGTCATGGATGTTGGTATATCGGACCAGTTTTGCATTTAATTTAATGTAGAAATACGGATAATTACAACTAATGTGAAGTGTATTGTTAAAAACATTTTCCTACATCTGCAGCTTCAATGATTGTTAATCTAAACAATCAGTGCAATTGTAGTACTTATCTTAATAATACTAACAATGCAAATATTAAGGTGGAAAATGTTAATGCTAAGAGCTGAAGCTGATAAAGTGACACCTGAAAAAACATTTAAGAAATCCTCCAGCACTATTGTACCATGGAAGAACCAAAGAATATCTGATTTAAAGAGAACATGTCAGACAGTTGAGCGTAAATGGAGAAAAACTAAGCTGATAGTCTATTATGAAATACTGAAGGCAAAAATAACTATAAAATTATAAATAAAGGTAATAATCCAAGAGTTTTATTTTCAATTTCAGATCATCTAAAAGATGATCTAACTCGGCTCACTCAATGGAATGTCTCTTAAAAACTACTAGTGAAACGTGAGGCTTTTCTGATTGCAAAGCTACAACAACAACAACAACATTTATTTATATAGCACATTTTCATACAAACAGTAGCTCAAAGTGCTTTACATATTAGAGAATAGAAAAATGAAAGACACAATTATAAAACAAAATAAATCAACATTAACATCGAATAAGAGTAAGGTTTAATGGCCAGGGGGGACAGAAAAAACAAAAAAAAACTCCAGACGGCTGGAGAAAAAATAAAATCTGTAGGGATTCCAGACCATGAGACCGCCCAGTCCCCTCTGGGCATTCTACCTAATATAAATGAAACAGTCCTCTTTGGATTTAGGGTTCTCATGGAAGGGCTTGATGAAGATGGTCACGTAGAGTTCTTCCTTTTTTAAACCGGAAAAAGAAACAGAAAAGAGAGTAGGGGTCAGTACCGATTTTAGAGCCACCATGAATAGTTATTTTGATGAATTGAACATATAGAGTATCAGGATTAAGTTAAATTACGATTAAAATGAAGTTATAAAAAGGCCATGTTAAAGTAATGTGTTTTCAGCAGTGTTTTAAAGTGCTCTACTGTATCAGCCTGGCGAATTCCTATTGGCAGGCTATTCCAGATTTTAGGTGCATAGCAGCAGAAGGCCGCCTCACCACTTCTTTTAAGTTTTGTTCTTGGAATTCTAAGGAGACACTCATTTGAGGATCTGAGGTTACGATTTGGAATATAAGGTGTCAGACATTCCGATATATAAGATGGGGCGAGATTATTTAAGGCTTTATAAACCATAAGCAGAATTTTAAAGTCAATCCTGAATGACACAGGTAACCAGTGTAGTGACATAAAACTGGTGTGATGTGTTCTGATTTTCTTTTCCTAGTTAGGATTCTAGCAGCTGCATTCTGCACTAGTTGCAAACGATTTATATCTTTTTTGGGTAGTCCTGAGAGGAGTGCATTACAGTAATCTAGTCGACTGAAAACAAACGCGTGAACTAATTTCTCAGCATCTTTCAGTGATATAAGCGGTCTAACTTTACTTATGTTTCTTAAGTGAAAAAATGCTGTCCTAATGATCTGATTAATATGTGATTTAAAATTCAGATTACAGTCAACAATCACCCCTAAGCTTTTTACCTCCGTCTTGACTTTTAATCCTAATGTATCCAGTTTATTTCTAATAGCCTCATTGTATCCATTATTGCTGATCACTAAAATTTCAGTTTTCTCTTTATTTAACTTGAGAAAATTACTATTCATCCATTCTGAGATACAAGTCAGACATTGTGTTAGTGAATCAATAGAATCAGGGTCATCAGGTGCTATTGATAAGTACAGCTGTGTGTCATCAGCATAGCTGTGGTAGCTCACGTTGTGCCCTGAGATAATCTGACCTAACGGAAGCATGTAGATTGAGAATAACAGCGGACCCAGGATAGAGCCTTGTGGAACACCATATTGGATATCATGTGTCTTCGAGTTGTAATTCCCACAACTAACAAAAATTTTCTCCCTGTCAGGTAGGATTCAAACCAATTTAAGACACTGCCAGAGAGGCCCACCCATTGACTAAGGCGATTTCTAAGAATGTTGTGATCAATGGTGTCAAATGCAGCACTCAGATCTAAGAGGATGAGAACAGATAAATGGCCTCTGTCTGCATTTACCCAAGTCATTTACTACTTTAACGAGTGCAGTTTCTGTGCTGTGATTTGTTCTAAAACCTGACTGAAATTTATCAAGAATAGCATGTTTATTTAGGTGGTCATTTAACTGCATAATGACTGCCTTCTCAGAACTTTACTTAAGAAGGCAGGTTAGAGATGGGTCTAAAATTTTCAAGAGCTGAGGGTCAAGATTATGTTTCTTAAGTAGGGGTTTAACTACAGCAGTCTTAAGACAGTCTGGGAAGACCCCAGTATCTAGTGACGAATTTACTATGTCAAGAACATTATCAATTAGCACGCCTGATACTTCTTTGAAAAACCTTGTTGGTATCGGGTCAAGGACGCAGGTGGAGGGTTTTAATTGAGAGATTATTTTCTTTAAATCAGGTAAATCTATCCTAGTGAAAGAGTTTAATTTGTTTATAACAGGATGCTGGGGTTTAGGAGGATCCTTAGTGTTGGGGAGATATACTATGTTATTTCTAATATCATTAATTTTTGATTGAAAATACAGCGACAGCCTCACAGGTTTCACTGGAAGCACTTAGGAGGCATTCCTTTGAGCTACCTGGGTTTAGTAGGCGATCAATTGTTGAAAATAAGACTCTGGGATTACTAGCATTGTTATTTATAATCTTGAGAAATAGCAGCGTCTCTCAAGACGGACAGTGTTATTGTATTCTGTTATTTTGACTTTTAATATTTCGTGGTGGATAGTAAGTTTAGTCTTCCTCCATTGACGCTCAGCTCTACGGCATGTTCTCTTTAAATCAGACACTCTTTGGGTCTTCCATGGTATACAATGCTAGAAGATTTTTTCACTGTCTTTTCAGGTGCAACTATGTCAACAGCAGCTCTTACTTTAGAATTAAATCTTTCCACCTTACTATTTACATTGTCCTCGCTATTATAGCTGGCACTATAAACGGACTGATTGCTTAAAATGTTTGTAAGTTTTAAAGCTGCTGCGAATCAAAGAAGCGTTTTTAACAATATGCTTCTCATGAGTGTTTTTATCATTATTTCTATATTAAAAGTAGAAGAAAATGGTCTGATAGACCAATATCAATGATCTGTTTTATATCAACTTTCAGTCCTTTAGTAATCACTAAGTCTAATGTATGACCTGCTTTATGTGTAGGCTGATTTATGAGTTGTCTCAAATCAAAAGAATCCAGGAGGTTCATAAATTCTTTTACTTTTAGATCACACTGATTATCTATATGAAAATTAAAGTCGCCAACTATTAGGAGTGTGTCATAGTTAGTAATTAAAATTGACATTAAGTCAGAGAATTCCTCAAAAAACGACGCGTTATATTTAGGAGGTCTATACACGGATAGTACTAGAACTTGAGAATCTCCATGAATAACAACGGCGAGATACTCAAAGGACTTGAACTTACCAAAACTGACATCTTTACATTTTAATCGCTCGAGTAAATGTTAGCCAATCCGCCCCTTTTCCCTGGCGGTTTGCATGAGTAAAACTGTAATCCGGGCGCAGATTCGATTAAAACTGCCACGCATCTGAATTCAAGCCATGTTTTATTTAGTGCAATAAGATCTATTTTTTTATCACTAATAAGATCGTTGATAAAAAACGTTTTGTTAGTTAAAGCTCTAACATTTAATAGTGCCATATTTAATGTTTCGAGGTGCAGAGATGAGTACTATGTGTTATTGTTATTTGGAATAGGAACTAAATTATTATTATTAGCGCGCTGTGTGTATTTTTGTTTAATCTGTGATCTGTTTTATAGTTTTAATACATTGTTCCTCTAAAATAGTGATTTTAATTAGATTATTGGAGTTTATGCCGTATTTCCTAGGTTTTCTACGTGCATTGAGATTGCTTATTACAGTATTAATGGTGTGCACTTTAACGGAAGACTCTATTAAACATTCATCATGTCCTGGCACAGCAGTATTATTTCGGAAGGGGTTAAGAGCAGAGATAGATAGTCAAGAAAACGAATTACCTTCGATATGTTTTCGGAGAGGACCCGGCGCGAAACTGTTCGGATGCAGGCCATCACGCTTGAAGAGACGCGCCTTTCCAAAAGAGATTCCAATTGTTGATGAAACCGACATCCTTCTTCTTGCAGAAACCCTGTAGCCAGTTGTTCAATCCTAGCAGACGACTGTAGTACTCGTTGGATCGTCTGACGAGAGGTAGTGGACCCGAAACGAAGATCTTTGCCGATGGGGTCCTCTCCTTCGTGTCTTTAATCAAAGCTGCGAAGTCAGCCTTCAGGATTTCTGATTGTCGGTGCCTTATATCGTTTACGCCGGCATGCAAGACGATTGATCCAACTGCCCTCTCCTTGTGTTTCTCGTAGACTGCTGGCGCCGTTTCATTACATCTCGGACACGAGCACCGGGAAAACAAGAAACAAACGATTTTGCATTAGGGCATGCGACATTAAGGTTTCTAACGATGGAATCACCTACCACTAATACATCACCAGGTGCTGAAGGCGAAATGGGGACGGAGAGGGTCAAACCGGTTCTGAGATAAGGATGCTCGCCTGTGCCGATGGAGGTGCTCTGGCCTTGAACCCCCGCCTGCATAGCTGAAATCCACCGAGGTCAGCAGCGGCGTCGCTCCTACGAGACGCGGGGGTGAGGTCGGCACAATGCGGGGTTGATGTTACTCTGATTACAGATGGCGAGGACGGTTTTTCCAACAGCCGGGCCTTCAGATTTCTCAGGTATTTCCGTCGGGACAGGAGTTTCTGAATCTTTTCATCAAGTGCTTGGAGTTCCTCAAGTACAATTTCGACGCGAGTTACCCCACTGTCGGCCATTTTCTGCTTCGTGCCCTAGGAGAAATGAGAGAGAGAGAGAGAGGTTAGAGAGAGAGAGAGAGAGAGGGTCTCCTCCTTCCAAAGCTAAGCTAAGCTAGTATCCTCTGGCCTTAACCCGTTTTGTGCATCTGAATTTTTTTGTGTGTACGCACATTTACACTTTTGTCCATACAACATGCTTTGGTGTGAATTTTCTGCACAGCATTATACATGATGCCCCCAGTCTTTACAGCTTGTATATTTGTTGCCCAGTAATAAAATTGAAGGTTAGGTAGTGCCATACCTCCTTTTGCTTTAGGTCATTGTAGAGTTACCCTTTGGGTGCGATGATTCAAATTCCAAATAAATGAGGTTATGATTGAATCTAATTTCTTAAAAAAGATTTGTTATTGTACATGGGAATGATTTGAAATAGAAAAAGAAGACAGGGAAAGATGTTTATCTTGACAACTAATGTAAGATGAAGGGTAGACTATCTATTCACATCATTTCATTTTTTTATATGCACACAGCAAAATTTTGTTGAGAAAAAGCTTTATATTTACTTGTGATATTTATCCCTACATTTTTAAACTGATGTGCTAAGATAAAAAGGTATGGTGTCCTGTCTAATATTGTGTGTAAGAGAATTCACTAGAAAAAGCACACTTTTACTGAAATTGATTTTCAGATATCTTTTGAAAATCCGATAATGCTTTTAGGACTGCTGGCATTGAATTTTGTGAGTCAGATTTATACAGTACCATATCATCTGCATATATTTACATTTTCTATTCAAGCCCTTTTATGAAAATCCCCTTTTATCTTTGATGTAAAAGTAAACAGTCAGTGGCTCGATGGTGACTGCAAAGAGCAATGGTGATAGGGGGCATCCTTGTTGAGTGCCATGTTCCAATTTGAAGTAGTCTAAAATAATGTTGCTAATGCAAACTGAGGCTTCTGGACTGGTAAGTAATTTTATCCATTCACATATATTTGGACTAAACCCAGATTTGTGTAATGTGGTGAATAGTTAGTACCATTCAACCATATCAAAAGCTTTTTCTGAATTGAAAGTTCCAAAGATAGTAAGATCTCTGGGGTGTTAGAGTTGATGAATATATTATATTAAACAAACATTGAAGATAAGAAGCAAAGTGTCTGCCTTTAATAAATCAGGTTTGGTCTTGTGATATTACAGAAAGAAGTACTTTCTCAAGCCTTCTGGCTAGAACTTTCAAGAGTATTTTAATGTCATTATTCAGGAGTGAGATTGGTCTATATGTTGCACATTGTAGTAAGTCTTTATTTTTCTTAGGAAAGATGGTAATGCTTGGTGAAAATTTTGAGGTAGAACTTTGTCATCTCTTGCTTCTGTAAATGTTGCTAATAATAGTTGAGCTAACTTATTTGAATTTTTTTTAATAAAATTCAACTGGGTAGCTATCGGTGTCTGCTGCTTTCCCACTTTGATATGAATTTATAGCGCCTAGTAATTCTGAGAGTGTCAGAGGTTTATTCAGTTCCTCTGCACTAAGTGTGGTATCCGTAGAGCAACTCAACCGATTGTGTCTTATCTTCTTTAAACTGAGCAGAATATAAGGACATATATTATTCTGTAAATATGTAGATTATATTTTTATGGTCAATGCATTTATCTCTGTGTTGGTAAATATTGTTATTCAATTGCTGAGACAAGATCTTTTTAGCCCTTTCTCTGTGTAATGATGTTGTGAATTAAAAATGAGTTGTTCCATTTCTTTATTTTTCAAGAGGTTGAATTCTGATTGCAAAACCTGTCTTTTTGTATAAAGGGCATCATTTGGAAACCTGGCATATTCTGGTAACTTTACTGATAACTCTGATGCCTTCTTGGTTTCCAATTTATTTTTGATGAGAAAGATATGAAATAATCTGTCCTCCTAAAAATGCTTTCAGATTTTCCCATAGTATTTCTGCAGAGACCTCCAAGGAGACATTTTTCTGTTTAAAAAAAAAAATCAATTTGCTTGGATATAAATTCTGTAAAGTTCTCATCAACTAATGGCAGGGGTTAAGACGGCAACTACGTAGGGCACAGTGATTTAAGCTCCATGATCTGAGAGACATGGTTGGAAATCATTATACTTGCAAGATTTGATTGTGAGGAAAAAAATATTATCTATGAAGAAATAATTAAGTAACAATAATGTACTGGTGAGAAGAAGGAATATGCTATTAAATTTGGATTTAAAAATCTGATAACTTGTGATCCATTACAAACTTTGCAATTGTTTTTGCAGTATTAGATGTTATCAGCACTGTAGCTAAAGGCCTATCAATGTCTGAATTTAAAACACAATTAAAAGTCTCCAGCCATTATCATTTTATGAGTGTTAACATTAGGAATAGATCCAAATACATATTAAATGAAATCTCTATCATCCAGATTACGTGAATGGATTTTATTAAAATCACTTTATATTAAATAAATTATCCATTACCATGACAAATCACCCTTCAGATACTATACTGATACTACAAATGGAATTATTCTGTGTATTAAGATTCCCATGCCTTTATTTTTCTTTGTATAGCAGGAGTGAAAAATTTGGTCAATCCAGTTTCTTTGCGGCAAAACTGGCCTCCTGTAAAAATGCTGTCTTGGTATTTGGACCTGTTAGGTGAGAGTACTTTTTTTTTCTTTGATTCATGTCTGAGACCTTCGACATTCCAGCTTACAAAGGTAACTGTTTGGTCTGTATAGTCTTAAGTTCAGGCAGTACACTGATACATAAGATAGCTTAGACCTCGATTTTATATTATTGTCAGGTGTTTTGGCAATGGAGCCTATTGTCATATTGGCACTTACAACTATTGTGGTAGAAAGAGTAAATAATGAATAACTGCTCTCTCTCAACCCATTTTGCCTCCCCAAGTAAGGCTAGACCACATTTTTACCAAGTCCCAGTTCTCTAACATGCCAAGAGACAGGGCACGTCCAAAACTAAACAAAACACCCAGTGTAGAAAAAAATTGAAATTGAGGTATCTTAAGATAGTGCAGTCCAAATACAAAAAACCTAGGGAATGATGTTAAACAGTTCCCATGGAGACTGAGATTACGTATGAGAGTACATTTCTGATACATAACCCAAGGGTATGAGGTAAAAAAAAACAAAAAAACACACACATTGTAAATAACTAGTTACTTTGTGGTTATGAAGATGTGCATGTACTGAATGGAAGAAATTTCAATATAATAGTCATTTTAAAAAATTTTTATAAGTTTCCAAAAAGGAAATAAAATGTATCGCTACAGCAAATGTCAAATTACAAGTGGACCAAGTTGCAAGCAGAAACTTCTTTGCCTTATCAGGACACGGTTTTAATCATGATCGTGTTTCAAAAGGCTGTTGCGGGTCAATGTTCTTAGCTGTTTTTCTGCTTCATCCAGAGAACTAAAAATGTAAAACTTGCCTTCAATAACCACTTTCAATTTTGCAGGTGACAAGAGGCTCTATCTGATTTTGGCTTTGCTTAATTGTGTTTAATGCTGTAGAATGCGGCACATTTAGCAGCTGTTGAAGGGGAGACAATCTGGGAAAAAAACAAATGCAGTTATTTTCAAATATCATCTTCTCTTTTAGTCTAAAAGGCAACATCAAATTTTCTTCAACCTGTAGTTTGTCAAAACGAACAATTGGGCTTGTTTATCCTTCTATATAAAAGCGGTCGGGATTGTCCTTCCGTCCCGTGAGTGCTACGCAGGCGCGGAGCTTCACACATGCCCCGTCCATTTTGCAATGCACAATGGGATTTGTAGTTTCGTTTTTCCAGGTGAAAGATGATTTTCTACTCCAGACTGTGCGAGTAGCACGGAGTTTCACACACGCCCCGTCCATTTTGCAATGCACGATGGGATTTGTAGTTTCGTTTTTCCAGGTAAAAGATGATTTTCTACTCCAGACTGTGCAATATCTTTTTCTTCTTCTTTCTTACTATATAAAAGCGGTCGGGATTGTCCTTCCGTCCCGTGAATGGAAAGCGTAGTGGTATTCCGCTTATCATAGACTTACTACTTGCAGTTTGCGGTACGAAGTGACATGATGTGAGCAGAGTTCTGCTGCTCCCATCGTTCCCTTGCTTTTGTGCGTGATCCGCTGGAAAAATAGACAAAATTATGTCTCTGGAAATAATTAATTTTGATGGAGTACAAATGCCTCACCGCGTAGTAAATATCAGGGGGGTTCAAAAGGGCGACCTCAATATAGAAAAAAAGTTTAAATTTCATCACAAAAATAATAGAAACTACGAGTATTAAAGTACTACCGCTCAAATGCAATATAACCAAATTAGTTTGTATAAAATATTAAATTGATCTACATATTGAATTGCCTTAAGAAGTGGTCAACTTAAAAGTCGGTCGCCTTAAAAGGCAGGTGAACCTAGTATACTGTACTAGCCGCCCCCCCCATGGCTCCACCCACATAGTAATGAAACAGGACAAACTTTAAAAATCAATAAACAAACAGGTAGCGCTAGCTAAACAGAGGTAAATGGATTCGAACACAGTCTGGCGCGTGAATGAGGAGGGCCCCACCCAGTTCCCTACTCCTGACATCATGCTTCCCCCTCTGTCTCGGATTAGCGCGAATATATTGTTCCTGCAAGTGAACTATAATTCTTATAGTTGATGAGAGAAGTCGCAACATCAACCAGACTGTTCAAGTAAATTATAGAAAAAAACCTGATTTAAATCTCTTAAGTAGTTTTCTTGTTTACTACCTAAGCGGAGGTAAGGTACGCCCCGAGGCTAGACCGTGAATGAAAAGGGCCTCGCCCCTTTCCCCTTGATCCACTCCGTCTCTCTTGGATTTGCGCAAATAAATCAGTACTGCAAGTGAACTATGATACTTGGCGCAATGAGAGAAGTCAGAAAATCATCCAGAATTTTCAAGCAAATTGTACAAAAGTCCCAATTTAAACCCATTAAGTAATTCTTGCGTGAAAAGTGGACAAACAGACAGACAGTGGATTTTATACGTATGTATGTATATATATATATATATATATATATATATATATACAGTCCCGATCAAAAGTTTAAGACCACTTGAAAAATGGCAAAAAATCATATTTTGCATGGTTGGATCTTAACAAGGTTCCAAGTAGAGCTTCAACATGCAACAAGAAGAAATGGGAGTGAGACAAAACATTTTTTGAGCATGCAATTTAATGAAAACAACAATTAAACTGAAACAGGCTGTTTTACAGCTGATCAAAAGTTTAGGACCACAACTCCAAAAAAACCCGTAAACCCCCCCAAAACAGAAATTAAACTTCCAAACATTAACTCAGTACTGAGTAGCTCCACCATTATTGTTGATCAACATTTGAACATTTCTCCAAGTGGTGAAGACGGCCGCACGAAGGGCATCTACTGTCTGGAACTGTTGTCCATTTTTGTAAACTTCCCTTGCCATCCATCCCCAAAGGTTCTCAATTGGATTTAGATCAGGGGAACAAGCAGGATGGGCCAAAAGAGTGATGTTATTCTCCTGGAAGAAGTCCCTTGTCCTGCGGGCATTGTGTACTGTAGCGTTGTCCTGTTGAAAAACCCAGTCGTTACCACACAGACGAGGGCCCTCAGTCATGAGGAATGCTCTCTGCAACATCTGGACATAGCCAACGGCCGTTTGATGCACCTGCACTTCCTGAAGCCCCATTGTTCCACTGAAGGAAAAAGCACCCCAGACCATTATGGCGCCCCCTCCACTGTGGCGCGTAGAAAACATCTCAGGTGGGATCTGCTTGTCATGCCTGTAACGTTGGAAACCATCAGGACTATCAAGGTTAAATTTTTTTTCATCAGAGAATATAACTTTCTTCCACCTTTGAATGTCCCATGTTTGGTGCTCTCTTGCAAAGTCCAACGAGCAGTTCTGTGGCGTTCAAGGAGACGAGGTCTTTGAAGACGTTTTTTTTTTTTGAAGCCCTTCAGTCTCAGATGCCGTCTGATGGTTATGGGGCTGCAGTCAGCACCAGTAACAGCCTCAATTTGGGTCAAGGATCGTCCAGTGTCTTGACGGACAGCCAATTGGATCCTCCGGCTCAGTGCTGGTGAAATTTTTTTGGGTCTTCCACTTGACTTTTTTGTTCCATAACCTTCAGGATCATTTAAGAAATTCCAAATGACTGTCTTACTGCGTCCCACCTCAGCAGCGATGGCACGCTGTGAGAGACCCTGCTTATGCAGTTCAACAACTCGACCACGTTGAAAAAGGAAGAGTTTTTTGCCTTTCCCTTCAGAACATGTGACTACCTGACAGAAAATGAAAATGAATCCACATCTTTGCACAGATTTGGCCTTATAAAGGCATGTGGTCCTAAAATTTTGATCAGCTGTAAAACAACCTGTTTCAATTTAATCATTATTTTCAATTAATTGAATGCTCAACAAATGTTTTGTCTCACTCCCATTTCTTCTTGTTGCATGTTGAAGCTCTACTTGGAACCTTGTTAAGATCCAACCATGCAAAATATGAGTTTTTGCCATTTTTCAAGTGGTCTTAAACTTTTGATCGGGACTGTATATATATTGTGGTCCCCGGCTGGAGCCCGGCCAGGACGCCCAGGAGGACCGGAGGAGGGCTTGTGCCTCCTCCAGACCGCGAGGGGGCGTCCGTCCTGGTTATGTTGGGGGCCTCGGGTACAGGGCTTGGAAGTCCAGCCCTTTAGGGACCCGTGGCCACCGCCAGGCGGTGCCCAGGTGCCTGAGGAACCCTGGAGCCCAGCACTTCTGCCACACCAGGAAGTGCTGGGGGGAAGACGACAGGGGACACCCGGACGGCTTCCGGGTGCGCAGCCGGCACTTCCGCCACAATGGGGTGTGGCTAGGACTGATTGCCGGGAAGCAGCTGGAGCCCATCCGGGTTTCAGTCAGAAGCGAGAGTCGGGTGGAAGAGGACGGAGCTGAAAGAGAGGACGGGAGGCGGCCAGTAGAAAGGCATTGGACTTGTGAGGCCTGGACAGTTGGGGGAATCTGTGCAAGAGGCACTGGGGTTTGTGCACGTGACTTTAATTGTAAATATTGTAAATAAACAAGTGTGTGGTGGAACCAACGATGTCTGTCTGCCTGTGTCCGGGTTCAAGTTCACTATATATATGTATATATATATATATATATATACTGTATATATATATATATATATATATATATATATATATATATATATATATATATATATATATATATAAAGCGAGAGAGAGAGATAGAGATCCCTTATATCCTTGTTTATGTCCCCCTCGATTGCGGTAATTATTATCTTCAGCTCAAACCATTCATTTTAGTCTCCTGTGTGCTCCGTAGGTAGAGTTGTGAGTCCAGTTTGAGGTGATGCTGCTGACTCACAGGGTTTATCAGCTATACTTGACAGTGGGGATAGAGAGGCCATGCTCAGTTCCATTAATCCTCCTGGAATAGACTAATTGTCCTTATCCGCCACACTCATAGTTTTACTCCCACTTTTGCACTTACAGCTGGAACTGATGCTGCAGTGTCAGGTCTTGATAGATCTTTTCCAGGTCAGTCTCTGGCAGCCCATACTGTGAACTTCAGGCTGATTTAGAATTTGGTGAAGCTTTATCTGCCTTTTTCTTTTCTTTCAGAGCCATTTGTTTGCTGCTTATATACACTTGCATATACTGTAATTAAATTAGCTTGGGTTGAGTATAGGATGCAGGATACCTTGGGATGATTTTCCATTTTTTACAATGGACAAGACCTATTGTTTTATTCATTTTGTGCATGTAGGCCATATTCGTGAAAAACACCTAATTTGCATTAATCGCATAATTTTATTTGTGTAGCCAAAAACAAAAAAAAAAACAGGGAAAAATTAGGATATAATCACTTTTAGCTGCAGTGTGAACGTAGTCTTAAAAGACTTAAACTTCTTCAGAGACTGGTTATTTTATGTTCAATAACAGCATCCAAAAATGTTAAATATGTGAATAAGCTAAACATGGAAATATTCAATCAGGGTTTCTTTGTAAATGCTTTTTTTTCCAAAGAGTGGCTCTCACTGCCACTATTGGGGGGCACAAATTGTGTATTATGGAAGTGGCAGTGCATGATATTTAATGAAAAATGGGTAATGGCATGTGAAAAAAATTGCTTTATATTCAATAAATATCACACCAGAATGAACACTGTTATAAACAGCCACTAAACTGTCAGGACCTGTTAATACAAACTTTTCTACTATATCAATATTTTTTTCTGGTATTTTTTGAATTGGGGCAACAAAATGCTATCCTCTGAAATTATTATGAGCTTTTAACTTTACATATTCTATCTATCTATGTGAAAGTAAAGATATTAGGTATAATCATGGACTCTGACATAAACTTTTAATCTCACATTAACCAGATTACCAATACTGCATTTTTCCATTTAAGGAACATTGCAAAAGTTAGACCTTTATAACACTGCAAGATGCTGAGAAATTAGTCCACACTTTGGTTTTAGTCACTTTGATTACAGTACTCAATTCCTAACTGGTCTACTTAAGAAAGACATCAATTGGTTGCAGGTAGACCGGAATGTGGAATTAGTTTTTGCATCGTTACGTCGGCTACAGATGTGAAAAGATCTATCATACTCTTCAGTGAATCTGCAATCTTTATTAAGCTTTACTTTTCTATATTTTATATATATATAAAATGAATAAGGACTACTTAGAACATTTATGTTAAGCAGAATGCCTAGTGGAGGCTATATTTAAGGGCTCTATTTCTGTTATTTAAATGTCCTTCTTATGTAAGTGTACATAATTTTTTTTATATTATTTATACATTTTTTCTTATCTAATTTTATTTAGTTTTTTCTTTGTATGTAACTACTCCTTTGACATCTTGTAAATCACTTTGAGCTACGTCATTTGTATGAAAATGTGCTATTGAAATAAATGTCAGTTGACATTCTGAAAATAAACGGTATGGCTATTTCCCTGGCCTCCAACATTTTATGTAAAATTACAGCATTCAATCCTAAAGGGGTAGAGAAGGAGACGAAGGCACAGCTCTAAGTTTAATGAAGTTGACCTTGCTTGATTGCAGCTATTATTTCCTCATCATTCCCATGTGATCATTTTGAGTAACAGAATTAAATAATTGTGAAATAATTTGTAATGAAGATGCTATAGTAGTTGAACAAAGACAAATAAGATGTAAGTTTTATTAGGTGAAAGGCAATGGATGCTTTTCTATTGCTCTGCTTTTTCCTTCCTGTGTACTCGTTGAATTCACAACTGGGTCTAGGTCAACTGCACTTAATATAAAATACACTTTCTTGTTCACTGTCAAGTTATGAGTTAATGAGAACACTGTTTCCAGATTGTTTGTGTGCTTTTCTGTTTTACTTTTTCAAATATTATACATAAATATGCCTTTATCTAATCTTTTTTTCAAGTGTGCACTCCTTAATTAAGATAAGAGAAAGCTGCTACATTTACATGCAGTAGTTTTTATACATGTGTATTTGTGTGCATATATGTATACATATTTTTTATTTTTTTAGAATTTGGATTTGGTTTTATTTATACTTTCTCAAGACTTTAAAGCACCATGAAAGTTGATGAAGATGGCAGAGAGCAATACTCTTTATCAGGATTATTTTATTGTCAGCTGTTCTGCAAAGGCATGAAAGTAAGGATTGTATTGCACAGAGTACACATAACAATAAACGTCATGACTGGAGCTGAATTTCTGATTTTCATGTGCTTCAACATGCTCTTGCATCCCTTCCAGTAAATCTACTGTATATTAAATAGGTGTTTAGTCTTTAGACTTGTCATTCGATATTAAACAGACCAAAAAAAGAGAGGAAGGAAACATCAAAACAATGAGAAAGATTAAAAAAGTGAAATCAGAAAATGCATATATTTAGGAAAAGGAAAAGATATTTGAAAAGAATTTTTTTTTTAAAAGATTTAAGCGTTTCTCCATTACTTTTTATTTTTTCACATTTCTGTTTAGAAGTCAGTCTTTATGACTGTTTTGCTTAACTCTGGCTTACTTCATTTACCCACATCACCGTAATGGGAAAAAAGTGGGTTGAGGAAATGGATAAATGGAGAAATAAATAGTCATAGCTTATATATACAATAAAGTAATCCTGATAAAGTGTTGGGGTTTGTAGTGGAGCCCTGTTTAGTTCTGAGAGTTACAGGCCAAAATTCAATGACCGTACAGTACAATGCATTGATTTTTCAGCAAACAGAATAATTTTGTTCTGGGACAACTGTCATAATCTGGTTTATAAATTATAGTTTTTCCAAACGTTTCCTGGCTGCTAAAAGTTATTTGAGTATTTTTTGGAAATCTAATGGTTATATTCATTGTTTTCTTTCATGTGTTTTAAATGTTGTTAAAAAGGGATTCTCTTCCCCCCTTTTTCTACTCTTAAAGTTCTACTCTGGCTGATGGTCTTCCTCACTTTCTTATGGATGGGGACTGATTTGAATTTAGTTTTGTCAACTTTGACTTGCTTATATGGAATGTTACTTACTTTTAATAAATTCAATAAAATGTTAAAAAAAAATCATATTAAAAAAATTCACATTTTCCTTGTTGACAGTGCCATGTTGGAGACAGGTTACCTGAATGCAAGTTCCATTACAGAGAGACGGTTTCTGGAGGTCATGCATTATGTCACTAATGCAATATTTTAAAAAGTCAGAACAATGCATAGCAGATAAAAGATGTGTATTTCTGAAAGAAAAAAAACTTTGAATCATTTAATTGTGTTTGTTTTTGAAATTACTGGTTATAAAATTTTTCTGCACTCTGATTGAGATTTATATCTCAAGTTTCTTGGCTCTGGTTATGTGTACATTTTTTGGCTTATGACATTGTTTTTGTTCTGGCACCACCAGAATACACAGAAATCAATTGAGGACTAGAAAGTCGGTAAGCAGTGCGTGCCCAGTAAGAACTTTTAACTAAAAATATTTCTAGCAACTAAACCTAAAAGGGGAAATCGGTCACAGAACAATGTGAGTTCAAAGCGAAAAATATACTTTAGAAATGATACTTAAAAATAAAGTTTTAAATAATCCCCTAAGTCGGACATTGTTCAAAGACAGTGACTATGTACATTGTCAAGTTGATGACAATAAAAGCTGGGATCTCTAGCGGTCTGCTCCCTAGCAACCTTGGATACAAATAGCAACCTAATACATGAACAACATGGCCCCACAGTAACCTTACAACTAATGTCGGTAACCTTAAAACTTATGTTGTAAGAAATTTTGGTCTTTTAAAAAAGGCTACATACATGAACTTTCAACATGCCAAAATATTCTGCATTTAGAAAAAAGAAAAAGTAACAGAAGCTTTCTTTTTTAAAGGACATTGTATTTCCTTCAGAATTTTTAAATAAACCTTGGTCAAAAAACATTCATGAACTATGACTTTGGCTAGACATGCTTAGTTTTGTTATTTAATTGTTGCATTCCCGGTTACGACCCTGCTGTGAACTCTGACTGCTCCATGTCATCTCCTGATGCTGTTTTCTCCTATAGGTGCTGTTACTTTGCACAAGTAAGACAATGTTGTTCTGTCACCTTCAGTGACAGGGTTGACAATGAACCCTAACTTCTAATTTGACTTGTTCTTCCAGTTTCCTACAAACATAGGTATGCTAAAGTTCAACAAAGTCAGTTCACTAGTACACAAGCTCTTTTATGTCGACAGACAGATGGAGAAAGTCCTCATTGGTGGACAGGTATGGGGTGGAGTCAGATGCCAGACTGTTATCATATAATGTACTCTGAATTCTGGTATAGTAGGATACAATATTTCCCTTGTATGATGAAGAATGAATAAATGATAACATTACTCCCAAACTGAAAAAGTAAGGAATATCATTACTTAGGAAAGCAGTAAAAGGATGGACACCTTACATATCTATACCTTGCTTATACAATAACACTCAGGCATCCAACTCCGTCCCATCTAATGTCCCACATCAATAGACAGGAAGTTAGATATGGTGATCGCAGTAGTTGCTTTCACATTATATGCAGACATACTTAAAAAAGAAAGAAAATAATACAAAGAAAATACATAGCTTTAGATGTATTATGAGGTTCAAGAACACATGTTCATTCCTAATATTTCAGAAATAAAACCTCTGATAAAATGGATTTTTCCTTCTGCATTCATTTTTTTAATGAAGTTATGAAACATTTTCAACGTACTGTATAAAGGCATTATTGTGACTGGTGTTTTCTCATGAGTTTCTCCCCTATAAAGGGTCATATTATGTGTCGTCTTGGTATCTGTGTTTTTATTAACTTAGACTTAACATGTTCTCAGTTTTCTGATTTACTTTCTGTCTTACGCTTTTGATTCTTGTCTCATGTGTCTGAAAGATCAGTTTTTCTCTTTGGTTTGAACCCAGTGTGCACTCCATTTTGTTCCTGTTTCATCTTCTGATCACAAAATAAACATTCATTCTTGTTTAGAATTTTATATTTTTGACCAAAACAACATTACAATAAGATAATTTAGAATTTTATAAAGGAGGGTAAAGAAAACATACTTTCTAAATTTAGCTATATGGTTTATATAATTGTGAGTTCGTCAGAAGTACACAAAATGAACTGTTTGGTCAATAATAACAGTAAGCATACAAGACGCTGAAAATGTAATGCAGCATATGCCGTGTAGGAATCCCCTTACAAAGACTGAAGATGTAAGAAGGAAGTTTCAATTAGGCTGCAAGAAATGTGTAACAGATTGAAGGAAATATACAGGTTCTTATTTGTTTATTTAAGCTGTTTAATAGTCTGAATGAATTATGCTTCATGCATTTAAAAAAATGGTACATCTAGCGATGTGTTGATAAGAAGACTGAGGACTACAGTTGAAGTATTTCAGCAGTGAAAGATACTGTATAAGCGCGAGAAGCATCCTTTATAATTAGTTTGTTTTTGCCACAGGAGAAAATTGTTTAAAATGATCTGCAAGAAGAAAACCGAGAAGCAGTTTATTATTTACTATTGAGATCAAATCCTAAAACATGATGTTGAATTAGTTTTCCTGTGAAAACTAATTAGGAAAAAGAGAATGCACCGACTTGAAGTGTTTACTGATTAGGACAAATTGTACGTGGAGATACATTTCTTGCCTTTATCGGAATGTTATGTAACGTCACAGCAATGTATACGAATAAGCTCATAAAAAATGTTAATGCAAAGTGATTATTTTCACTTTATCCACTTTTATATTTCTCTTGATGTAAATTTGAGGGGGGTTGAGGGTATTTTATTGCTTGGTTAGCTGCAAAAGAAAAACAACTTCACATATTGAAATTGAATGTAGAAAATGCAATACATTTGCACACAATGCTGCTTTCAAATACATAATTGTTACACACCAAACCTTAAATGCTATGTATCTTTTTCCTTAAGTTAAATTTAGTTATCCTCTTTATTAATTTTCATCCAGCCTACAATATTTAACAATGAGTTATTTTGTTGTTTATTTAGATTAGCTGAATTTTGTATTTGAAAACAGTGGCCTTATCATTTTACATCTTCATAATCACGCATCCCTAATGATAACTACTGTAGGCTCAGTCTCTCCTTAACAAAATGGCTCCTCCATAAACTAAAAGGGCAATAATCTGGCATATTTGTTTTCTTTTTATGTCCTATTGTCTGTACTTCCTACAGTTGAACAATAATACCCAGTCACGAGAGGTGTTTGTACTTCTTTTTCTGCTACCCCCCTCAATTAATAATTCTCTTCATTCCTATTTTGATCACAACATTGACAATCTCTCTTGCTTCCTCAGGTGGTTCAATAAATTCTGACATTTTGATTTCTTACATTTTCTTTCCCTTCTCCCTTTTCTTCCTGCTACTACGCCCTACTTGGTTTGTTAGATGCTAGAGTTGGTATTTCATCAGTCTTCAGCTCGTTAAAAGCCAAACTTGTAACTCCAATTACAACCTGGCCTTGAATCTTTGTGTGCAACCACAGACATTTTGTTTCCTGGCCTCTTGTGATCTTCTGGCATTACTATGTTCTCCACCAAACCTGTAGTGTTGCTTTCTTGTCCTAACAGGTTTTTATACAATTTCATGCATGTATAGAGTTTAAGACAGTGGTGGCGAACCTATGGCACGCGTGCCAAAGGGGGCACTCAGAGCCCTCTCAGTGGGCACGCACGCCGTCGCCCAAGCACAGAGTTCGTTACTATAAAGCCAGAGGAATGCGGGGCCGGGCTGCTCTCCTCACCGCTCCCCCTCTTCACGCGCGCCGAAGGACTTTTCTCACATCACCCGCCCCTCTGCCCAGCAGCCCAATGGGAGCGCTTCCTCCCTCTCCTGTCTGGGGTTAGGCGGGCGGCACACATGCTGCTTGAGGGTGCGGCACGGACTGCAGTCTTTTGAGTCTGTGATTCTCGTGGTGGGGTTGGAGGGGATGTGGTATAGCGGGTCCACAGCTCAAAATTGAAAAGGCCAGTTTTAACAGATAATTGCCGCACTCGCGGCTTAAAGGGTTATGGTAGAGTGGCCGGAGCGGTTTCCGGGAGCTTTGTGATGCGGGCAGTCCTCGCTTAAGTGCACAGGTGAGGAGTCGTCCGCATCTGTAATTATTGCCGGGAGTTGCTAATCACCACACCTGATCCACGACCCCGTAATATATAATGGAAGCTTTGGGGGCGGAGCTTAATAGGGAAGACCTGCGTGAAACACTTGAGAGGATCGAAGGGATGACAAAGGACAGCACAGTTAGTTATGAAAATGAAATTCTTAAAGTGTGGAATTCTCTGCCAAATAATCTTAAGTCAATGAAGGCACTTGAGATTGCTTTCCTTACTTTGTTTGGAACAGCTTATGCTTGTGCGCAGCTGTTTTCAGCTTTGAATTAAATCAAATCTGACACCAGAAACAGACTAACAGATGACCTGAGTGCTGCATGTGTTGCTCTCAAACTTACAAAGTATGAGCCAAGGTTAGACAAATTATCAGCATGCATACAACAGCAAAAAGCACATTAATTGTTCAAAAGCATACCGAATGCAAACTTTAACCTTTCAACAAAAAGTTGTTTGTATCATTGAAAGCTCTGTTATTATGTTTTTCTTTTAAGACAAGAGATGTTAATGTATGAGTTGCTTTTCTAAACTAAAAGCTCAGTAGATAGACAGACAGAGCATCAGTATTGGCAGTCCAGTCCAATTTATCATCCAGCTGCACTCCCAGGTATTTATAGGTCTGCACCCTCTGCACACAGTCACCTCTGATGATCACGGGGTCCATGAGGGGCCTGGGCCTCCTAAAATCCACCACCAGCTCCTTGGTTATGCTGGTGTTCAGTTTTAGGTGGTATTCCAGTTAAATTGCCATGTTGGCACTTTGCGATAAATAAGTGGGTTTTGGATTGCAGTTTGGGCACTTGGTTTCTAAATGGTTCGCCATCACTGGTTTAAGACATCCAGATTCATCATTTTCATATTTCACTATGCAGAAACCTCATTAAATTCAGCCTTTACCCTGATTTAGTGATTTCTGTCTATTGTCACCATGGCTATTAGTCATCCCACTTTTGCCCAGCATATTGCTTTTTGGGGCAAACTTTCCTTTATAGTTAAATATGACAAAAACATATTCTTTTATTCAAATGGCTAGTCACCTGAATAAGCAGTAGAGTTAAGAATGTGAAGGACAGAGATCATTCTCAAAATGCAGAACATCCTGAGTCATATGGTAAAAGTGAGGCCAATTGTAGTCAATGTGTAACTGCACTACTCAGCATTATTTCCTATTTATATCTATTTACAAGACATACCTAAGTAAGAATTCAAATGCATTTTAGAAATGAAGCCTTGAACTTCAAATCATATAGTATAGCTATGTTAGCATTAACTTAAGGATATGGCATGTGTTCATAAATATACGTGTCTGTTATTATAGGTTTTTTAATGGCATTATGGTCATATGTACAGAATACAGAAAAGTTTATGTGCTAATCAACTTGCAACATGTTTCTAATCTCCAGCTCCATTATTAGTGAATATAACTACCTCACCTCAAAATTTCTGTCTTTTTTATTTGACAAATCTCAAAACATATTTATCAACTATACAGTATATACACATATTTCATTTTGCAAAAATGTGAAATAGATAGATAGATACTTTATTAATCCCAAGGGGAAATTCACATACTCCAGCAGCAGCATACTGATAAAGAACAATATTAAATTAAAGAGTGATAATAATGAAGGTACAGTATAATGCACAGACAATAATTTTGTAAAATATTAACATTTAACCAAGGGGTGGAATTGAAAAGTCACATAGTGTGGGGGAGGAACAATCTCCTCAGTCTGTCAGTGGAGCAGGACAGTAAAAGCAGTCTGTCGCTGAAGCTGCTCTTCTGTCTGAAGATGATACTGTTCAGTGGATGCAGTGGATTTTTCCATTTTTGACAGGAGCCTGCTTAGTGCCCATCACTCTGCCACGGATGTCAAACTGTCCAGCTCTGTGTCTACAACAGAGCCTGCCTTCCTCATTAGTTTGTCCAGGCGTGAGGCATCCCTCTTCTTTATGCTGCCTCCCCAGCAGACCACCGCGTAGGAGAGGGTGCTCGCCACAACCGTCTGATAAAACATTTGCAGCATCTTATTGCAGATGTTGAAGGACACCAGCCTTCTAAGGAAGTATAGTCGGCTCTGTCCTTTCTTACACAGAGCATCAGTATTGGCAGTCCAGTCCAATTTATCATCCAGCTGCACTCCCAGGTATTTATAGGTCTGCACCCACTGCACACAGTCACCTCCTTGGTTTTGCTGTTGTTCAGTTGTAGGTGGTTTGAGTCGCACCATTTAACAAAGTCCTTGATTAGGTTCCTATACTCCTCCTCCTGCCCACTTCTGATGCAGCCCACGATAGCAGTGTCATCAGTGAACTTTTGCACATGGCAGGACTCTGAGTTGTATTGGAAGTCCGATGTATATACTGTAGGCTGAACAGGACTGGAGAAAGTACAGTCCCCTGTGGCACTCCTGTGTTGCTGACCACAATGTCAGACCTGCAGTTCCCGAGACGCACATACTGAGGTCTGTCTTTAAGATAGTCCATGATCCATGCTACCAGGTATGAATCTACTCATATCTCTGTCAGTTTTTTCCTAAGGAGCAGAGGTTGGATGGCGCGTTGAAAGGTGCTAGAGAAGTCCAGAAACATAATTCTTACTGCCCCATTGCCTCTGTCTAAGTGGGAGAGGGATCGGTGTAGCATAGAGATGATGGCATCCTCTGAACCCACCTTCTCCTGGTATGTGAACTGCAGAGGGTCAAGGGCGTGGTGGACCTGTGGCCTCAGGTGGTGAAGCAGCAGCCGCTCAATGGGAAAAGCACAGGGGAAAATATCAGAATTTCAGTGAATACCAAGTGGAGGCAAAGGAAAAGCATACTATTTGTTGGTTTAAACAGTGGTATAATCAACAAAAGGAAGTTGATCGAGTGACATAGCGTGTCGGAGAAACTCGAAAGCTCAAGTTCACAAAGTTGCACAGTGCCAAAATAAAAAAGAAGTCACATATCAAAGTCGCCGTGAAAAGGCGAGTTGTAGCTCAAGCTTATTAGGGTACAGACAAAAAAATAGGCACACAGTGGGAAAAAAGCACAAAATCTCAACTTTAATCTCTAAATTTAATCACGTAGTTTATTTTGTCATGAATGTAGAACATCATAAACTTCATCTTAAAATTATTTAATTTACTAGTTTCTCAAATCCCATCATAACTAAAGTAGCATGTTAAATGGTTTGTTTTGTATTTGATTTTCAATGTGCTCTATTTGTGTGAATCACTATGTGCTTCCGTTCTTTCTCTTTCTCCGACAGGACACAGAATCCATTACATTAGTGATATTACGATATTACGATACGTGGTATCATTTTCATGATGATAGAAGTTAAAGCATGTTATTAAACATGGGAACACGATGGCGCAGTGATTGTTCATGTCTCACACAAGATGCTGCTGCACCATGCACGACCTTCAATGAAATAATTTATTGTAGCAGTACTGTCTCTTTCAAACGTACTAACCTTCAGTTCCTGTCCTTACTTTTCTTTCCCCAAATACCCAATCGCCACACAATCAGCTCTGTAATAGACGTTAAGCCATCTGTAAGCTTACAACGATGATTCTTTAATACTTGTAAGAAACATTGAAATATATTCATAGTACTTGTATAATTATTCATCTATCCTTCTAGTGTCGCGTCAGCCTCAGCAAATATACAGCTCAAGGTAGGAACAATACGTGAACTTGCTAGCGCTACGGCACCGTGTCCTCACATGTTTAATTATTAACAATACAGATTATTTAAATGAAGTTTTATCTGTATAATATAATCAACATATTTTGCTGCATTTCATCTTACAAATGATACCGTCATCATATGTAAATACGCGCTTTATAAAGTGGCGTAGGTTGTGCAATATTATAACTGTAGTGCAAGTTTACAGTGGGGTAATTGTACTTATAACTACAAACAGTTCTACAAGAAGCAATTGATTGAGTGCATTTATAGTTCTTGGGATAAAACTGTTTCTGAACCGCAAGGTCCATACAGGAAAGGCTTTGAAATGTTTTGCCATGGCTGAGGCAGCGTGGGCTTGATGCTGTATATCGATAATTGTCTTTCCGATCAGCTGCTGCCGTGATTCCCTACTCAGACACAGTGATATAAGTACTCTGAGTGGTGCAGTGAGAGTAATATGGAAAAAGATGATCCGCTGTGGCAACCCTTAAAGGGAGCAGCTGAAAAAAGAAAAAGATGGTGCAGTGAGAGTAACAACGCTAAAGCAGTTATGGTATTTGGAATACTATGGCTATTCCCTGGACCATTATATTGTTACAAGTTAATTACAATCAGATGCATTACACAAATCAACAATATGTGGTCAGTTTCAGTGTATTTATAAAGCCACTTCAGGAAAATAAAGAGTAACCACACAGGAACATTAGCACTGCTTTGATGCTGGGTGCTGCCAGTCAGCAAAACCTAGTGGAGAACTTGCGTATGACAGGGTATGAGGTACTGTGGAAAAGTGCGAGGCTTTGTGCCAACTGTTAGTTTTATACATCACGATTTGAATGTGGAAACGTTCTTACGCAACATTTCTGTGTGTACGCACCGTTTATGCATGAGGCCCCTGGCCTGGCTTGACTTGTGGGATCTTTATAAAGCTTCGCACCCTGTCTTGTTATAGTTCTTACTCCAAATCAGAGTAGTATATTGAATCCCTCTGTTAAAGTATCTATCTATCTATCTATCTATCTATCTATCTATCTATCTATCTATCTATCTATCTATCTATCTATCTATCTATCTAATGTTTTTTTTTTTAATTCTTTTCTCCCTGATATAATTCTCACAGTAGATACTGTCCTAACCGATAACTTCTCTATTGAAGCTGCCACTCTATAGATCACAGGTGTGCCTTGTTGCAGTTTAATTTTCAGTTCCATGTTTCCTATAACCCATAGCTCTTTTGATTGTAACTCTTGATACACTTTCTTCTAGGCTTTAGTAATTTTATTACTGACTTTGCATGCATATAGATAACTTTAAAATACTCTATTTCTGCTATGAAAGAAGGCACCCTTGGACTTACCAGCAAAGAACTCTCAAACTCCAAAATCATCACTCATCTTTGGAGGTTTGTTCTTGTATGGTGAATCCTGGACATATGCTGTTATTCGCATGCACTATTGTACATTAAATTCTTTGCTATTGACAGAATGCAAAATTTGACATTCAGCTCACACTATCATGAAATATGTGTTCTGGAGTTAAGTCAACTGAGTTTGTGGAGGTAGTTCTGCAAAAATGTTATGAATCTATTGCAACAATCAAAAACAAATTAGAAAACCTTTTTCAAAAATCCTTTATAAATTAATAAACATTTTTTTTTTCTGAAAACTTTAACCTCTCCTTTCCTCAAAATAATTATTTTTTAAGTAAACTCTTTCACAGACTTTATATGGAAGATGCAGCTGTGGTGGATTCCCTTTTTATGGTGTCAGAGCTCTAGAAGACTCTGGATTCTTTGAGTGCTGGAAATCACTGGGTCACAGTTACTTCTAAAATGTCTACTTTTTGAAAGCAGGCAGAATCTTCCTTTCATGCAGTTGCTGAACTCCTCTCTCTCTTCTCCACCAAACTGAAGCCTCCAGTTAAGACAGTCCATGAACAACTTCCCTTTTAAAACGATCCAAAGAATCATCACACTGGTTTATCACCCAGTTTTTTGATAAATGCTTATGTAAAACTACCTGAAAAGCTAAATGCACATTATCTGCAGCTGGACATTCACAAATGAATTTCTTGTAACCATACAATAGATATCTTCTTCTGTATCTTTCCTATTTAAGATTGTATATAATTAACTGGTCTGTCTTCTTTTCTTCTATTAATGGCTTTTACCCAAAGCATGACTCGGGCTTGGAATTCTATGCAAATATGATCAAGACTGAGTCAGACTTGGGGTGACATATAATGATCCACTTTACAGTGTGACGCCCAAATAACTCCCAAGACAATATTCTGCTGCCATGTAGTGGATGAAATAACATCATGCTACAAAAATCATTTATATTTCTATGTGTTCTGCCAATTTATGGCAACTCTGTGGAAACTCATCAATATTCATGAGTGGGGTGTAGCCTTCACTCAAAAACACAATTTCAAACAAAAAGTCATAAAGCCAGTTGCAGAACAAACTGAAACTGATGATTATGATGTGAATTGGTCATCGGTAGCCATGTTTGGTTCACTGTCAGTTCAGTGAAATCATTGAATTATTTGGGAAGCTTAACCAAACTCCAGGAAAGGCATTGAAGTTACTGGAAAAGAAGGAACTAAATTAGTTTTGAGTGAAATGCAACTTGCCTACTACCCATAGTATGTTCTGCCGCCACCTCTTCCCTGGTAAATGATGCACACACACACCACCATCCACATGATCTACAAGAAAATGTGATTCATCAGACCAGTTCAATTTCTTCCATTGCTTCATTGTTCTGTTCTGATGTGCCCATTGTAGGTGCTTTTGGCAGGGGTCAGCAATTGCACTCTGTCTGGTCACAGGTCAACAGCTATGCAACCCCATACACTGCAATGTACTTTGTGTTCTGACACAACAATTTTCAACAATTTGTGCTACAGAGGCTTATCTGTGGGATTAGACCTGATGGGTTAGTCTTAGCTCCCCACGCATGTCAATGAGCTTTGGGCACCCATGTCCCTGTATCGTCGTTATCTTCTTCATAGTACCTTCATGAGTTTGTTGTATCTGTATTCACAGTATGCCCAAACTTCAATCATTCTAGATCCTTTGTGGATATTTTACTAGGCTGGGGTGGGAATTTGCAAAGATGGGGTTTGACTTTTTCATAGTACCAATATTTTTTCCTGTACTTTTGACAAATAATGATTTTTACTGTTCTTGATTTATTTCATCAAACATTGTCCACATTGAATCTGTATGCTTGTAATTTTAATCTATAGTTGACAGTTTTTCTTCTTTTTTTAATAAACTACATGCGGATATACCTGTTCTAGTAGAGATCTGATGATTCAGCAGTAGGACAAGATTTCATAAATATTACAGTGACCATGAATTTTAAATGGTAAAATATGAAATAAATTTCCTGAGAATAACATTTTCTGAAAAAGTATGGTAATCTGTAGTTAAAAATCACACATCAGTGGAACTACTGTGACATGTAAGAAAAACAAGAAATTGGTGATCATTGATGAATAAAAGTGTCAGTGTGCACATATCAAACTACATCACATTGCTTCTAGGTTGTGCTTGATTGATATTTAACATAAGTTAGGTGCATTATTTATTAAGGCACAAAATAAATAGTGGGACCTAAAGTGACAGAAAATATATACTATGCCTGTCATAGGAGTTAAAACGCAATAATGAAAATGCTAAAAACAGTTGATTTCTGAAAAGTCAATGTTTCTTAACAAACATTTTGATATTAGTGTAATTTCTGTTATTTTTATTTACTTTGTCTTTTTATTTTGATTTAAATGGGAAGTTTCAAGTGTGTGACAAATTGCTCAGTACTTTTATTATGTTTGAAATGTACTTCATGGATTTCTTTAATATATTACTTTCAAAAAAGCATGTTTAAATTATTTCATTGATTGATTGCACTTCATACTTTCACTTTATCTGTCTCTGTAAACATTATGTTTCCAAAAAGTTAGAAAAAACTTTTTATACAAGATAAAATAGATTCATTATTTAAAATAGAAATAATTCATAAAATAGGATCATTTTTGCAGTTTCTTCTTTTGTATTTTCTACTTCACCAGTTTACACTGATACAGAGGTAAGCACTTAAAGTTTACAATTATGATTATATTGTAGATACATTCACCTAAAGCAATATAGATTATCTCATAAGACAGATAATGTAACATTATTAAACCTTCTAGTCAATGGGGTTGAAGCCCATTATAGTAGCACTGGGAACAGTTGATGCTCTTCCCCTGCATACTTCTTTTTCTCTCAAAATGGTGATTTGACTGCATGCCAAGGACTGGAAAACCATTATTTTACACTATATTATTCACAGTACTAATGATAAACACTTTTAAAAAATATTAAAAATCTCAGGACTTGACAATGATTAAAAAGAGATTTTCTCAAGAATCTTACTAAAATAAACTAAGAATTTATAATAAGAACAACTTCATGATAGCATTCAAGTAAATAAACATTAAGCTCAGAGAGATTTATTGTTAGTCTTCATACTGTATTATCTTGTCTTAGCACCTTACAAACTAAGTAGCCTTACTTGTTAGCTATTGATGCTCCAGGGGATTCTGAAGTATTTGAAAATGTTAATGATTTTTATTTGAATTTCAGAAAGTGGAGTTATGTTGCTGTTGTGAGATTTGGAGTTTATATGTTGAGTTCACCAAGTACTGCAGCAGAAAACACTCAATTCCCTTGAGGTTCACTGCTCTTTAAGATGTATGGATGAATTTACATAGAGAGCATACCAACAATGAATACGCAATTAAGCTGAAGTTGCAGTTGTAAAAAGTCAATAATATTAAATGAACTAAAGCCCAGCAAAGACTTTCATAGCCAAAACCTATAGCATCATATCTTCTTTTTGGGTTTGCAGGTCTAATCTTCTGGTGACATCATACATACTGTACTACCATTTTCCTTGAGATGTAATCCTTTCAGACTGCATCACCACCGCACTACCAAGTTGTAGTTCGAATGTCCCAAAGCCTAAATTTCACTCACACATGAAATGAAAGGGCTATAGACCAGAAATTCTTAAACCAAGAATTTCTCAGTATTAGTTGGATTCTATATGCAAAAGGACAACGGTCCAAGTCTTTAGAATTCTGGTGCTTCCTGTCTTGCTATATGGTTGCGAGACCTGGACGCTATCCAGTGACCTGAGATGAAGACTGGACTCCTTTGGTACTGTGTCTCTCTGGAAAATCCTTAAGTACCGTTGGTTTGACTTTGTGTCAAACGAGCGGTTGCTCATGGAGTCCCAAATGAGGCACATTACCTGCATTGTGAATGAGCGTCAGTTACGTTTCCCCGAGGGTGATCTGTCTCGTAAGATCCTCATTGTTGGGGACCCAAGTGGCTGGACCAGGCCAAGGGGTCACCCACATAACATTCCTAATACATAATACATTCCTAATAACAATCCTAATATTAGGATTAAAAGTCAAGACGGAGGTAAAAAGCTTAGGGGTAATTGTTGACTGTAATCTGAATTTTAAATCGCATATTAATCAGATCATTAGTACAGCATTTTTCACTTAAGAAACATAAGTAAAGTTATATCTCTTATATCACTGAAAGATGCTGAGAAATTAGTTCACGCGTTTGTTTTCAGTCGACTAGATTACTGTAACGCACTCCTCTCAGGACTATGCAAAAAAGACATAAATCATTTGCAACTAGTACAGAATGCAGCTGCTAGAACCCTAACTAGGAAAAGAAAATCCGAGCACATCTCTCCAGTTTTGATTTCACTACACTGGTTACCTGTATCATTCAGGATTGACTTTAAAATTCTGCTTATGGTTCATAAAGCCTTAAATAATCTCGCCCCATCGTATATATCGGAATGTCTGACACCTTATATTCCAAATTGTAACCTCAGATCCTCAAATGAGTGTCTTCTTAGAATTCCAAGAACAAAACTTAAAAGAAGTGGTGAGGCGGCCTTCTGCTGCTATGCACCTAAAATCTGGAATAGCCTGCCAATAGGAATTCGCCAGGCTGATACAGTAGAGCAGTTTAAAATACTGCTGAAAACATATTACTTTAACATGGCCTTTCTATAACTTCAATTTAACTTAATCCTGATACTCTATATGTTCAATTCATCATAATAACTATTCATGGTGGCTCTAAAATCCGTACTGACCCCTACTCTCTTTTCTGTTTCTTTTTCCGGTTTCTTTGTGGTGTTGGCCTGCGCCACCTCCACCTACTCAAAGCTTCATGATGCTCCAACAATTATGGATGGATTAAAAGGCAGAACTCTACGTGACCATCTTCATCAAGCCCTTCTGTGAGAACCCTAAATCCAAAGAGGACTGTTTGATTTATGTTAGGTAGAATGCCCAGAGGGGACTGGGCGGTCTCATGGTCTGGAATCCCTACAGATTTTATTTTTTCTCCAGCCGTCTGGAGTTTTTTTGTTTTTTCTGTCCCCCCTGGCCATTGAACCTTACTCTTATTCGATGTTCTTAATGTTGATTTATTTTGTTTTCTTATTGTGTCTTTTATTTTTCTATTCTTTATTATGTAAAGCACTTTGAGCTACTATTTGTATAAAAATGTGCTATATAAATAAATGTTGTTGATAACACCTGGCTGTGGCAGATAGAGGGTCATTTCCGGAGGGTGGGACTAGACCATGTGTCGGCCTGGGGAGTTGCAAACCGGGATCCCGAGTTGTTTCATCGTGTTGTGGGTGCGGCAACGTACTGTACCAGTGCATGCTCCCTAACTTGACTTGCCTTGACTTGTATATAAGGCAAGTTTAATTTTTATGATGCTTTGTCTACATTATTGTTTACTGTGTGTCTTGCAACATGCTCAGTGAAGATTTTTTCATAGCATTAAAGATAACTTTATATGTCTGACCTTATTTACACTATTTCGAGTTCTCAGTGATACATGTATTAGGAGCCTGATAGTCTTTACAGAAATTAAAACTGGATTGAGTGGGGGCAGCACAGTGGTGCAGTGGTAGCGCTGCTGCTTCGCAGTTAGGAGACCCGGGTTCGCTTCCCAGGTCCTCCCTGCATGGAGTTTGCATGTTCTCCCCATGTGTGCGTGGGTTTCCTCCAGGCGCTCCAGTTTCCTCCCACAGTCCAAAGACATGCAGGTTAGGTGGACTGGCGATTCCAAAATTTGCCCTGGTTTGTGTGTGTGTCCTGCGGTGGGTTGGTTCCTGCCTTGCGCCCTGTGTTGGCTGGGTTTTGGCTCCAGCAGACCCCCGTGATCCTGTGTTGATGGATGGATTAAGTGGGTTTTATAATTCAGCTCCTTATAATTTGTCCTCAGTCTCTTATGTCTTTATCGTAGTTGCCATGTTTTCTAAACCAGTAGTACCAAATAATATTGTGAGAAGTAAAATGACCATCACCATGCGGATGACTAATCTGCATGAAGAAAAGGAACACTCATCACTGACTCAGCACCATGTCCATTGATGCTGAAAATGAATTATGGAATCAGCGAAAATAATTTAACATTGTCAGTACTAAGTGAACCTCACAGCATTTGAAAAATTATCCTCTTGGAGGAAAGTATTAGTCTTCAGGTGTACTGAATAACTATCTTCTCTGCTACCGTTTCTGCAATTTTCCAAGTGAAACTGTTCTAAGCCAATGATGTCCTTTATTGTAGTTATCTTGTTTACTGTGAAATGATGAACAAACTTTTTTGATAGTTCTGTAGCAGTGCCAACAGCAGGATTATAGAGAATAGTTCTTTTAGAACCCAAGAAGGGGAAAGATTGTCTTTTTATCAGTTGCAATCACCATGCTGCCAGAAGGCTTTTGTAAAACTCTGGCGCATGTAAAGTCCTGATTTTGACCAAACTTTTTCCAAGTTCCATTTGCCTAGCCTGCTTAATAAAGAGAAAGGCCAAGTTCATCCTTTGGCTCCACTCTAAGCAGTTTCTGAATTGTCTGCAGGTGGAAAGTTGCAATCCTACTATTAATATCAATAAGTTCTTGTCTACTATGTAATGGCAAGAATCAAATACCCTCCTCAACCAATGCATACCATCCCAGAAGAAATCAATAAGCGCTTCTTGTACCTGGTGAACAAGCAGAGGTGGAGGCTTCAGACAAACATATTTGTGCCACAAACTGTAGGTCACCAGGTTGTTGATGACAAGCATTTATCTTTTATAAGTAAACTGATTGAGGATTCACTAACACCTGGGGCCTCATGCATAACAGCTTACATAGAATTCACAATAAAACATGGCATAAGGACAAAAATGAAAATGTTTGTATGGACAAAAAAATCCAGATGCATAAATCTGTGCGTTTGCCAACTTCCACGTTCTTCCGCTCCACAAATCCCGGCCAGCATGAAAAGTAATGCATGTGCACATGCCTGCTGCCACTCCTTAAACTCCTCCCAGAATTATGCCTCTTTGAATATTCAAATCAATATAAATAGCCCTCAAGCTCAGCGTTCTGTGAAAAGGCAATGGCAAATGCAAGGGGGAAAATAGAAGAATTTCAGTGAACACCAAGTGGAGGCAAGGAAAAATGTACTATTTGTTTAAACAGTGGTATAAACAGCAAAAGAAAGTTGATCGAGTGGCATAAAGTGTCGGAGAAACTCAAAAGGTCAAGTTCACAAAGTCGCACAGTGCCCGAAATATAAAAAAGTAGTCAGATATCAAAGTCGCAGTGAAAAGGCGAGTTGTAGCCCACCATCTGAGTGTCATATGAAAGCTTATTAGGGTAAAGAGAAAAAAAATAGGCACACAGTGGGTAAAAAGCACAAAATGTAAACTTTAATCTCAAAATTTCCACTTTAACCACATAGTTTATCTTGTCATTAACGTAGAACATCATAAACTTCATCTTAAAATTGTTTAATTTACTAGTTTCTCAAATCCCATCGTAACTAAAGTAGCACATGAAATGCTTTGTTTTGTATTTGATCTTCTATGCGCTCTATGTGCTTCTTAAACTGGCTTTCTTTACCTCCAGCAGAACACAGAATCCATAATCCGTGATATTACAGCTCTCTGAATAATTAAAATACTGACATGTATACTTGATATCATTTTCAAGATGATAGTAGTTAAGGCATGTTATTAAACATGGGAACACGGAGGTGGAGTGATTGTTCATGCCTCATGCAAGATGCTTGCTGCGCCGTGCGCGACTTTCGATGAAAGAATTTATTGCAGCAATACTGTCTCTCTTAAACGTACTAACCTCTAATTCCTGTCCTTCATTTTCTTTCTCCAAGTAACCAACCGCCACACAATCAGCTCTGTAATAGACATTAAGCCATCTGTAAGCTTAGAACGTAGATTCTTCAAAACCTTTAAGGAACACTGAAATATCTTCATAGTACATGTTTAATTATTCTATCCATGTATCCTTCCCTTTTCGTGCCAGCCCCAGCAAGAATATAGAGTGAGGCAGGAACAATCCGTGAACAGAGCGCCAGCTCCTCGCTAGCGCTGCAGCACCGTGTCCTCATATGTTTAATTATTAACAATATAGATTATTTAAATGAAGTTAAAGTTTTACCTATATAATATGATAAACATTTTTTGCTGCATTTCATCTTAAAAATGATATCGTCATATGTAAATAAGCGCTTTATAAAGTGGCTCAGGTTGTGCAATATTGTAACTGTATCGCAAGTTTACAGTGAGGTAATTGTACTTATAAGTACAAAGCGTTCTACAAGGAGCACTTGATGACCTAATTGAGTGAGTTTATAGTTCTTGGGATGAAACTGTTTCTGAACCGCGAGGAAAGGCTCTGAAGCGTTTGCCATATGAGAACAGTTCAATAGACAGCATGGGTGAGGCAGTGTGTGCTTGATGCTGTACGCCAATAATTCTGTTTCCAATCAGCTGCTGTAGAGCTGTGATTTCCCACTCAGATACAGTGATATAAATACTCTGAGTGGTGCAGTGAGAGTAATATGGAAACCCCTAATGGGAGCAGCTGAAAGAAGAAGAAGAAAGTGCAGTGAAGTAGAAGAAGAGAGTAATAACGCTAAAGCAGTTATGGTATTTAGAATAGTTTGACCATTCTGTGAACCATTATATTGTGTAAAAGGAATAGACTCAACACACTTAAAAAGGTTTGTGGCAGCCACCCGTATATTATTCCTGGCTGCAAAAGATTCTTGTTGAATACAGAGATGTTGTCTATACCGAGTCCACAACAGAACTGACGATGGTTTTTCAAGATGGCAGTTTTAAGGGATAGGACAGGAAGTGATGTAAGGCAACCGAAAGTGATATTCTTCATTAGTCAGAGTAGGTGCCAGAAGTGATAATCTTCTAGGCGCCGGAACCGGAAGTGATATTCTTCTGGGCGCCGGAACCAGAAGTGACGTTATCTGTTTTAAATCAGACAGGTTTTCCCACAGCTGGTCTGTTGAGATAACAGGAGAAGGTTTAGTGCACCTTGCTACCTGGCGTTGAATTACCTTTGCTTGGTCCACACAATGTCTTCCTAGTCACACGTGTGTGACAATTGCTACAGGTTAATTACAATCAGATGCATTAAACTAATAAACAATATGCGGTTAATTTCAGTGTATTTATAAAGCCGTGTCAAGGATTTGGATCTAAAAAAGAAAGGGAAACCACACTGGAACAGTAGCACTCCTTTGACACTGGGTGTCACCAGTTTGCAAAACCGAGCGGAGAACTTGCGTATGCCAGGGTTTAAGCTAGCGTGAAAATGTGCATGGCTTTACGCCAAGTCTAGGTTTTATACATCGTGATTTGAGTGTGGAAACGGGAGTATGCAACATTTTTGTGCATACGCACCATTTATACATGAGGGACCTGGTGAGCTGAATTGTGACTTTCTCCATCATACCATCCCACTTCCTTTGGATATATCGTTCATCTCCAAGATGCACCACCAAATACAGGAAATCCTCAGTGGTACACTGAAGACCTTTTTCCAGATCAGAAGGACTGCATCCAGCGCAGTTCTCAACTATCACTGCACTACTTTTGCTCCAATCAATTTTTGTGGAAAACACTTTACCATAATTTCCCTGACACTCAGTTTGTCTGCCATACTAGTCTGTGATGATTAGTGTGACATCCTCTGCATAAGCAGTGATTTTCACAGGGTCCATATTGCAGTGTGGAATGGAGAGACCAGTCAGCAGTTTTCTTAGTTGCACCAGAAAAGACTCCAGAGCTAGATCATACAGCATTCCAGACAATGAGCAGGCCTGTCTAACTCCTCTTCTATTTCTGAAGAGCTTGCATAAGGCACCATTGAACTTTACGATACCGGAAATATTGCAATATAATAACTGAATATATTTAATAAATGGTTCCCAAACCCAAAGACCTTCATTGTATTCCATAAAGAACGAATGCTAACCCTATTAAATGCTTTTTCCTGTTCTATAAAAAATAAAACCAGTCCAGGCACACACAGTAACTTTGATCGGGATGCACCAATTTTCCTAGAACTTGAACTGTTCAATTAACTAAGGCTTTGGGAAGGATTTTATAGTCGGCACATAAGAGAAACACTGGCCACCAGTTCTTAATAAGACATAACTCCTTTCTTTGGCAGAAGAGTCATCACTGCTCTTCGGCAGATTTGAGGTACACACTGGTTTTGCAACTGCACCTGAATACTTCTAACATGCCTAGGCCAGTGACATCCCAGGATTCCTAATAAAACTTAACTGTAATGACATCAATTCCTGGGACTTTCTCTTTTTTCAACTCTGCCAAAGGTGTGGAGAGTTTTGTTAAGGTCACCTACCTATTTAGATCTGTTACATCTGCATTGAGAATCTTTGGTAAGTACTGCTAAAAGTACTGCTGATTTTCACTACCATCATCTCACTATGCAGCAAATGGCATTTAAAAAAAAGCACGGACCACCTGTCTTCTTTCACTTGACTCCTATGTGTCTTTGCCATTTGGATGTTATTACGTAATGTAAGGTTTTGCTCTGTGAGTTCTTTTTATCCAGCCCAAAAAAATATCATGTTGGTTAACTACTGAAAGTGGGCTCTCATTAGAGCCCCCTGAACTCTTGTCTCTGTCAGGTGGAACAGCCTCAGTTTTGTAGTTGTCAGTCTTGCCTGGAGGTGCTCATTTGGACCATTCTCTAACAATTGCTGAATTTCAGTTATTTGTCTTTCTGATTCTACCATTTCTGTCTGAAACACTTTGGTGACATTTCTGGTACACTGCTAATAAAAGGAAAGAATATGTCTCTTCCCAACCCCCCACCACTGTTGTAAGCTGGTGAACTCCTCCTTCTTAACCCTCCAGCCTCCCCAGAAATGATTAAATATCTTTTTAAAATTCAGATTTTATGGACTACTGGGCATGTATGTGTTAAAAAGAAGCAAACAAAACACCAGAGTATGATCAGAAATGCCTGGAGGTATGATGGAACATAAATAATTAAATGAACTTAAAAGGTGCTTAAAACAATAAAATCACCATTGAAGTAATGTCTCTACACATTCTCACCTACATGTATTGCCTATTGGCACCATTTTTAACCCTCCACATATCCTTTAGTCTAGCCAGGTGTCAAGTGTACAATTAAAATCATCCCCTAACACCTACACTCCCTCTGGGTCACAATGGGATAAAAAAATCTAATATTTTAAAGAAGTGGTGCTTCTCCAAATTCTTGTTTGGGGCGTACAGTACACATTAATGAATGTTACAATCATGCCTTGAAGTTTCATCTTCACTTTCAATAATCTCCCTTTCACTAGCTCATTAATGTTGCAGACTTCTGCTTAAAGTCATCCCAAAATAAAACAGCAACTCTTGCATTGACAGTTATTATATTACTAAAGAAAATGTTCCCCTTCCAAACCCTGCTCCACTCCCATCGATTTTCCTTGTCAATGTGAGTTCCCTGTGTAAACGTGACATTCCAATTTTTTGCCTGATAATATCAAAAGAGTGTGTTTGTCTTTCTAGGACTTCTCCGCACCCTGTTAATATTTAGACTTCCTATGTGTAAGTTTATCATGTTAACTGAATGTATACAATAACTCATTATAAAAACAGGGACCACTACAAAGATTGTGGAGCAGATTTCACCTGGAACTTATTCATTAGGTGCTATTTAAGTTAGATTGTTTCCTTAATTTATGTGTTAAGTTCTTTAACCTCATAAGCTGTTTCACGTCAAGTAATGCAGAGGCTGCTTTGTCTTTCTGCAACCTGTGGACTGACAATATAAAGAGGTCAATATCTGGAAAAAACTCTGCCGCCTCCACTCCTTTTTTACCAGCTGTCAACACTAGAAACAGCTTCACACTCCGAGCTGTAACTGACTTTGGCTTTTAACTCTGGGAACTCTGAGACAGCAGACCTAGTGAAGACATTACCATTGTCATTCACCTCCCTGACACTTGCCATAATATGAGGGCTAACGGTGGGACCCGCACATATCACCCTGCAGGCTCTGACTTAAATTGATTTTTTCCCCTGTCTGATATTGTCTTTCTCCATATGTATTTTGAGCTGGACATTTAAATTCCCCCTTTTCCTCAGGGTTATTACTGCCGGCTTCATCCATGTCAATCTTTCCCCCCCTCACTCTCTGCTGCTGCCAATGTCTGAACTACATTCTCACTACCGTTTCCATTCACCTTGTCTCCAGGAGGCACTTCATTTTCCTGCTCTTCAGATTCTGTTACATTCCCATTCTCGTCACCCTGCTACTCGCGACTGCTTCTATACCATCAGCCACTATTTGACAATTTTGTCTTTATTTACACGGTCATTTCCCCTATTCTCTTTTTGTGTCTTAGCACAATGTTTAATCAAATGTGCTTCAATCCCACACCTAAAACATTTAATTCCATCGGATGTATCAAAAATCACATAATTGAACCCGTGCACTCTAAACTTTATCACCACATTTAACTCTATATCCATTCTAAATTAAACCATACAAACTTGTCTTCTAAACGACAAGACATGTCTTAAATCCAGTAGTTTACACCCTAAAACAGGGCTATTCAATTACAATTTCAGTTGGGCCAGATTTTCAATCCAAGAAATTTAGCTGGGACAGTCATTTTCGACAGCAGGTAATGACAAATTTTAAATCAACACGAATGTATTTAAAAACAAGTAATGTTTAATAATTGCTTCCCTTTTACATTTGGTCACATCTGACACAGGCACATCAAAAATGAGTAAAAAAACAAAAAAACTGTAGCTGAACAGAATCTGAACCAAACTGAACAGAATTTGAGGTAGTAATACTTTTTGTCCACTTTTGAAATAAAAAAAAAATAAACATCTTGCTCACATCTGACCCAGGCACATTTCAAAGTGCGTAAAATCAAAAAAGTGCACATTATTAGCAGTAACATTTCTTTCCCTTTTGAAATAATGAGATCCTCCTCTAATTTAAATGGGTGGTCATGACAGGCAAGGGATTTTTTTTTCATAGAACTTAAATTATTTCATTCACACAGTTTTAATCACTCATGTGACAGAGGTTTAAGTTGAGTTCAACAACAAAGCCTTTCCTGTTGAAATTGTTTCCCCCTCCCCCAGAAAAAAACTATTAAATGTTTAAGATCAAGGCACTGCATATGGTATGAAAGTGGATTGGTACATTTATTTTAATGATGTGTTTTTAAAATGTCTTTGTACAGACTTCTTGGGTGTCAAGTAATGAATTATTAATTATAATTATTACTATTTTTTTTGTTTTTACTAAATCTTAGTTTCCATGTTCCTTTGTTGATGAGCTCCCATTGAACAATTTATTGGTAACAGAACATATAATGCGCACACCAAAATGAGTGAAGTAATAGCTAACAAAGTGGCATTTTTGATACCATTTAAGCAAAGCTTACCGTCCATCGTCAATCACAGAGCACCCCAGTAAAATGACACCTTCAACCTTGAAATGCAGACTTCATCACATCAATGTGCATGATGATACGGTGGGCAGGCAACATGTTTACTGACAGACAGACTGACATTTTGCATGAAGTTTTCATTAAATCAAAAGAGAAATGATATGCAAAGATGTGTGAACATAAGGAGATCGGTGACGATCACAACTTAGTGTGCCACACCAAACAGAAGGGAAAACTGAATTTCTCGGGGCACAGATATATTCATAACAGGGGATCTATATGATAGGCATATGAATTTCAAATGTTTTGCCTGGTAACTTTTATTTTGATGACCGGTTACATCTTCATTCATTATTCTGGCACAAGCATAACTAGCCACTCGCAGAAATTCAGTCATCCCTTCAGCAGCGATGTGCACTTAGAAATACTTTCCCGCGTACATCTCCAAGTGTGACATTATTTTCGCCATGATTCCCTCATACCCAGTGCAGGATATAAACAGGCCCATGCAGCAAGATATGCAAGCGGGAGCCCATACCAACACATATGTTAATGTAAAAAATGGCCTTTTGCGTCTGTTACAATATAATTAGTTTAAAGTTTCAATGATTTCATTTGCCACTGGTAAACTAAGTAGAAATGATAATCGCCAAATCCTATTTCTGGTTGATTTTGAGATCATTTTAGTTGCAGTCTAGAGCCCTGGTGGGACCACAGGCTAGGACACTCAGAGGTTGCTTCTGGGCTGCATGTGGCCCATGGGCTGCATTTGTATAGGCCTGCCTTAAAGAAATAAAACAAATTTTCAAAACTAATCATCCGTACCACTCCAGCTCCGTTTCTATAGTTTCATTCTTCAAAAAGGCAGTGTATTCGAAATTGTCACTCTGCAGGCTGGGACGTCTAATGAGGACACCTGTACAAAGGAGCCATTAATAACAACCCGCTTCTTAACCACTCTCAAGACCAAATCAACAGAGCCCAAGAAAATAACAATCAAGCCACTCATTCATGAAGCCAACTTGATATTCTCACAGCCGACTACCTCACTGACTGCCAACACCCCTGCCTTCAACAGGATAATCTCTTCTGATGTAAGTTTAATCCCATGACAGTGATGTACGAAAATAAAAAAAGAGGGGAAAAAAAAGAAAAAAACAAAGAAATTCACCTTACTCACTGCATCAGCTCTACCCACGTGCACTAGAAATAACCACCCAACATGCACAATGAAGATGATCATCTTGCCGCAGAGACAAGACGTTCCATGCACCCACCCATATGGGCCGCCTCAAAGGAGTTGCGTAAACTCTGCATTTCAGTGGCGGCACTCTCTGAGGTGCGCAGACCGGGGACTGGCCAGATCTCTGTAGGTGGATACACTTTTTATTGGTCTGGTCGGTCTGATGGCTGCCATACTGGTGGAGTAGCTGTTGCTGTAGCAGATAGGCTTCTTCCGATGGTGTCTGATGTCACTTTTTTCAACGAGCATATTATGAGACTCAGATTACAGCACTCTCTGGGAGCCTTGTCTGTTGTCTCAGTGTATGCTCCGACTGTGGTGAGTGATGTCTAGGCGAGGGAGACATTTTATTCGCAGCTTCACTCAGTGGTTGATGGGTGCCCATGTGGTGACACTCCTCTGGTCATGGGTGACTTCAGTGCAGCCACTGGCACTGACAGGGCTGGCTATGAGGATTGTTTCGGTGCCCATGGGTCTGGTGACCGTGGTGATAGTGGCTTCATGTTCCTTGACTTTGCAAAAGGTCAGGGGCTGCGAATCGCTGGATCCTGGTTCCAGCGCTCTGAACCACATCGTTGGACTTGGTACTCCAATACTGGCGGTGCGGTGAAGGAGATTGATCACATCCTCGTGGGCAGACACTGTAGGCTCTTTCAAAACTGCAGGGTCTACAGAAGTGTCCAGTTTGTGAATTCTGACCACAGACTTGTTGTTGCTACTCTTATGATCCAGCTAAGGTCCAGTAGGTTACCACCTACTAGGAAAATGAGCCTGGACTTGGCCAGACTCCAAGACTAGGCTGTTTCTAATGAGTTTGCATGCAGTTTGTGTGAGAAACTTTCAAATTTGGGTACGACTGCCGATCCTAATGTGATGTGAGAGACCTTCCGTGACAAGACTCTGAAGGTTGCTGAGGGTTGTGTTGGTGTTACCGGTGTTCCCAGAAGGAGGTGTTTCATCTTGCAGGGCACCCTGGATATCATTGAGAGGAGTCGCAGTGCACAGCTCAATGGCAACTCTGGTCTGTACTGGGAACTGAGAAGGACGGCTGCGAGGTCTCTGATGGCAGATAAAGAGGCGTTTGTTAGAGAAATCAGTGAGCAAATGACACACCATCTGTAGTCTAGTGACCCATGTCCTGCTTACAGAGAAATCGAAGCATTACGCACCTCTGAATCTGTTTCTCAAAGAGTCACAGTCAGGGCAGCTAATGGAACGGCCCTTAAAGATGACACTGTAGTTGTTACCCGCTGGGCTGGCTACTTTGGCTAGGGCGTTGGTTATCTCTGGGTCCACGGTTCTTGAGGCTGATCCACCAATTAGCTGTGAACCACCCAATCTCAGTGAGATTGCACAGGTGGTGAACCAGCTGAGGGGGGGGGAAGACTGCAGGAATCTGTGGTATCCGGGGTGAACTTCTCAAGGCTGGTTGTAAGACTGTCCTCCTGGCATTGCAAGCAATCTTTGCTTCCATTTGGGAGACTTGCGTCATCCCAACTGACTGGAAAACGGGACTTGTCGTCCCTGTCTGGAAAGGGAAGGGTGATCGCCTGGATTGCAGCAACTACAGGGGGATAACACTGCTTTCGGTGCCAGGTAAGGTCCTTGCTAGGGTCATCCTCAATAGGATCCGTGATCACTTTCTCACCTACCAGCGACCGGAACAGTCTGGTTTTACGCCTAAGAAGTCTAATATCAACCGCATCTTTGCACTCTCATGGAGCGCAAACGCGAATATCGGCAGAGTTTCTTTGCAGCCTTTGTCAGTTTTTGCAAAGCGTTCGACTCAGTTGATCAAGCTCCCCTGTGGGACATCCTAAGGATTTGCAGGATCCCCTCGAGGTTGCTGGATATCATGGCTGGCCTGTACACTGGTACTGTGAGTGCTGTGCAGAGTTGAGGCAGGACCTCTGTGTTTTTCCCAGTTGATTCTGGGGTTCATCAGGGGTGTGTTCTTACTCCTACTCTGTTCAATGCATGTATAGACTGGGTGTTGGGCAAGGTCGTGGGGTCCGTTGGCTGTGGGACATCTGTTGGTGAAGAAAGGTTCATGGATCTTGACTTTGCTGATGATGCTGTGATCTTCGCGAGAGACTGAGTGAGGAGTCTAAATGTCTGGGCTTGCGAGTGTCCTGTATAAAAACCAAGACCCAGGCCTTTAATGACCTCTTGGGCACAGCCATCAGCAGCATGTCTGTTTGCGGAGAGAGTGTTGACCTTGTTGAGAGGTTTACTTACCTTGGCAGTGACATTCATGTCTCTGGTGACTCTTCCTATGAAGTCAATAGATGGATTGGGAGAGCATGGGGGTTCATGAGTTCGCTGGAAAGGGGTGTGTGGTGCTTCCAATATCTATGCAAAAGGACGAAGGACCAAGTCTTTAGAGTCCTGGTGCTTCCTGTTTTGCTATATGGTTGCGAGACATGGACGCTATCCAGTGACCTGAGACGAAGACTGGACTTCTTTGGTACTGTGTCCCTCCAGAAAATCCTTGGGTACCATTGGTTTGACTTTGTGTTGAATGAGCGGTTGCTCATGGAGTCCAGAATGAGACACATTACCTGCATTGTGAGGAAGCGTCAGTTTCAGCACTATGGCCATGTGGCACGTTTCCCTGAGGGTGATCCGGCTTGTAAGATCCTCATTGTTGGGGACCCGAGTGGCTGGACCAGGCCAAGGGGTCGCCCACGTAACACCTGGCTGCAGTAGATAGAGGGTCATTTCCCGAGGGTGGGACTGGACCACATGTCTGCCTATGGGGTTGCAAACCAGAATCCCGAGTTGTTTCGTCGTGTAGTGGGTGCGGCAACGGACTGTACCAGTACATGCTCCCCAACTTGACTTGACATGACTTGATGCACGGTGACAGCAAAACAGGAGGAAAGCAGATACAGTAGATACAGTAGCTAGATAGACACGATATAAAAACTGGTAGATATGTACTGTATATTAAGGCATGGTGCTCTGGAACACATTCTTTATTATTAACTAAATTAAATAAAATCAATAACATTCATTACAATGTATATAAATAAGGATAGGAAGCTGACATACCTCCTTGTCAATAGCTTCAACAGTTCTTCACAATTTACTGCTTTGAAGCTTCCTACATTTTATCTTACCTGAACTCCACAATATTGCCCAGCTTAGTCACATTCATTTTTGGGCTGCATCCCAACTTATTGTACCTGCTGAGACTTTTACCTTGGCTAAGCTGTTTTGTTTTTTACAGTAACCTTAAGGAATGAGTCTTGCACTGCTCACAACCTTGGCAAATACCTTTACAAATTCTTCTATTCACATCTGAAATTTTAACTTGGAAATGTTAGGGTGATCTCACATGAAGATGACAATGATGAGTCTTAAAGGCACACAAAACTAACAATGTATTAATAATAATCTTCTAAAAAGTGTTCATATTGCTTAGATCACATAGTACAATGAAATCATTCCCTGATGTCTCCAGTTCTGTTCTGTTTGCTAGAAGAGAGGAATAAGAAAAATGACCATGATGGATACCAGAAGTCTTTAATTATCCTGTATGCCTTTATATATACGTCCTGAACAGCTGGGTGCAAGTAATATTCTGGGCCACCTTCAGTGCAGTGCACCTCTCTGTAGTGCTTTGCGATCTTGAATCAAGCAGGTGAAGTACCTGGATGTGATGCAGCCAATGAGGATGGACTCAACTGTGTACAGTATCTGTAGAGGTTTATCAAAACGGACTGAAAAATGCAAGCTGACTTCAGACATATGAGGAAGCAGAGTTTCAATGAGAAAACTGCAGGCTGTCTGAAATATGCAATGCAAACAAACAGTTTTCTTACATCTGAGATACAGTATGTTGACATTGTCTATTTTTCTAAAATTATTTTACTCTTTTCTGAGGGAAAAGAGAACAGGTTGTGAGGCAATCTAGAATCTTAAACCTTTCCTGACATTTTCTTTACAGAGATTCACTGCCCAATGTGGAAAAGTGTAGCCAAGTATAAATAAACCTGTACAGCACTTTTAAGTGTATTGAAACGGGTTAGTTAGTGTTATTAAGGTTATTGTAGGAAATATTTATTAATACCACACTTCATAAGCTCTTGAAAGAATTGTCATTTTTATATAAATTAACAAAATACAATAAAACATAATATTAAATAGGCAAATAGTGCATATAAAGCATTATGTCAAAATGGCACATGTAGTTGCTTAATTTTAGAGCCGAAACCTGTTGGAATTATCAGAAATGCACATATTCTGATACAGTTTTGATTAAATAATACAATTAAAGTTAATGTTTAAATCACTCCAACAATATTTTTGGAAAACACATTGTGTATATTTTTAAGTGTCCGTGAAAGAAATGACAAAGATCTTACAGCATTTTTGTTTGATTCTCCTTTATTCTGTGAGATAAAACATCATTTTGGTTTTAGTTTAAAAAAAAACCCTGAGGCTGCAATATTTTTCATTTTGAATGTTCATTGTGAAAAATCAAATTTCCTTTGATAATTAACCATGCAGCATGCCACAGAACAATAAATCAAATACTCTACCAGCCCCAATTCTTCTGCATGAGGAACACTGCACAATCTGTTATGTTTTTCAAATAATTCAAATATAGAGATTGATTCAGAATGAATATCACATTTATAATATGAACATTTCACAAAATCATACTGAAATCTGCATATTATTAGAACTTTTACATTAGTATGACCTAATAATATTACATTCTTAAGACTGCTGAAATGAAGTAAATAACCAGTCATGCAGAAATTGCACCTTTTTCACTTCACATTTGACATAACAGAATTGTAAAGACTTAGTAGTAAAGTCATCCTGTCAATGCACCATGCAATTTTCATGAAAGAAATCAACTTTACAGAATCTTTAAGAGTTCTATGTATATTTCAAACTGTAGAAAGTCCAATTTTGTTCAATAAAGTGCTCCTTAACAAGATGTCTTATATTGAGCCTGCCTGGAGTTTCCCACTCTCTCCCACTTGCTTCATTTTTTTACAGCTTCCTCAAGTAATGACTCAGTTAAAGCAGACTTACAACAAAGTGTTGTCACAGTGCAGTTTCTGTGATGCTCCTTCCTGATTTGGGCTCAGTGTGTCCTGTGAGAGAGACTCACTTCTTGCAGATTTTAGTTCTTTTCATTAATGATCAAGCTAAAAAAAACTAAATAGTCCCCTCCCTCTCAGCATATAAAGGAAAATAAAAAATCTATGAAAAGATACACTTAAGTTGTTTTAATAATGGTGGTTTACATTCTTCTAAAAAGAACAGCTGAATGCTGTTTTCTCCTTAGCCGATTCACAAAGTAAGCAAGAAGTGGAACAATTATCTTCGTAAAATGGTTGTCTTTATTTCCTTGACTATTGGCAAGCTCCCAGCTTCTCCAAGGCAGAGCCAACTATTTTTCAGCTTCTGAAGTCTTTTGTCTCAAACAAATTATCCAATAATCCAACTGCTTAAGAGCAACTGATTATATAAAAGTCTTTTTTATAGATTTTGGCTTTGATCCTTACTGTTGGGCCATTATGCATTAGCCTGCTTCCTCTTCCACTACCTACTGCACCTTCACCATCATGAGCTCATAACAATCTTTCAGGTCTGTTGCTACAACACAGAAGGCAAACAGAAACATGAAGCACAAAACGTGTCACTGTCATAACTGGTCTTTAGAATCATAAACAGAAAAAGGACCAAACTGGAAATTCATTAAAGGTATAGAACCCACAAAATAACCAAACTAAATTAATGAAGTACTTAAAATGTATTAATAACAAAAATGAATATTGGACATGTTATTAGTAACTGTAAACAGAAAGGTCAAACCTTCTTAGATGGGAGCCCTTCTCTAAGACTGTATAATGGTACATAGGTTGTAAGAATATATACTGTACAATTTGTATATATATTATACAGGTAAACAAAAAGGAGTGATGAATTCAAGAAACACCGTTAGCTTATCTGGGCTTGCCTGTTACAATTCAGACCTACAAACATTAAAAATACTTTAACAATTAAAGGTCTAATGTCTCAAAAAATACTTAAGTCCTACAAACCACAATTAGGGATAGGGAAATCACCAAAGCCCTCTGCCATCAAATAACTAAGCCTTGACTTAATGTTCAATTAATTTTATGTACCTAAACTAAAAATGTTGCTAAAAGGCAATTTAAAATATTCAAAAATAAAAATAAATCTCCAAAGAACACAAAAATAGAACTACAGCATAATGTCAAAACTATTATAAAATGTTTTTCAAAAACAAAATAGTTAAATCCATTGCCTGTCATATGCTTGGCTCTTAAATAGGACACATGCAAAGGTGTGTCAGGAGGCCTGTCCTCCTTAGGCTAAGCATACAAACTAATACAGAAAGAAACAGACTTAATTGAAGATTAGAAAAATACAATTTGAAGGAAAATAATAATAATAAAATTAGGCACATAGCATATTTCATAACTGCAATAAAATGTGCATCATTTACCATTAATATATATATAAATATAAAAACAGATACCAGCAAGCTGCTACTTAAATAACAAGGAAAAGTAGAATAACAACAAAATAAAATGCAAAAAAAAAAACAGTAATTGAAAAGTTGCTTAAATACCAGGGGCCTCATATATCAACGGTTTATATTGCGATGTATAAAAACTAAACTTGGCGTAAAGCCACGGACATTGTCATGCCAGGTCAAACCATTGCATACACACGTTTTTGGCTCAATTTTGCAAACTGGCAGCACCCAGTGTCAAATCAGTGCCATTGTTCATGTGTGGTTTCTCTTTATTTTTTAGGTTCACATCCCTGACGCGGCTTTATCAAATACACTGAAATTAACCGCATATAATTTTTTAGTTTATGGTATCTGATTGTAATCAACCTGTAACAATATAATGATGCACATAATGGCCAAACTATTCCAAATGCCATGGCTGCTTTAGCGTTGTTACTCTCAGTGCATCACTAAGTATTTTAACCCACTGTATCTGAGTGAGGAATCACAGCTTCTAGAACACGCTGCCTCAGCCATGCACACAGTCTATTTGAACTTCACCCATTCGGCGAACACTTCAGAGCCTTTCCTGAATAAACCTCACAGTTCAGAAATAGTTTCATCCCAAGCTCTAAATGCACTCAATCAATTCATCAAGTGCTCCCGGTAGGACTGTTAAGTAAGATAATAAGTAGCTCACTGTAAACTTGCACTACAGTTGTAATATTGCAAAACCTGATCCACTTATGCTTTCATATTGTATATTTTTCATTGTTTTTTATCATATATTTATTATTTTATCATTTTATAGGAAAATAAGTTTATGGAGGATTTGCATATTGAATCTCATTGTATCATATAATAACAATAAAGGAATTCAATTCAGTTCAATAGAAGAGAGCACATATTTACATATGATGATGACTGTCTTCAAAGTCAATTTAGATTTCCAAGCATTATCTTCTTGGAGCTCTTGATATCATTTTGAAGATGAAATGCAGTAAAGTATGTATATTACATTATACAGATAAATCCATCCATCCATCCATTTTCTAACCTGCTGAATCCGAATACAGGGTCACGGGGGTCTGCTGGAGCCAATCCCAGCCAACACAGGGCACAAGGCAGGAACCAATCCTGGGCAGGGTGCCAACCCACTGCAGGACACACACAAACACACCCACACACCAAGCACACACTAGGGCCAATTTAGAATCGCCAATCCACCTAACCTGCATGTCTTTGGAATGTGGGAGGAAACCGGAGCGCCCGGAGGAAACCCACGCAGACACGGGAGAACATGCAAACTCCACGCAGGGAGGACCCGGGAAGCGAACCCAGGTCTCCTAACTGCGAGGCAGCAGCACTACCACTGCGCCACCGTGCCGCCCTATACAGATAAATTATTAACTTAATTTGAATAATGTATACTGTTAATAATTAAATGTGTGGATACGGGCAATGAGCTAGTGCCTCGTTCAGGGATTGTTTCTGCCTTGCACTGTATGCTTGGTATGACTGGCACGATCCTGGATGGATAGATTGATGGAATAATTAAACATGTACCATGATGATATTTCAGTGTTCCTTAAAAGTTTTGAAGAATCTGTATTCTAAGATTAGAGATGACTTTACATTTATTAAAGAACTTATTGTGTGGCGATTGGTTACTTGGAGAAAGAAATGGAAAGACAGGAATTAGGGGTTAGTATGTTTGAAAGATAGTACTGCTGAAATAAATTATTTCATCGAGGGTCACACACGCCACAGCAAGCATCTTGCGGGAAGCAGGAACAATCTTTGGACGCGGCACCAGCTCGTCGCAAGTACTAGTAGTGTCACTGTGACCCAATGTTTAATACGTGCTTTAATTCCTGTCATCATGAAAATAATATCAAGTATACATCTTAGTATTCTTAGTATTTAATTTGTTCAGAGAGATGTAATATCATAAATGTAATGTATTCTGTGTCCTGTCGGTGTAAGAGAAATCTTGTTTAAAAAGCACATAGTAATTCACACACATAGAGTACATAAGAAGAACACATAGAATACAAAGCATTTATCTTGCTTCTTTAGTTACAATGGGACTTGAGAAACTAGTAAATTAAATGATTTTAAGATGAAGTTTATGACATTCTACTTTAATGACAAAATAAACAACGTGATTAAAGTGGAAATTTCAAGATTAAAGTTGACATTTCAAGCTTTTTTTCCACTGTGTCCCTATTTTTTTTTCTTTTCTCTTGACACTCAGATGGTGGGCTACACTTGCCCTTTCACGGTGACTTTGATACCTCACCACTTTTTTATTTCAGGCACTGTGCTACTTTCTGAACTTGAACTTTTGATCAACTTCCTTTTGTTGTTTATACAACTGCTTAAACCAACAAATAGTACGTTTTTCATTGCCTCCACTTGGCATTCGCTGAAATTCTTCTTTATTCCCCATGATTTTGCCATTGTCTTTTCACAGAATGTTGTATTTAAGGGAATATTTATATTGATTTGCTTATTCAAAGAGGCGTAATTCTGGGAGAAGACTGGGTGGGGCAGCAGATGGGTGAACAAGCGTTAGCTTAGTACGGTTTCCTAAATCTGAATTTTTTTGTGCGTACGCACATTTCAACATTTGCTATTAGGGCATGTTTTAGTGTGAATTCTACGCACAGCGTCATGCATGAACCCCAGGTGTTTATTCAAATAAAAATGTGATAGTCAGTGTGTTGCAATTTCAAGTTGGCAAAACTGGAAAAAAAAATTCTGGGGACTCATAGTTCCCAGTAATCCATGAAAATGAAGGGCATATGAACTTTTTCTTTTGCTTTCAATTTGCATAATTTACTATGTGGGGGACATAATCCTGATTTTTTTTGTAAAGTGTGCTTGATAAAACATACTCTTTCAAAAGGTGTAAGAGTTGTCTTTCCCCCATGTACAAAAAGTAACATCACTGTTTTGCAGGACCTGGCATATGGTGCGTTATGCCACCCAAACACAGAGTCTGGTGTTTTCAACAATACTTTTAATATTGCTTGTGGTTCTTAAGTAAGCAAGGAATACATACCAGTATATGTTGTGTTTGCATTTAATCACTGGTTGAACTCTAATACCCATATTTCATTCTCATAATGATTCTGTCCTCTAAAACAAGTCTATGATTTGGATTATCTTGTATGCTTGACAAAATTTTTCATTTAAATGTAAAAATATTTTGTTGAGGTTAAAATAAAGAACTTCTGTATGTGTATGCGTGTGTTTTAACATACTTTGGCACCCATGTTATTGGTTTTATTGTCATGTTCACATAAACATTATTGATTGCAGAAGACATTTTTTTCACCTTTAGCACTCCAGTTTCAATTTCTACATTTCCAACAACTTTTTTATCCTTATCATTTCTACAAGTTAATTGCATCTCCTTAGACTAGACTTTAGATCGCAATCATAAATCAGTAATATTGGAAACATTAAAATATAATAATGAAAAATGTTAAGATTAAATATTTTGCCTGTTAAATACATAAAATTAAGCACCCAAGTTGATACAAATTCACGTCCAATTAAGTTTAATTTACAGGTGTTGCCCTCAAATGAAAATATAATGGCACTTAGGACAAAACAGTAGTTGTAGTAGTGTCATGGGTTCAGAGTACAGCGAAGTTTCTACTTGCCACCAATGTAGCATGATAAATAAAAATGCGCAGAAATTCATTATATTTAACAAAAACCACAACTTGGCTTACCCGATGTAAACCTTACTCTTGTTTCGATACTCGCTTTACCAAAAACCTTGTGAAAAGTGTAAATACACTCATCAGTTTCTTAAAGCTTATGGGCTTTGGCACCATAGGTTTAACTGATTAAGCTGAAAGTATATAAGCCAGGCAAAGCATTCTTCACATGGTGTGTTCATTCCTGTGTGCCCCAGGCAATGCTTTGCCACAGAGTATTCCGTTATATTTTAACTTACATAAAATTAATCCTGTTAATGGTTTGGGAATTAGGTGATATTGGAAAGTGTGTTACTGATGAAAGCCTACAGTTTTTAAGCTGCCAACTTGTGTTGTTTGACATATCCCTTTATTTACCCTATACTCGGCAGCCATTAATGAATTCATTAACAACTATTTATACATTTTGAGGCTAATTAAGGATTCTCTGTGACAAAACAGTTTGCTGTCTATTGCTGTGAAAGTGTATGCTAAGACACAGTAGTCAAGAACGGTCTTCATCTATGCATACTTGAGAAATAATTCAGTGATAAACTGTTTAATAAATACATTTTTATTATTGTATAATTTATCTTACAGCCACATATTGATAATTACATTGGGCTGACAAACACAAAATGACAAAACTCTTAAAGGTGAAGAGAATCTTGCAAAATGTAATTCATTACTTACTAGGAGGCAAGATATAAAAACAAAGAGAGTGGTAAAATCAAATAGCAATAAGGTACAGATGTAGTAGCAAACATCAAAGATAACAGGCAGTAACAGTGTTAAATTCATAATTGGTATGCCAGTTTTGCTATGAGAGAACGATCATACTCCCGGAGAACAGAGCTTGATGTGTGGTACACAAAGTAGAGCTGCAGATGAGGATCTGAGTGAGCGAGAGGTAGTGTAAGTCTGTAGGAGATCAGTACGATAGGGAGGAAAGCTTTAAATGTTAAGAATAGTCTTTTTTATTGTAATTAGTAGTAAAGAGGGAGCCAGTGAAGTTGGGAGAGAACAGGTGTAATATGCTCATTGGATCCAGAACTGGTTATTATCCTAGCAGAATTTTGAATAAGTTGTAAGCAATAGATACATTTTTGTGGGATGCCAGATAGAATAGCATTACAGTAATCTATACATGAAGTGACCAGGGCATTAACCAATACTTAACAATACTTAATACCATAATGTGTTGCAAAAGACCAGGACAAAGCCTGAAAATGTTTTGGAGATTGAAGAAGGCAGTCCAAAAAACATTATTTATATTGGAAGAAAAAGGGAGGGTACTGTGTAGAATGATATCCAGGCTCTTTACCCGGGAAGAGATGTTTGTGTTAATGTTGTTATTTAAAATGGAAGAATGGTTAGCCTTAGAGAGTGTAGATTTAGAACCAATGAGAAGCACCTCAGTTTTATTGCAATTTAATTGGAGAAAATTGTGAATCATCCATAATTTTGTCTTGGAGATGAGCCATAAGAGTATTTGGAGGGAAAACAGAAGTGTATTGAGATAGATAGATAGATAGATAGATAGATAGATACTTTATTACTCCCAATGGGAAATTCACATGCTCCAGCAGCAGCATACTGATAAAAAACAATATTAAATTAAAGAGTGATAAAAATGCAGGTAAAAAACACAATAACTTTGTATAATGTTAACGTTTACCCAGCCTCCCAGGTGTAATTGAAGAGTCGCATAGTGTGGGGGAGGAACGATCTCCTCAGTCTGTCAGTGGAGCAGGACAGTGACAGCAGTCTGTCACTGAAGCTGCTCCTCTGTCTGGAGATGATACTGTTCAGTGAATGCATTGGATTCTTCATGATTGACGGGAGCCTGCTCAGTGCCCGTCGCTCTGCCACGGATGTCAACCTGTCCAGCTCCATGCCTACAATAGAGCCTGCCTTCCTCACCAGTTTGTCCAGGTGTGAGGCGTCATTCTTCTTAATGCTGCCTCCCCAGCACACCACCTCGTAGAAGAGGGCACTCGCCACAACCGTCTGACAGAACATCTGCTGCATCTTATTGCAGATGTTGAAGGACCCCAGTCTTCCAAGGAAGTATATAGTTGGCTCTGTCCTGTCTTGCATAAAGTATCAGTATTTGCAGTACAGTCCAATTTAACCTCCAGCTGTACTCCAAGGAATTTAAAGGACTGTACCCTCTGTACACAGTCGCCTCTGATAATCACGGGGTCCACGAGGGGCCTGGGCCTCCTAAAATCCACCACCAGCTCCTTGGTTTTTCTGGTGTTCAGGTGTAAGTGGTTTCAGTCACAGCATTTAACAAAAGTCCTTGATTAGGTTCCTATACTCCTCCTCCTGCCCACTCCTGATGCAGTCCACGATAGCAGTGTCGTCAAAGAACTTTTGCACATGGCAGTACTCCGAGTTATATTGGAAGTCTGATGTACTGTATATAGGCTGAACAAGACTATTTAGTGGACAGATAAAGCTGTGTGTCGTCAGCGTAACAATGAAATTTAATACCATGGTGTTGAAAGATATTACCTATTAATACGTATATGTGTGATAAGGTGAGCTGCATTTTACTTTTTTCACTGCTAAACTGAGCAAAATGAAAATGAAAACATTAATCAAAGTATTTCACAAACACAAAAGATATTTAGTCATTTTGAGAATGATATCAAGCTTATTTCAGCTGTCGAAAAGTTTTCCCAGAAACATTCTAGAAAAAGCACGAAAATATGTCAGAAAACCAAAAATGCTTCACTTTCCTTAGCTCTGGACATTTATTCTCATTTGGTATTTGAAAACAAGAATGATATTACATCAAACAACGCTCCATTTTAGAAATGTATACTGTACTTAATCAAAAATATCTAACTATATTGCACATCTTACTGATTGCAAAACATAATGTGTAACAGTAGTGGTTTGAGAGCTGGTACATCATTCCACAAATGATGCAATAAACTTGATGAGCAACAGAGAATCTGACTCTTAAAGCCCTGAATATGTCTATAATATCCCCTGTAGAACAATTTAAAAATCATTTCACTCACCAAAGTAAAAATGAAATAGGTGATTTATTAATAAAAAAAATAATGAGAATTCTTTATACAAGTAATAAAATAAAGTCCTACGTTTCTCTGAACTTCCTTAATGTCCCAACTAACCTGTGAGGTGGCTGATAATGTGCGAATAACTGCAGATACATTCCTTCCTACCTTCCTTTCCACTAAAATGAACCACAGTGGCCTGTGTTCCTCCTAGATACCCAACTCCACTACAGACTCAAATCTCAAATACTAAATAATCAAAATGAGCTTTCAAGCTTCCCCCATGGTTATGAAGTGGGTAGTTCTTCTCCACAATTGTCACTGGGGCCTCCACACTGGCTGGGGAGTAAGCCAGAATCCATAATAGTCCACCCAGTAGAGGCACACGTGACTCATTTCCCAGGGGAGACCTGCTGGCTTCAGGGGTAGCAGGCCCTCTAAATAGGAAACTGGCCACAAAACTAACAGTCCCAAATTAGATTAACAAATGCCCCTACAGGGAGAGATCATGGCGTATAACTAAGAGCAGACAAGGAATCTTAATAAAAAAAAATTCTAAAAAGGTCCAGAAACTTTAAAATGCTCAAAGAGTGAAAAAAGGCAAATTGATATGCCAGAATTGCAACCAAACTCCCAATACAGAATACAAAGAGAGCAATCTAAAAACAAGCAGAGGTTAGAAATCCAGTAAACAATACATCATAAAACATAAGCAAACTGACCACACCAAGCATATACATGTAAGTCAAAATGACCAGTGGATTTTATAGGACTGGAGGAGGTTCAAAATGGAGATAGACAGTTGGTCCAACCTCTTAGTGAACCAAAAAGGACAAGGGACATAACAGATAATTAATATCCACATAGAAACATAACTATACAATAATGACACATTCTACACATTACACACATAAATATAATAAACACATAGAAAATACTTGAACAAAGGAGACATAAAAAGGGAAATTAAACAGTGCATACAGGACATAAAAAGTCTTAATCGTGATACCAAGGAATTACTTTATGGTCAGGAATGCACTGTGGGTGTCCTGGTTTCATCCTTCTGGAGTTCCCTCTGACCATATCAGCTGCTACTGAATTCAAGAACTCCATTCTACTATAAAAGATCTAGGCAAATGTGCAAAGTGGTGCATAACATAACTGGTGGATGTCTGTATATATTGTAGATTGGTCTGGAGTATGGTCAGCACTTTATTGTATGTATATTGCAATAAGGGTATCTAGCAAGAATGAAGCTGCTTCTGTTAATAGTAAGCAGTTACTTTCCACTAATGCACAAGTCATCTTTGTTGCCAAAATGAGACTAAAAAACTTTGTGGCTTGGTGGCCTGAGGCAACTCATAATTCATTTATTTTGGAGCAAAATAGCATTGGAAGGTAACTTGCTGAAAGTGCTATACATGACGGCCAGATTGTTGATAAGTTAACAGGCTGAAATATTAGTGTTTCATATTTCCTATAATATTCACTATAACAGCAATAATGTTATTACATGTGCCAGGTGATAATGCTTATCCACTTAGGCAGTGGAGCCTTACAAGTTCCGTCAACCCCACAGCACAGAGGAGGTGCTTCAGTGCAGTGCAGTTTAAAGTTTAGCATACGATTCTTCTAATCAAACATAGTTACTAGTGTCTGGATTTGTCATGTAGAAGGCTGCTCTACATATTGCTGATGTATGAGATTAATTCACATGTTTCATTTATGGTTGTCTCAGGAAGGCAACCAGTTGAGTTTTGAGGCACTTTCACGTATGCACATTTAAAAGACGATTGTGATTTATAAAAGTAAATTCTGTAGAAAGCTGCATGCTGTATATTTTGTTTTATAAATTACATTTTTTAGGTGTACAGATTATTCTGTTTTTTGGCATATGCTTATTTTCATGCTCAAATCCATGCAGATTTTATAAATGAGACCCCAGGTCTCATCTCCTGCTTGTTTAATGTATCCTCTCCCAGTCATTCTTTTAAACTTGGTTGGATTCTGGTGTTACCATAACATTAGAAGCCTAAGCTGCATGAAACAAATAGGTCAAGTAAATTTTAGCCTCACTTATAGTGATCTGGCAGAAATTAATTTATTCTGTTTGTAGATAGAATGTACTTCTATAAAATCTATTAAAAATTACTAGATTTTCTAAAATGAAAATAAACATAGGTGTCTTAGGTGATGAGCACTATAAAAGCCTGAATTAAATTAAAATTCACATTTTGTTAAACTACAAACTACAATTACAATTTTGGTTACAACAGATTGGAAAATGTCCTTGATAATTTCTATAGTGAAAAAATAAACTTTTGTGTTCATTTTTTATCAGGCAATCAAGCTGTTTGCCACAGACACAAGCACTGAAAAATAAAAATAACCGTGGTAAAGATAAAAACACAGATGGAATCTGTGATCCTTGCCAACCTTAAATGTGACTGAGCTCTGACAGCTGCTTTACTTGAATGAAATGGTTGCATAAAAAGAAAATTTAACAACATTTATAACACTGTCTTTTGGGAAATGCATATAGCTCATTTGAAAATCACCAAAATGTTTGCAACAGCTGGCTAATTGTTTAGATGCAAAATGCAATATGTGAGGGGATATGAAAAGTCTACTTTAATGTGTAAAGCAAAATCTTTTGTGGCGGACGGCTGGGGGTGGTACCCAGCCGGGACGCCCAGGAGCACCGGAGGAAGGCTTGCGCCTCCTCCAGACCACGAGGGGGCGACCGCCCTGGTTGTGTTGGGGGCCACAGGTAGAGGGCTTGGAAGCCCAACCGTGTAGGGGCCCGTGGTCACCACCAGGGGGCACCCCAATGCCTTGGAAGCCCTGGACCTCAGCGTTTTTGCCACACCAGGAAGTGCTGGGGGAAAGAGGAGCAGGGACACCCGGAGGAGTTCCGGCTACACAGCTGGTGCTTCTGCCACACGGGGGTGTGTCGGCAGAGGCTCCTCAGGAAGCACCTGGAGCCCATCTCGGTGTGCATAAAAGGGGCCGCCTCCCTCCTTTCGATGGCGAGAGTCGGGTGGAAGTGAGCAGAGCTCAGAGGAGAGGAGTGGAGGCGGTCTGAAGACGGAAAAGGCATTGTGTGGCCAGGACTTAAAGGGGTGATGGGTGCTGCGGCTCTGGATTGTGCACTTTACAATAGACTGTAAATAAAACATGTGTGGTGAACCAACATGTCTGCCTGTCTGTGTCCAGGCTTTACCCCACACTTTGTATGAAGGATACAAGACCTGGAAGCTGACAAAGATATTTTATTAAAACATTGGCAAAATATACTTACTCTATACTTAACTGACTACACATTTAGTTCAAAGTATTTGAAGTACAGAATATTTTATAAATATTGTTTGAACACCCAGCCTCGTTGCATTGTTCAGATCAGTGAGATGATAATGGAAGGTAAAAAATACTGCACCACAGCACAAATTTCAAATACAGAAATGCTTTAAAATACCAGAAATACACTGCATTGTACAATACATTTGGAGATGACTTACAGTACCATACAGCACTGTACCACATCTTTAAGATTTTTTTCCCCAATTGTCCAGACCTTAGGCCTTCTTAAGACAGCAAAGCTTTTGTGCCACTTTGATACTAACTGCTACATGTATATGTTCCTGCAATTTTTTGTCTAAGTGGAAGAGCAATAACATATATGCATTAAATAAATCTAGGTATTCTAAAATGAGTTTTAACCAGTCAGAAAAAGTTGGAATTCCAATTAAAGACAATGCCGTCTTATTATAATTCTTGGCAACTGAAATAAATATATAAGCTTTCAGATGTTAGAGGCACATCTTCTTTAAAAGCAAAAACACTGCAGATCTCCCAAAAATCAGACTATTTCTTCTTTTGTCTTTAACTCTGGAAGCTACACTAAAAAGTTGTTCTCTTTCCAATCTCAGTTCTCACAGAAGCTTCTTGGGCTAGAGTGGGGAACACGTCTGTTCTCGGGATATTATTTTCAGAAAGGTATTGTAACATTCAGGACTGAGAATCACAAGTCAACATTCCAGAGCACTGACAGTAGTCAAAAATACAAGCTATAGAGCGCTTGGTGGGAGCAGGTAGAGACAAGTTTGATCTGCTAGATGAGGCTGAGGTGGAATCTGCCTGCCCTCATAATACAAAGTATAAGGGGAAATGTATAAGAAAAGGGGATTTGAGTCAGAAGCTGGTGTTCTGATTGGGTATTGCGAGTGCTGTAAGCTCTTGAAGAAAGGTAACAAGGAGCTGGATTTGTATGAAAAAGTGAGCAGCACAAAAGATGAGTTAAAGGAGCACAGAAGGTCTCCATGGTTCATACACATGTACAGCATGCTTCAGAGCTGTGAGGCTGAAGCAAAAGAGCAGGCATCAGACTAAGGAGGCTTGACATATTTTGAATCAACAATAAAACAAAAGTAGTGTTAAAGTTATAGCATCTACCATGGCCATAACAGTGGGAGGTTTGTAAAAAGTTATTGGCTGTTATAATTGTGTACGTTTGTTAATAAGAATTTCATCTCTGCATTGCAACTCTGGAATCCAAGTATAAATGTTTTGTTTATCTCTCCAATCTGACAAAGGACATTATAGTACACTCACCTAAAGGATTATTAGGAACACCATACTAATACAGTGTTTGACCCCCTTTCGCCTTCAGAACTGCCTTAATTCTACATGGCATTGATTCAACAAGGTGCTGAAAGCATTCTTTAGAAATGTTGGCCAATATTGATAGGATAGCATTTTGCAGTTGATGGATATTTGTGGGATGCACATCCAGGGCACAAAGCTCCCGTTCCATCACATCCCAAAGATGCTCTATTGGGTTGAGATCTGGTGACTGTGGGGGCCATTGTAGTACAGTGAACTCATTGTCATGTTCAAGAAACCAGTTTGAAATGATTCGAGCTTTGTGACATGGTGCATTATCCTGCTGGAAGTAGCCATCAGAGGATGGGTACATGGTGATCATGAAGAAATGGACATGGTCAGAAACAATGCTCAGGTAGCCCGTGGCATTTAAACGATGCCCCATTGGCACTAAGGGGCCTAAAGTGTGCCAAGAAAACATCCCCCACACCATTACACCACCACCACCAGCCTGCACAGTGGTAACAAGGCATGATGGATCCATGTTCTCATTCTGTTTACGCCAAATTCTGACTCTACGATTTGAAGGTCTCAACAGAAATCGAGACTCATCAGACCAGGCAACATTTTTCCAGTCTTCAACTGTCCAATTTTGGTGAGCTTGTGCAAATTGTAGCCTCTTTTTCCTATTTGTAGTGGAGATGAGTGGTACCCGGTGGGGTCTGCTGCTGTTGTAGCCCATCCGCCTCAAGGTTGTGCGTGTTGTGGCTTCACAAATGCTTTGCTGCATACCTCGGTTGTAACGAGTGGTTATTTCAGTCAAAGTTGCTCTTCTATCAGCTTGAATCAGTCGGCCCATTCTCCTCTGACCTCTAGCATCAACAAGGCATTTTCGCCCACAGGACTGCCGCATACTGGATGTTTTTTCATTTTCACACCATTCTTTGTAAACCCTAGAAATGGTTGTGCGTGAAAATCCCAGTAACTGATTGTGAAATACTCAGGCCTGCCCGTCTGGCACCAACAACCATGCCACGCTCAAAATTGCTTAAATCACCTTTCTTTCCCATTCTGACATTCAGTTTGGAGTTCAGGAGATTGTCTTGACCAGGACCACACCCCTAAATGCATTGAAGCAACTGCCATGTGATTGGTTGATTAGATAATTGCATTAATGAGAAATTGAACAGGTGTTCCTAATAATCCTTTAGGTGAGTGTATGTCTGTAATTCAAGTTCAAGTTTAATGTCATGTGTACATAGTAGAATGACTTATATTTTGTGTGAAAGAAGCAGGTAGAAACTGTTTTAATGAAGGTTGCACTTGAAAACAAAGCTCTTCAAAAAAACAGGAATCGCCTGCACAAAAAGATTCCATCAAAGAAACAGTGTTTTGACATTTTATCCTACTTTATCAGCTTGGCCTATTGTCCAAAAGTGATGGATATCCCCATACAGATATTTTTGTTGTGAAATAGTATTAATTGTGTGTGAATCACTAGTGTTGGATGTGTGTAGACATTGACTACAGGTTATTTTGCTAAGTATGCTCTTACTGTATACATAATTTGAAACACCAAGAGTGTTTATACATACAAATAAAATTACTAAATATACCAATGGCCCCATTCTTATTTTCTTTAAGTGTTTCTTTCTCATTTAAATTGAGGGCAGCAGCAAAGCAACAGTGCATACATGTGTTATTTGTAAAATGTTAAGCAGAACTCTCACTTTCAGTCTCCATACAATCGGAATGGGCATATTGGCAGTAAATTAAGCTATCCTTATTTTTATGCTAAATGATTTTTTTTTTTTATTTTATTATTAGCATAAGTATGTAGTGACTTCATTATTAGTGGCATCTCCAGTCTAAATATGATTATGTATCTTACTGCTCAAGACACAGAATGTCGACTATATAGTAACATGAAGCTGAGTGGGGCAACTTTGAGTTTTATTTTTGATATTAAATTAGAATATAAGATAAATTGTAGATTTATTCTAACATTATCTTAATATATGACAGGTCTAGTGGAAATAAACTTTGAACCCAGAATAACCTTGCACAAACATAAAAGTCACTCATATGAGGAAGTCTGATTGGTACACAATAGTCATGTGTTTAACATACCAAGCCTCAGTCGTCAACATTGATTACCAAGCTGGGGTCTTCTGAGGACCCCATGGTTTTTTTTTTATTTCTCAACTGTTTGTTGTGGAAGGTTACTCAAATTAGGTTTTTTAGGTATCTGAAAATATATTTAAGTATACAAGCATTGTGAGCATCAAATATTATTTATTTCAACAGTAGTTAGCTAACAGTAATTAGTTCTTCATAAAATTGTATACTTTCTTGTTTGTAAATCTGAATACATACTATATGTAGTGTACATTTTTCTATCTGATTATATAAAGTATAATATTCATGTAAAACCAGTTATATAATTTCACAAAAACAAATGGTACTGATTCATTTGTTACCATCGCTACAATCCTTAGCACATGTCACGGTTGTGCTGGTCTTCCTGTGTGTCTCACAGACAAAATGTTTGCATTCACAGCAGACTGCGTTGACTTTCCTGTCTTTGCTTCTGGGACAGTATGAGCATCTTCACCTCTTGTGGATCTGCTGCTGCCTTGATGTTGATGGTGTGCTTTGAGCTGCAGTGTTGCGTGCAACAAACACTCCCGCAGCTTTAATAGCTCTGACAACTGGAAGATGGAGACCATTTGGATTGCTTGCCCTCCGCAGAATGTTGAGTTGTGTTAGTTCTTTGCCTAACTCCAACAGGAATCGATATCTGCGATTTTTCTGGCGGTGGTTCCAGTCTTCGTTTTTCGACATCCAAATTATGAAAGCATTCATGGCTCCAATATCAAGCATGTTCATGAAAAGTCTCAGAGGCCATCTTGAGGTACGTCTGGCACAAGAATATTCTCTTACCAACCTGTCTGCATTGTCCACCCCGCCTTTGGTACAGTTGTATTCAAGTATCACGTTGGGCTTCTTGTGACTTTCACTGGATACTGAATCATCATGAAATTGAGTGGAAAGTACACGGACTGTTTTGTTTTTCTTTGGGATGTAGCTGACCACTGCTACCTCGTCTGAGAAGATGAATTTTCATAAAAGAAGGTCTCTACCTTTTGCAGTTTCTATTGCAGGAATGTCAGGCTTTTTGCTCTCAATGTTCCTGTCATAGTATGTTCTTCTGCAGCAAAAATTCTGCAGTTGGCCCAGACGTAAAAAAAATTGTCCATGGTCACACCTCTTACAAATCCAAATAGTGGTTCCATCAAGTCACATACTATGCGGTGTCTCAAGTTTTTCTCTGGCGCATTTCCATGAAGCTTTCCATTGTAGACTTGCAAGTTGTACAAATATGATGTCTTCACATCTGCAGCTGCCCAGATCTTGATCCCATATTTTGCTGGTTTTGATTTCATGTACTGCCTCATTAGACATCTACCATGAAATGCGACTAGTTGCTCATCTACTGTATGTCTTCAAATGGTTCGAAAAGCTTCTTGCATTTTTATACAAACCAATCCCAAACATCACATGTAGCTGCAAGTTTATCATTTGCCTTTCGTTGAGCATGTGTTGATTTATCACCAAACCTGATAAACTGAAGGATGAGCGCAAATCTGTTCCGTGCCATGGCAGCAGTAAAAACTGCACGACAAATGTTTTCGTCTGTTGTCCACATTTCAGAAATTGTTTCCTTTCGGCAGTGAAGAGCTCCAGCAATCAGCAGCACACCAAAAAACGTTCTTATTTCCACAGCATCTACATCTGTCCAAATTCTCATTCTGTTCAGAGCAGCATTTGCATTAAAATCTTGAACAACGCGTGACGCTTCAGCATTGGTGAGGGTGCATAAAGTATCAACAATTTGGTCATCAAAGAACATGTTGAAAACTTCAGACATTGTGGTTGTAAGATTAATTGCGTGCGTTGGCCCGGGAGATCCTCTGACAATGTTATATTGGTGACGGCGAGTCACCGGGGGCACTGAACTTGTCCATTTCCTTCCTCATTTTGCAATGAATTCATCTCCTTCATCGGAATCCCCATCAGAATTTTCGCTGGCAATGTCACTTTCTTCAGAATTCACTTCAAAATTTCAAAATCCTTGTGGAATAAATTCCTCATTAGATTCTCTCAAGACATCTTCAGGGTCACTGACATCACACTCATCCAGCATCCGAACAATGTCATCATCTGAGCTTTGTCGGCGGGTCATTTTTAAAAATTTACAGCATTCACATGCTGTAAAAAACAAGAAATAAATCAATCTGAATTTGTAACGTAGTATACCAAACGGTGTCCTGCCGGGACGCCAATTGTGTTTTTATTTTTTTATGTTTTTTTGAAAGAACACATTATAACTCTAATTATATAATATTTATCTTAAACTGATCCGGGACACATACAAAAATCAAGAATAAACTGGTTGTTATAGTTACTGCAGAATCACCAAAAATCTTTCTCTGGAGTCCTCCGATTGTTTTGCACAGTTGGCATTCTCGTTTCTCAGATGAAAAATAATTGTACATATTTCCACTACTACATATATTTAATATTAACACCTTACAGTTCTGCAACTTTTTCAGTTTTACAGCCAGTTGCTGTTCACGATTTTGGCCATCTGAACTTTGGTACGTAGATACACCTAAAAAGTGTTGGTTACATATTACTAAGAATACATTTTTGTTTAAAACTTCCTATAACTTCTGAAGATGTTAAAAAATTAACATGCTTTTGTTTTTAGCTGACTTGATTAATGTAATGCACTTCTAATAAGACAACCTAAGAGGCAACTAAATAGACTGCTGATTCTTCATTTGATGCAATAACAAAAATCTTAACCAATAAAAGAAAATCTGAATACATTTCAGAGATTTTAGCATCATTACTTTGGTTAACTGTGTCCTTTAGAACTCATTTTAAAATTATTTTTAAAGTATATAAAACTGTATATAGAACAATCTTGCATCTTATATTTTTCACAATAATACAAATAAAATGAACCACATTTTTTTTAATGTTCTCTATATTTGATTATAATCCATGAAAAACTATCAGTGTCATAGGAATTAAAGCAATAATGCTGAAAATCACATCGTAGAGTAATAATTGTTATGCTAGCATAGACCCTTAATACTTATCAAAAATAGGAATGCCATAAATAAAAGAATGCTGCTTAAACTCTAGAATACAAATAAAGACCCTAAAGGTCTACTGTCTACCACACTATTTGGTAGCATATTTCATATGTCTTTGGTTCTCTGTGGGTTAACAAACTTACTAACATTTGTGTGAAATTTACCTTTAACAAGTTTGCAACTGAAGTTCCTGTGTACTTGTTGTACTCATTTTAAAGAAGCTGTCTCGATTCACTGTGCTAATTCCCTTCACAATTTTGAACACTTCATTCATGTCTGTCTTCTTAATCTTCTTTTGCTTAAACTGAAAAGGCACTGCTCTTTTAATAATCATAATTCATCCCTTGTAGCCCCTGAATCAGCCTAGTCGTTCTTTTTTTTTCTTGCACTGCTATGTCATTTTTGTACTTTGGAGACCAAAACTGCACACAGTACTCCAGATGAGGCCTCACCAGTGCATTATAAAGCTTAAGCATAACCTCCTTGGACTTGTACTCTACACATTGTGCTAAATAACCTAACATTCTGTTAGCCTTCTTGATGGCTTCTGAACACTCTCTGGCACTAGATAGTGATGATTCCACTATGACTCCTAAATCCTTCTCATAAGACATTCTTTAGTATTTTCAGACCTGCTATTGTGTATTAAAACCTAACATTTTCACTTCCTACATGTAATAGTTTACATTTACTTACATTTAAATTTCATCTTCCACAAATCCAGCCAAAACGGTATGCTGTCCAAGTCCCTTTGTATTAATTCAATAGATTCTAGATTACCTGCCAATCTGCCTATCATAGTATCATCTGCAAATTTAACCTGCTTGTTGCTTATAGTATATTCCTATCCAAATAATTTATGTATTAAAAATTGCATCACACCTAGCACTGTGCCCTGTGGACCATAACCCTCTGCTGTCTGAGCCATTTTTCCATCCATCCACAAACACCCTGAACTCCCAAACTCTCATGTGGCACCTTATCAAATGCTTTCTGAAATCAAGTTAAATAATATAATATGGTCCGTTTTGATTATATCATTTTGTTGCTAAATTTTCTGAATTCCTCCTTGGGATTAATACTGTCTATCTAATCTAATGTAATTTAATCTATTCTAATCTAAGATACAGTGTCAAAAATGGTCACTGATTACTTCTAAAAACTCTCTTGTGCTCCACTATTTGCAAGGTTATGTCAGTTAATACTCAGGTACTTAAAGTCCCCCACGACTATAATATCCCCCTGTTAACTTGCCTTTTTAATATTACTGTCTGCATTGTGCTAAAATAATGCCTCTTTCCCTAATACTTTCCAGACAAAGCCTCATGTTCTCACTAAGATGGGGTTCATTGTCCAACTGAAGAGGACTTGCATTTATACAATACAATACAATTTATTTTTATATAGCCCAAAATCACACAAGCAGTGCTGCAATGGGCTTTAACAAGCCCTGCCTTTTAACAGCCCCCCAGCCTTGACTCTCTAAGAATACAAGGAAAAACTCCCAAAAAAATCTTGTAGGGAAAAAAAATGGAAGAAACCTTGGGAAAGGCATGCGGTGGGTGTCAAAAAAGGGTAAATACAATACAAAGTACAATACACAAAACAGAACACAAGTAGTCCTCAATACAATATAATAGTGCAATATAAATACACTATTACAATTACTAGAGCAGAATTCAACAGTAGATGATATCACATAATATGATTTGGATTTGTTCAGAGTCCTGGAGACCTTGGCCATCAAGCAGCCTCCCCCTGTTGGCCATTCCACGGCTAAGACAGTCAATTCCTGCAATTCTCGTCATTCAGAGATGACTTTACCTTAGGTAGGCAAAATAACTTGGCAGGTGGGCAGTGGAACCAAATGCCACATTTCAGTACCGAGAAGAGAAACAGAATAGGTAAATACTATAGTATATATAGTATAGTAATAGTAAATAGTATCATGATATAAGATTTTCCAAAGGTAAGGGATGTGACATAACAGATGCCAAAGGCTACAGATTCACAACAACTTTCCACCTGCAGGAGAAGCTATCCTCGTCTGTGTTCTGGTTACTGGGTCAAAGGTGGACCCTGCTGCACTTTTCAAAAGTAAGCTGGATTGCTGGCTCATGTGAGTGTAGGCATGGAAGAGGATCACATTACAAGATACAGTATCAACCACTTCTTGATGTGGAACACTCAGCTAACTACTTTTACAATTGTTTTTTGCAGTCATGAGAGAATAACAGAGCAGTGTTAAAGGAGCTGAGAGCAAAATCAAGCAGAAAAAATGTGAATCCAAGAAGTGTGGTTGCTAGACAGTGAGTGATTCCTTCAGTCCCTAGCACCCAACACACAAATGGAGTGCAGTGTACTTTATTTAAATGATTTCTATAGCTGTTGTCAGGCATTGTGTGCAAAGAAGACTTTTAACACATTACAGGGCAGGACTGCTCACAGGCTTCAAGCTATTATCAGCATCTGCTGCCAGTCTTCTGTGACTCATTGATATTTGCAGTGTGCATACAGAGTAAATCAAATTATTTAATAATTAAATGATACAACTTAAAAGTAACTGAACATAATCAGATACTGTATAAAGCTTGAGTAGGAAGTCATATTTACACCAGCAAGTCTTACAAAAAACAGTTTTGTTTTTTCCATTGTCAAAACCCATAGCTGAAACATATGTTAATGAAGTAAAACTAAACACATTTAAAAAGCAATGGCTATCACTGACTTAGAATGACTTGATACCGGTATGGTACAATGCACAACAAAATGAGCCAGTGTTATATAGGGCATTGAATGAATATGATTTTCTTTTGTAAATAGTATAGCTTTAGTTACTGTGTGTTTATAGTTGAATTTTTTGACATAGCCTAGTAGAAATTAGAGTGTTTTTCTCCCACAACCATCAAATAAATTTGAATTTAATTAGTGATTGTAAATTTGCTCCATGTGAGAGTGAGTGTGGTTTAGACCATGACTGGCTGCAGTGATGAAAGAGTGCCCTGTCCAGGAAAGATTTCTACCTTGTACCCAATGCTGCACCAGTTCAAGCATGTTATGCTACTTTATGTAATCTAACGTAATGTGTTTTTTTTAATTCCAGTAGATGGAGTGTTTCTGTATTTAAATCAAGCAAATGGGTAGACAGCAGAAAAACAGGGAAGATGATTCCTACGACTCACTCTCACGTTCACATATTGGCAATGACATGATCAGGTCACTGCTTGACAAGGACCACAATAAAGAGCTTTTGCTCATTTTTGTCAAGTGTGCATTAAGAACTGGAACAGAAGATACAAACCATTTGATTTTGCTCAGACACCCATAGGCAGTTGAATTTCTTTTTGTGAAACTCCAACTGCAGTCCCTCCCTGGTATGACACAACCAGGAGAACAACAAAGGAGCACAATCTGTGTGATTCACATATCATTGGTTCGACCCATGCTCTCATGTATTTCCTTCGCCTTCTCCCTAAATTTCAGTCTTCAGTTCTGTATAATTTTGCTCTCCTCTCAGTCCTACTGCTAAAGACCCAGGGACTGCACAACAAGCATCTCCTTTGATTCAATCACTGACAACATGAATGTGCATTGGCTAAAAATGGGCAGGTCCAACATTAATTCAGACTACTTTAAACTAGAACGTGGTACCTGACAAGGATGCCCCTTGTCACCACTGCTTTTTGCAATTGCCATTGAGCCACTGGCAATTCACTGTCAAAATGCTTATGAGATAAAGGGGATTATCAGAAAAGGACTAAAACAGAAAGTTTCTCTATATGCAGATGATATGGTATTGTATATATCAGATTCACTAAATACTGTGCCTGCAGTCCTAACACAACTAATTTAATTTCAAAAGATCAGAATCAATTTGAATGAAAGTGTGCTCTTCCCAGTGAATTCTCAAGCATGCAATATTAGATTGGACAACCTTTCCTTTTATCATCACAGGTCAGTTTAAATACCTAGGGGTAAACATCACAAGTAAGCGTAAAGCTCTTTATCAACAAAATCTTGCCATCTAAAAAAAATTAAGCAAGACTTGTATATATGGCCAACCCTTCATCTCACTTTAGCTGGAATAATTAACATTATTAAGATGACTATCCTTCCTAAGCTTACAATATACATCAATAAATCGTTTTTTAAGAAATTAGATTCAACCATAACCTCATTTGTTTGGAATTGTCCTGAAAGTACTATTGTCTTCATCAACTGTTCTTTTCCTTTTTATACTGGTCCTGGTCTGCAAAATAAAGTTGTTGTAAAACTAATCCAGTTTTAAATCATTATATAGCCCCAGAGTAATGTGAAAATTACAAATTGTAATGACATTTTATTAAATGTATGAACTTGCAACTCCAGGTTTTGATTATAATTTTAATATTGTGTACATTAGCCTCAAGTCACCCTTTTATTGCATAAGAGCAATGATATACACTACATTATTACCAATTTGTCAACAAATACTGTAATACTTATAGTGTAGTATATTGTATGTCAGGAAACAGCTCTACATGATTACATACCCATGTAAAAAATGTAAGACATTTGAAAAATAGGAGTTGTAAGGATTAGGATCTTGTTTTACAGTAAAAACACAAATGATGGCTGGAGATCAATTACTCCATTATGGGATTAATGGTACTAATCACATACAAGAGAGAACGTGCAATACCATTATTTTTTGTTTTTTATTATCTAAAGATAAAAGAATAATTTTCTCAAGATCTCAAAAACTAAAATGTTTTCTTCACATAACAGAATAGCTTTCTCAAGGTCCCATGAAAACAAAACATATTTTGCTCCTAGCAAGTTTGCTTAAACAAGATAACTCATAACAACAGTGATAGCAGATGATAAAAGCCTCCAATGACTTGACCACAAATGTATGCATTTCTGCTAGCAGTATAATCATGTTGGATGAATTGTTATGCGTCTACTCTGTGTTGCTTTGTATCAAACTGTCATGGCAAATGTAGGCTACATTTTTATTCAGTTGCACATTGGATCCATTCATCAGTGCATTGAATTACAAAATAGTGCAAGAAAAGGTACATTTTAAGCTCTCTTTATCTGTTTGGTTAGCTATCTAAGTGATGGCAGAATGTAAATGATTTTAATGTAAATCAATAATGGAAAATTTGGTGAATGGAGCACTAAGGATTTGAACAGAGGTTGAAGTCATAACTAGGTACCGTTTATGGACAAAGGACAGTAGCCTGTGGCACAGTCATCTTATCTTTATTGAAACTGTGGCTTTGAATTTTAGAGCTCCATGTGTCTCTGGTGTGTTAAAGGATGCTGGAAAAACCTAAATAGATACTGCTAAATTTTTAACAATTAGTTAAGACAATTACAGTAGTTATGTAAGGCTGCTGCTTCAGTGCTATAGTAGTTCAGAATAATAATATTGCAAAGGGTCCAACATAATAATTTTGATACAACAGCATTCTGTTGTCTTAACAGTCTCTAAAAGTGTTTCTTTTAGGGGAAAAAGAGACTTAAAAGGTTCAGATGTCTCAAAACTGAAAGTGATATCAGCACAAAAAGCAGACACAACCTAAGTTAGCATATGTGAAAGCTATATGGGAGGTTTTTACAGACATAGCTTGAAAACTGTAGGAAGAGAATGATACAGAAATCGCAATTTCATGAAAAGAATAATGATGCTGTTGTTAACCTGGACCTGACAGGGAGCAAGCTTCTGATTATGACAAACTGTCTACAGTCAAAAAGACTCCTAAACAAGAACCCTATTAAACATACACAGTAAATGTTTGTCATGTGTGCAGTCATCACATAGCATATGTTAAAAATAAACATAACATGGCATTCAAATACTTCAATGGAGTAGAGGAAAAAGTAAATAAGATGGTGTCACAGGTCTGTGTCTGCTCTTTGTTGTTCAGTTACAGTATTGTAGGAGTCGAGGAAAGCTTGAAAGGACTGGCAGCTATGTTCATGAAAATATGAATTGTAAAATTTGCATTTGAAATAAACAATGTATCACACCCCATCAAAAGAAGGTCAAAAGTACTACCAAACGGCCATAGGAGATGCAGATTTCAATACTCAAAACTCCCAAATCAGAAAATGTGCATAACAACACCATTAGATGCATGGACAAAACTGCACAGTATCCATCCTCCGACTGCATGTCTAAACAAATAACTAAAGTAAGTGAACATTACTATCAAATTGGAAATGTAAAAATGCCATGTCAGAATATAGCTGCAGAGCTTTTAAATGCTGTATATACACAGACCACAATGCTTATCTACCCTCGGTTTGCTGTTGTTATGCCATATAGTGATGCAATAGTCATGCAATGCAATGCAAAGACAGCAAGATACTGTAGCAGACAGAAGCAATTTTTAAATGCATGGAGCCATGTAGCTGCAGTGATCTTTGTATATGTCTGTCTTTTCTGTTGTGTTCATTACAGTGTATAAATTAATTAATCATTAAGCTTCAGTTACCTTGTACTAATGAGATCCTGAATGTATAACAGCTATTTAAGATTTTTTTATTTTCTCACAGCGTCAAGTCTTTTGCTCAGTTTCTTCTGCTCTCTCACTGTAACCTTGGTTGTTTAAAGTCCATGGATTAGTAGAATTGAGGGCAGGTGTTTTAAGAAGATGCAAATATGCAAAATATTCCAAAATCCAAAAATATCCAAAATCCGAAATAATTCTGGACCAAGGCATTTTGGATTATGCTCTAACTGTAATAATAACCAAGAAGAAAAGAAAATTGTCTTTTTCAAAGCAAGGTGATAAAATCATCATGTGTATTACTTGATTAATAATCTTTTGAAATTAATGTATGCCTGTAGATGACCCATCATCAGACCCCTTATATTTTTCTCAGTGATGCTCTGCTTCACCTTCATTGCACTCACTTTTTCATTTTGTCTGGATCTAAGCAGATACTTCGTATTCTTCTGCATTCATTTACATAAACAATGGTCACAAGCAGGCTCATTAGATCACAATCACATATGCTTCACCACATGCAAACCTGTGAGACGCCTCAAAAATATAAAGGCCAGGCTACTGACAACAGAGTATGTTTTAATAAAATCTGTAGGCGAAGTCCTGGTGTTAAATAAAAAAACACCTGTACAAGAGGACAAAGAAAAGAAAAGACAAACAATGCAAGCCGCAGGTACATCCTGAGCTATCACAACATGAGGTAGATTCTGTTGTGTGTTAGGTGTGTATAGAGACCAATGGAACTGGCATCATTGTGTTCAGCAGCATGACAAATGACTTCATTATCTGTCCAAATACCTTTGAACCCCTAAGTTTGAGATACTTTAAACAGAACTAAAGCTTCTATACAGTTTGAAAAGGTAACATTAACAGTTAGTACTTTGTTACTATTTAATTTCATTATTTAATTTTAAGTCCAGTTTGCCAGAGTGCATGGCATAAACAAAAAATGTACAAATGTACAAATTTAAGGGTTGTAATGTATGTCTACTGTATGGCATTAGGTTTTACATATAGTGTATTTTCCTCTTTTTTTTTTTTTAGCCATGCTATACTGCCAATAAAGAATGCTGTAAATACATTGGCCTTATAACAACTGCCATCCATGCAGAAGTAGGAGTAGTCTATAGTGTAACATGTGGATTGATATTTTTCAGATACCGTAAATGAAGAAAAATGTTAAATAAATAGACTGTTTGCCTGACACTTGTAACAGTGATGCTATTAATTGAAGGAAAGGCAATGACATGGCTTGGTTTTGTTTTCTGTTCTTATTGAGTCTGCACGAAACTCCTTTTAAAGTGACCCAGTGAGACTTTGAGGAAAATAAATATTTTAGTTTACTGAAAGACTTTGATGTTTCTTGGTGGTATTCCAAAAAGCAGAATTACTTAGTTATCTTGATTGCTGCTAACAGTAACCTAAATCCATGTTCCTGATATGGGGAGGTTTCCTGATTTTACTCAACACAGCTTTGCTTAATGGAATACACCCAAGAATTATGGAATTTGTTTTGATATGAATGTGAGTGTGAAGAGAAAGATATGATTGTTTATATGAGATTCACATTAGGCACTTTTAATTTTTAAACAATGGATTGGTATATGCTATATATATGGTACATTTTATCTGGTATTGATTTTATATATATATATATATATATATATATATATATATATATATATATATATATACTGTATATAAGAGAGAGAGAGATGGATGGCCGGGTCCCTTATCCAGCCGGGACTGCTTGACAGTGGAAGGACCGTGGGAGAGAGCTTATTCAGGGCGTTACCTCCTCTGGAGTGCTAGGTGGCAGCCCCCCTGAGTTGTAGCGGGGCAACAGACTCCCACAGGGCTCCTTGGGAACTGGAGCTTGGAGCAGCCCTGCTGAGTTCCATGGGGAAGTACTGCCAGAAGAAGGTCATAGCAGCACCCTCTAGTGGCCACAATATATACACATTTTTACATACAAGCATATGGGTGCCATTTTCAAGGATGTTAAAAGGTAAACAATGCCACCCCAGACCAGGAGGGGCACCTATTGTTAATATTTTCTCATTCCTCATGCACAATCCGGAGACTTTTAGACTAGAGCACTGCTCACGTCACTTCTGCTTCTGCCTCACCCTGAACCTGGCTCTTCCTGTCAACCAAATTAAAATGGTTGGTGTTTCTGTTCATCCTAGCCCTAAAGACTGTCCTAAGCACTGAGCACCCTTGTGTGCTATTTATATTGCCTTTTTTCTCTCCAACTCTTTTATTTCTCTCTCTCTATATTTTTTTTTTTGATGGGTGGACCAACATGTTGTCTGAGTGGTGGATAAATGGGGTTGGAAATGAGTTTGCTATGGTCTGTTTTACTGATTTCTGGAGCAGCTTTCTGCATAAAGAACATGTGGTGCCACAGACAAAATCCCCACTTTGCATAATTTTTATCAAGAACCAGACTGGAAAGCTAATGCTCTAATCTTGGCCTTTGGATGGCAGAGATTTCAGCACTTTCCTGTTGAACTTGCTCTTCCATTTATTTCTGAGGCCCTTTCCATATTTTCATTTACCTACAGTCCAGTGGATGCATTTCTAAACAACATTACATTCAAAAACATGTCTGAATTCTCTTGGTGGCCAATTGTACATTAGAATTAGTATGCAACTACAGTGCTTTCTCAGAATTCAGGGAAGAGTCCTGTATTAAAAAATGGACTCTAAGTTATGAATAGAGCATAAACAGTTTTTTTAATTGATTAAAGACTTCATAATAGCCACATAATATCCTGTGGTAATGTAGGCCTATGTATTAAAAGAGAAGCACAACCATACCCCTCCTGTGTCACAAACATGTAAAATACCTAAGCATACTGCTATCCATCCATTATCCAACCTGCTATATCCTAACTACAGGGTCACGGGGGTTTGCTGGAGCCAATCCCAGCCAACACAGGGCACCAGGCAGGAAGCATTCATTTTTATATTATAGAATGTTGTTTTCTTACAGTACAGATCAGTTATTTGTATGTTATTTTTCTTTGTATTCATAACCAAGGCAAAAATGATCCTGACACTAAAAGCTAAACTACTAGATGCTATTTTCTTCATATTTTGACATAATTCTCTTTAATGCTTTTCTTTGTTATATTGTATTTTGCTACCTTTAGAGGTGCAGAAAATTGTTTTGCATTGCACAAAAATGAAAAGGTCTTGTAGAAGAGCAAAATGATGTAATTATGTAGCCATAATTAAAAATAGTGATTCACAAAGTTCGTAATATATAAAGTGTGGAAGATCAGCCTCAACACAAACAGGCAGACACCAATGGTTCAAACCCACAGCACATTTATTTACACTATTTACAACCAGCCCGGCACACAACCCAGTGCCCGTGCACCACACTCCCTCAGTCCGGGCTTCCTTCACTGCCTCCACTCCTCTCCTCCGAGCTTCACCCTCTTCCATCCGACTCCAGCCACTGACTGGAGGAAGATGGCCCCTTTTTTTGTCCACCTAGGTGTCTCCCGATGAGCACTCCGGGTGTCCCTGGTAATACTACTGCCAGCAACTCCGGGTGTGGCGGAAGTGCTGACATCCAGGGCTCCACAGTCCCCTGGGCACCCCCTGGCAGTGGCCATGGGCCCCTATAGGGTTGAGCTTCCTTGCTCAATTCCCATGGCTCCCACAAAAACTACGGCGGCTGCCCTCTCGTGGTCCGGGGGAGACATATTCCCTCTCCCAGTCCTTCTTGGCATCCCAGCCAGGCACAGCCCCAGCCCCAGCCGCCCGCCACAAAAGCCATAATATAAAAACATTGCTTCATAATGTCCATGTGCATTCTGTCTATCTAGTTTACATTTGTAATTCTGCTTCATGTTTGAATTCTGTGTTCATTTCTTCCCCAGAGGCACTGTTGCAAAATGAGTTTTAATTTTTCCAATGTGGTTTCAAGTTTCACATTCAACAGCCTTTCTTTTCTGTAGGTCTGTTTTGTGATGTGATGTAACTGAATGAGGAAACAAAACAAGATTTATGGCGAAAATATTTTTTAGTTTCAAATTTGCATTTTATTGTTCTTTATTAAAAAAATGAAAAATGTAGTCTTCAAATGTCTTACTTCCTTAAATAATTGGGCAAGATTACTAATTCCTAATATTTCAGCTTTCAAATATACACATTTAAAAAATAAATATATATATGCTTTAACCTCCAAACCTTATCCAAGGACCAAACAGTTTTTTACTCTAGAGGTTTATTTACATATAGATTGAATTATGGGGCACTACAAAGAAAGAACAAATGAGCTACGCACCCCAAGTGCAGAAGTAAAAAATACCCAAAACATTATTAGTAATGATATTGGCATCTATGCTTGTGTGGTTCATAAGAAATTCTGACTAATTTGGTTCTGAATACATTACTCTTACCAAGGGCCTAACAGCTTCAACAGTAGTGCAACCAGCTACAAGATGGCGTTCCTTCATTATGGAAGCAGTATATTAAGTTTTTCTATATGAAAAAAGAAAGAGTAGCTAGTGTGTAAGTGTATGTGAAAGTACAATCTACCTGGATGTCAAGAAAACACAACTGAATGAGACCCTTGTCAATCACCCTTGTCAGTAAAGTCCCCCACTGACTGAAGCCCCAGAAACAAATCTCTCCAGTAGTCTCCTGAAAGCATCCTCACCACTATTGAATCTCCTGATGGTTAGTACTTATTTATTGAAAAACAGCAGGGCTGGAAAGTGCATCATTTTCATCCTCATGCAGAAAGCTCTGTAATTTGTTGATATGCACATTTTCAGTACCAAGATCTCATCTGATTATTTTCGGGCAGCCCTCCTGATCACTAACAACACTCATTAAGTAAGCTGCAAAAACCCAAGGTTTACTGTTAGTAAAGTTCTCTTGCCTCCAGATAATATGGTATGCGAAGCCATAAATTCACTCTGATGCTAAAGGGCGTGAGTTTATCACAACTGTCAGTATGCCAAAGGTAACACTGTCCTGGGACACTGTGTCTTCTATATCATCTTTGCAAAATGCCCTCTGGGTTCAAATATGAGTGTACTTCATGCACAAGATTTCTAGTGACACAAAATCCATCTACTCCACAGCTCTTTGTCATCATTCGGTAAACTAATTGTCAATGTATCACATGATGGCATCAGGCTCACTTAGATTACGACACCTAAAGCCAAGAATGAAGATATTTTAGCCAGCATCAGGTCTTAATGTTTTTTCAACCAAGTGGTGGATACAATAACATAACGTTTTGCTATATGTTTACCTTGGGAATCATTTTATTTTCACAAGATCTAGAGGAAAACATTGTGTTATCTCAAGAAAACAATAAAAAAAATGAATGATATTGGACGTCCTCTCTTGGCTTCTTTACCAGACAATAGTTTCTTTTCTCAAAAGTAAATGAAAATGCATTCACCAGAATACTTCCACCAGGATACCAGGAAATTTGTCTTGACTTGTCATATAGTGAAGATATTTGCAGGAGAAAGTATAACTTGCAGGCCATAAAAGGCCTAGCTTGGCTGTGCTATTCTTTGCTTTCAAGCTTTGCTAAATTAAATGAGACTGGGTGATTAATGTAAAATATTTAGCTAGTGTAAGCAGACTAATACAATACCAATAAATACCACCAATATTCAAAATGGTGCAGTTTTTTTCTGAATTTAATGGTGCTCTAAAATGTATCCCAAGAGCTAACAATTTGCTTTTACAAAGTAGGCTCCAATTCTACACACAACTCTAAAATGGCAGCTTAAGGACAATAAAATCATCTAATAAGTCAGTCAGTCATCATCAGAAAAAAGGACACAAATACCATTAACAATATAGAAATAATAGAAAATGTTGTGTTTTAAAGTTTGTCTATATTTTTTAAATGTGGCAAAATAAGCACATTCTTATTTTAAACTAAGTTAACTGCATTGAAATTTTCTGTTATTTATTTGCTTCATCAAAGAGACAGATATCACATTTTGTGATGCATATTTGCTCAAAATGCCATGCATAATGCCATGCTGTTGTTTATACAAGCAGGCATAAGCTGCAACCCCACACATTACTATTTCAATTGCTTGCACTGACTACTGTCAATCCATTTTGCCAATAGCATCTTTCAGGGGTATAAAAGAGGAAAAAACTGAACACAACTCATTCAGGTTGAAATAAGCTCTTTTATGCTAAATCTGATGCAGCAAACAAACCAGTAATTGAACAGTATTTCTCTGTCTATTTAAGGACTGGCAACATGCAAGTGAAAGTTGCTTTGGGCAGAACACATTATAGTATTCATTGATTCATCCATCCTCTAAACACATTTATGCAGGTCAGGAAGCAGCTGTAGCCTATCCTAGCAAGCAAAAGGCGCTGGCAGGATCAATCTCTTGACAAGGAACCAGTCCATTGCAGAGTGAACACATACACATATATTGGGCGATGGTTTAGCATCATCAGTTCACCTAACCCATCTTTGGACTGTGGAAAGAAACTTGAACAAATCCACACTGACTCTACGCATGAAGGCGACTTCCAGACTCCTTACTATGAGGCAAATATCGCCCAGTTTGTTGAATAACATATTTAAATTAACTCTGGCCTTAAGAATTGATGAAAAATACTAAAATACAACTCCAATAAAAGGTAACACACTGTATCTGTATGGGGAATAAAGCCTCTCTGGTCACTTTTTAAACCCTGCCAATTGTCAGTAATATCTCAAGTTCAAATTCACTGTGTTTTCTGTGTTCTTCCTTGGTTTGAAAGTAAAGACGTCAGTCAGGAATAGGGCCAAATGTATATACTGATTAGGTCTTGAATATTCAAAATGGTTATTTTTTAAGCCATACATGGTTGCTGGTGGGATGTAACGAGGAGTGGCTAAAGGTACATGCATGCACTGAAAGTTTTAGGTTCATTTGAGTTTTATTAAGGAACTTGGCGTGGGAACTGGCGAACATATGGTTTTGTAAATCTGATTTTTTTTTTTTTTTGTGCATATGCCATTTTTGTCTTTCTGGAGAAACCAACATTTTAGTATGGAGTCTAAGCAAAGTTTTATACATGAGGCCCCAGGACACTATTACAAACTTAACATGGTTGAATTAATCATGAAATAAAGTCAAGTAAAAAACAAACGCAAAAATACTAATCCATATTTTTAATACTTGTACACATGTTCACATTAAACTAAGCTTAGTTGGGAACAATGATGTGGAAAATGATGCTACAGCTATCTCACTGGAAGACCAAAAGCTTCACAGCCCCCCTTGGGCATTCTAAAATTTATTGCAGTGCATATTAGGTCTGATGCAAAAATCAACATGTTTCCTCATTTTCATTCATTGGTAAAGTAAGTGGGTATCTGAAACCCTTCACTAAAAAACCATTGATTAGACTATATTGTGTGGTGTACTTTCTCTGTTTGAATTTACAGCTTGTTAACTGAATGTCCCGAACCTCAACAGTCTTTGATAAAGCAGAAGTGTTATAAAGAAAATACAATTACACTTCTGGCACTGAAGTGGATCTGAGCTTTGAAATTGATTTTTAAGATTATATCATTTACAAGAGAGTTCACGCAGAAAGGTAATTAAAATAAGGTTGTCTTAAAATGGGTCATGACTTTCTAATCTGCATAGTGTGATTTCCTTTTTGAGATGTGTTCTTTGTACATGTACACAAAAATGTAAACTTCTTATGAATCTTCACAAAGCTCATTACATGAGTTACTTTCTAACTGCTGAATGTTAAATGATATTCAATAATTTATCACTTGATTGCCTGGGTGATCCAGATTTAGCCTAAAGTATTTAGAAATACACATTAACTTGTCTTTCTGCTGAAATATTTAAAAATCAATTTACATATAGATTTTATATCATCCGCAACATTTCCTACATTATTCCACCTGAGGATGCAATCTGATTCATACCAGCTTTCTAAATTATAAGTCTGTAAATCAGGTCATTAGCAATATAAGGAAACAAAAAGTAACTTTTTCACTGATTGCAATGCATAATAAAGTTCATGTGTTGTGCAATATGTTATGAAAAACTGAATCAGTAACCAGTGAGACTAATTTTCATAATTTATAATAATGTCCAAAAATATCTTTACTATAGTTTTCCCTATCAGATCATGTCCATCCTTATTTTTGTTAGGAATTTTGATGAAACAAGAATATCACATTCTTAAGGTCCCATCCGTCATTTACACTCTTGTATGCAGAGTCACTTTAAACTTATACAAAATATGCCTAAAGATAGTTCAAGATTTTTGTTGAACTGTGTTTTTGTGATTTCTGCCAAGGTGAAGTCATAGCCTAGAAGATTCCTCGGAAATATAAAGCTATGGCTACATTGTCCAAGCTATTCCTTATGGCTCTGCAACAAGACATAACAAGGGCTGACACCTTCAGACATCACCCATGACAGTCACAGCATCAGATCATCAGTTATGTACACTTGAAAGTGCTTACATATATTTAACCATTCCAAGGAAGAGGTCAGTCAGTCATTTTTTAACCCACATAGTCCTGAACACGGTTGCGGGAGGTTGCTGGAGCCTAACCCAGCTAGCATATTCTGGTTTGAAATAATCTGAATTTATTTTATTTACAACAACAACAACATTTATTTATATAGCACATTTTCATACAAAAAGTAGCTCAAAGTGCTTTACATAATGAAAAAAAGAAAATAAAAGACAAAATAAGAAATTAAAATAAGACAACATTAGTTAACATAGAAAAGGAGTAAGGTCTGATAGCCAAGGTGGACAGAAAAAACATAAAAAAAGCACCAGACGTAAATTTATACAGTTTAAGGTTTCTGGACTACTATACAGCAGTTTGATCCAAGATGAGCTGTTAGGACCAAGCAAAAACTAGCTCAATAAAGTAAACAGATCACACTACTTTGGACAAACATGTCTGACATAGCTTTGGCTTTATAATAACTTCTAATGCTTTAATAGCAATGACTGGATTGACATCAGTGATATCACTGTGATATGAAAAATCTGCTCTAGTATCCTATATCACAGTACCTGCACAAAGGGTTATACTAATCCACCACCTTAGAGGGAAAGTGATGCTCTATATTAACTCAACTTGGAAAAAACAACTTTTCATTGACAGGATCTATTTTCAAATTTAGTATTTGTAAATGTTCGGAGCCTTTTTTAATTTAATGTGTAGGCAGCAGTTAAGACTAAGAATATTCAGTGTCTCTGTGGCCTGTGTAATTAATATATTTTGCACTCATATACAATATACAGAATATACAGTACATAGTTTGATTTATGATTATTATCATCATTATTTTACATTACTCACCTTTCATTTTTGTAGGGGACTGCTTGCCTTTGTTGTCATTCTTGTGCTATATAAATCCATGAGAAAATATTTACTGGCCTCTGTTGAGAGAAAGGCTTTTTATTTTACAGGGACTTCTACAAAAGCTGGCATAAAACACATAATTTGACAACTATTGATAAACTGTATCAAATCAATATCATCCTAAATTTACAAAAGGTGTTAATTATGGTGGCCCTGATGTGCATGTGGCGCTAAATTAAAACAAGTGATGCGCGCAAAATGAGGTGACACATGCAAAATTAAACTAGTGAGGCGCTTCAAATACAACAGGTGTCAGCATTAAAATGTAACAGAAAATTAAAAGATGTGGTGAACACAAACAAAGAGGGGTGTCAGCATTAGCCAGTGATACGCACAAAATTAGACGTGAGTACACTGAAAGATGGTACTTAGTCAAGCGAAAGAAGAATGCTAGTTGGCGGAAAGAACTGTCAACTAATGATTCTACAGGAAACACGATGAAACAAATGATTAACAACTATATGATAATATTTTGAGGGGCACTGAAATGCAGGTACCTTTGTTATCTCATAACATTATCTTCGATTTATTTATAGACTACATTTTGCCCAGAGCCTAAATGCTTTCCCTATGTCATGTACGTCATCCAGTGTATAAGCAAGAAAAGAAAACTCTTTAATTGGATTTGTAATTGTATATCTCCAATGAGGAACACCGGTTCACTTTTCATGTGTGACTCACTGTGCTACCCTGAGTAAGTCATATAACTTACCTTTAGTCTAAACACAAAATAATATCTGTAAAACATTCTAATGTGCCATCAATGTGTTAGTCACTAGCCAAATATAAATGATAAAACAGAATAATATACACACCCTATACTGAAAAAATAATTCTTATTCAAAAATGGATGGATGGAAAATCAGATTTTTAATGATATCTCTTCAAATGCCTTTGGTTCAAGTAAGCAGTGTAATGCCTTGCAAGAAACCTTCATAAAGTTTTTAATAATATTAAGCCATCCACATGCTATTCTTAAATTTGTTCATAATTTAATGTCATGATCTTTATTTAATTTAAAAAACAACAGGAAAAAAAAACTGTGTTTTGCTTTAAAATTTCATAATTGGCTCTTTAAACCCTGGACATTCAACAACTTTACTCTTAGATTAAAGTAATTACTTCACTATTAATGTTCTTATTCTTTTTCAGCTCTGGGGAATTTTCTAGAAATACAGGTCTCATGACAAACATACAGGGATGTTCAGAAAAGAACGTTCATGCTAGAGATGTTAGATTTCCAATCATCTACATAGCATGTTTTTTAAACTGACAGGGGTAAGATGGGTCCTGTTTATATGTGTCTAACATGAAGCTTTAAACACAAAATAAATGGAAGTATGAATGGGGCTTTATTCTAGGTAAGTACTAGAATATAATAATCTATTTCTTAAACACAATGTCAGATTAACTCATCAATTGCAAGACACGATCTTCTTAAGACTCTTCGTTGTCTTCTTTCAGCTGCTCCTGATAGGGATCAGCACCGCAGATCTTCTGTTTCCTTATCTCCCTGTCCTCTGCATCTTGCTCTGTCACACCCACCACCTGCAGGCTTACCAAAAAACTTACTCAAAAACCAAATTCCATTAAGATTTCATAAATTACATTAAAGATATTTGAAAAATTGGGTCACACTTTTTTTTTCATCTAATCTTAAATCTTTAGTAGTTCATTTAGTAATCGTGTACCATTAGATCAAACCATATCCCATATATTATGTGCCAGATTTTAACAACACTCTACATGTATATCTCTAAAATCATGATATACAGTATAAAGCTGAAGGTGTTTCTGTGTTTGTCTGGTATGCATATCCATACCATTGAACCTGTCTGCCAAATTTTACACAGATTCCCCATATGCACCTGGAAAACCCCATAGGCTATGTGTCACTCCAAAGTTTTTTTGCCCCTCAGGAACTTTCTTTAATGACTGTACCGGCACTTTATTAGGTAATTGCCCATAGGAGGCAATTTTGAGATTTGACAAAAGATTGCAAAACTGTTTCCCTCTGTCAGGGATGCCAGGGGCGATGACCCGGCCGGGACGCCTTGAGGGACCGGAAGAGGGCTTGCGCCCACCTTGGATCACGTGAGGGCCACCACCCTGGTTACTTTGGGGGCCACAGGTTGAGGGCTTGGAAGCCCAACCCTGTAGGGGCCCGTGGTCACTGCCAGGGGGCGCCCCAATGCCTTGGGAACCCTGGACCTCAGCACTTCCGCCACACCAGGAAGTGCTGGGGGGAAGAGAAGCAGGGACACCCGGAGTGCTTCCGGGAGTACAGCCGGCACTTCATGCACGGGGGCGTTTCGGCGGGTGATTGCCAGGGAGCACCTGGATCATATCCGGGTGAAGATAAACGGGGCCGCCTTCCTTCATTCGGGGGCTGGAGTCGGGAGTGAATGAAGGAATGAGCTTGCGGAGGAGGCAAGGAGGCAGCCTGAAGAGTGCAAGCCGTTGTGTGGCCAGGACTTTGGGGGTTTGTGTGCACTTTGGACTCTGTAAATAGTTGTGTATATAAACGTGTGGTGGTGGAAAACAACATGTCTGCCTGTCTGTGCCCGGGTTCCGTTCACACCGCATTGGGCTTATTCAGTGAAATTTCGAATAATGTTCCTCCCTGGGTAACTTTGGTGACCACACCTGCACCTTATTCCATCAAGGGCAGTGCAGTTACCCCTGCTGACCCCTTCCATATACTATATATTCATACATCTTCCAAACTTGCTCATTCACAGCAGAGGTGCAGAGTAGCTGTAGCCCATCCCAGCAGGCATTGAGCAGAAAGCAGGAACAATTCCTGAACAGGTATTATAAAGAGAAATTGTTTTTGTTAAGAAAGGCATTTTTGTCCACTGTTGAATAAGACAGTAGGAGTAAGAGGTAGGGAAGAAGATCATTGTTAATATTTAGGCTTATTTGGCTTTTTGGATTTGTAGTTTCATCTTGTAAAAACCATGTCTTTTCTGGGATGTTTTACATCTGTCATATGTAGATAATGTATGTTTGCTAATTTTTCTGCCTCACTCCGCACTGTCCGTGCAATGCAGCCGCAGAGAGTTTAAACAGCACGGTACATCCACATAAAAAACGACAAGGGGTAAGCGAGCTATCTTGAAGGCTTTTACTGGACGTACTTCGTTATAAAAAGGCGAGTGATTTCTACGGTTGGATCAAGACGAAGAGAAGCGCGTAGACAAAAGTTCAAATTGCTGTGTACCACAACTAACCAGACACAGGGGTTTATATACCCTAAGGATACATTTTGGACGTGACTGAAACAAGAGATAAAGGGGTGCCTACATGAGACACATGGGGTGTATTGTATTCAAATGTTTATTATGGGACCTACGTGCTTTAAGTGAGTTTCATAGACTTTTATAGTACCACTGTTAGTGTGGGACGTGACTGACTGGTGTGTTAATAAATGACAAGATGAAGGGGGAGCACAGTTCAACAAATAACAGTCTCAACTAACAAGATGTGGGGCAGAACACTAATCAAAGCTAATCAAAGCTTTGAAGCACTTTGAGCTACACTATTTGTATGAAAATGTGCTATATAAATAAATGTTGTTGTTTGTCAGACTTCATCTTCTGACCCATTAATATGCTTCTGAGCTTTTGACATGCTTACAGATTGGAACTTTAATTTACTTTTATGTTATTGGTATAGCAGTTTTCAATTGCATGGTATTTGATTTTGTGAAGTGTATACAAATTAAATATCAATTTAAATATTGTGAGACCAACAGCAATCATTCCCAAACTGTCCACAGTTCACTGTCAACGTTCACTTTAACATTTTATTTTCTTTCATGTTCTTATTTTTTCTTTTTGTTCAATATGTTGTTTTAGATTAATTTGTATTCTTTTGGCTATGTTTTATTCTTTCAGTTTTGTACATCATTGACTTCATTCTTTGACTTTGGTGTCCTTCACAAACCTTCCCAAAGTACTTTTGTCATTTCCAGTCATATAGTGCTTGCTTTGGTGGGCAAATTCTTGCCAGCCACCCTAATTTAAAGATACACCCCACATTAGAAATGTAACTGCATTTAGTTTATAGAAGGAAGGTTAGATGCAAGACAGTTTATCATGAGCAATAACAGAATAAAAATGTCAGGTTCCAAAGTCTTGACTATCTAGTGATGCTGAGCTTTGTCTCTGCTCTTTAAAGTTATTATTTGCTGAATCTTACCTGAACACTGACATTGCATAGCATAACTTCATAACCTCTGCCACTCACATTAAAAGAAGGTGATTATTCAGCATTTTATTTTTATAGTCAGATTTTTATCGGCCTGACATAAAATAATTTATCGAAATATAACAAAGGACTGTAAGGTGAAATTTCTAATTTACGATTTCTGCTGAACTCCCAATGTCAGATGTATGGAAACTAAATGGATTTGTTTTTATCCTTTGGACAAATCTACTAGTGTATTTAAACAGTATCCTCTTGACTTAGTCACTAAATCTTTTAAAACATTTGAAAGAAAGATCTTTCAAATACTTCAGGGTCTGCTGTATCCTGCCTGTTGATGATGGTTATTATTATTATTTGTGCATGTTCAAACTTTGGTTAATTATTTTTTTTAGATTTAAATTATGTAGATTTTTAAGGTTAAGCCTATATTTGTAGCTACTCCTTTTCTGCTCCATGCTTCACATGTTAAATGACTGGGTAGATATTTTATGTCAAAAAGGTGCATTTTACTCGACTTTTATAGGTTATTTACCTTTTTGGAAATAACACTCGTTGAAGCATAGGACAGCAACACATAATAAGAATAACAGTCTCTGGTAGTGGTTTGTAAAACATACCATTAAGGCTAGAAAACTTGATTAATTCCAACAAGTTAGTGTGAAGATGTTAACCATTATGATAGACAGAGAGCATAAAGCTTCCAGTTTTAAACATCTTAGTTAGCTATTGTCATTAGTTAATTCAATAAATAATACAGTAATCTACTGTACATTTCCTTTGCTTCGTGTTGTAATCATGACTTTCTATTCTATATAAAGGATGAATATACTGTATCTAACCTTCAGCTTTAAAATGTTTTGTAGTTTTTCTCTGGAGGGGTTTACTTCAAAAATAACTTGTCTCTGTAGCTTAAAAAACACAAAATGTCTGCTTTAACTAAAAGTCTGTTCCTTGCACTACTTAATAAAGATACTTTATGTGGGTATAAATGCTAGCTATATCTGTGTGTGACTCACTCACTCACTCACTCTCTCACTCACTCACTCACTCACTCATCACTAATTCTCCAATTTCCAGGTAGAAGGCTGAAATTTGGCAGGCTCATTCCTTACAGCTTACTTACAAAAGTTAGGCAGGTTTCATTTTGAAATTCTACATGTAACGGTCATAACTGGAACCAACTTATGTACATATATGTGGCCATAGCCTGCAGCTCGGTCGCCGTGTGAGGCGGAGTTGCATCCCTCATCGTCACACCTCCAACGTAATTGAGTGCCTACCTATATACTACCCAGCGGCAATCCAATAGAAACACTCTGCTGCTAAATATTCGCGGGTGAAGGACTGTGCTTATGCAAACGAAGATGAGATAGTCAGGGTGGTATTTGGCACAAACTCAGCGAAACTGCGAGAGAAACTTTTAAGTGCCAGGTCTTAGCTAACATTAAATAAAGCCATGGACATCGCACAAAATAGCACAAGCTGAGAACCTTCACGTGAAATGACTGTGAACGCAGTACGCAGACAAAAAGCAACAGCTCCAAAAAGCGCTGAACAAAAAACGCATTACACAATTGAGAAGGCAGCAAAAGAATATGAAGCGAGTGACGCATACAGGCATATTCATAAGTGCAGTTACTGCAGAAACAAAGCACAGTGTAAACCTTAAGTTTAAATTAAGTTCATAGACACGCTGCCGCTGGGATTTGTCATGCCTACGATGAAAACGATATTCACAAGATACAAGTTTAATGAGAAGACGCATTGCCAGGTCTGAGCTAACATCGCAACATTGCACGAGATAGCACAAGCACAGCTGAGAACCTTCGATGCATGTACTCCACGCGGCTCACGTGAGCTGACTGTGAACGCAGTACGCAGACAAAAAGCAACAGCTTCAAAGAGCGCTGAACAAAAAACGCATTACACAATAGAGAAGGCAGCAAAAGAATATGAAGCGATTGACGCATACAAGCATATTCATAAGTGCAGCTACTGCGGAAACAAAGCACACAGTGGAAAAAGTCAATGTCCAGCTAAAGGAAGACAGTGTAAAAAAAAAAAACATGCATGCAGTGTGTGATGTCTCAAATAAAGAGGAAGACGAGCTGTTTATTGATGCAGTAAGAAAGGAATCAATGAATGAAACCTGTTATCTTTACAATGGTTGACAAACAAGGAATGTAACTTGAACACAACACATCCTCCAAATACGAACCTGATTAAAAGAAATAATGATAATCAAATCCTTGATGACAGCAACACTCATAACAGTCACAAAACAATTACATTGACAATCATGTTACGTTATTTTTAAAATGTTCCCTTTTCTTTTTCATAACTTCTTTAACACACTACTTCTCCGCTGCGAAGCACGGGTAGTTTGCTATATATATATATACCCCGATCTACATACAGTACTGTCAAATAAACGAACCACACGCCGTGGCGCAATGCAAGAGGCTTCACTTCTACCGCTGACGTCTGAGGTTCAATTCCCGAGAGGGAGTGCAGTGAGTGTGTACGCCTGTTGAGCCCAGAATTAGGGCGAAACACGTGTTGCGTACTCTTTGCATTATTTGACACTAAAACTATTTCAATATATATATATATATACACACATGTGTATATAAACCAAGTGGAGTAGTTCAAGTATCTCGGGGTCTTGTTCACGAGTGAGGGAAGAATGGAGCGTGAGATCGACAGGCGGATAGGTGCGGCATCCGCAGTGATGCGGGCTCTGCATCGTTCTGTCATGGTGAAAAAGGAGCTGAGCCGTAAGGCAAAGCTCTCAATTTACCAGTCGATCTACGCTCCTACCCTCACCTATGGTCATGAACTATGGGTAGTGACCGAAAGAACGAGATCGCGAATACAAGCGGCTGAAATTAGTTTCCTCCGCAGGGTGTCTGGGCTTTTCCTTAAAGATAGGGTGAGAAGCTCAGTCATCCGGGAGGGGCTCAGAGTAGAGCCGCTACTCCTCTGCATCAAGAGGAGTCAGATGAGGTGGCTCGGGCATCTGATCAGGATGCCACCTGGACGCCTCCCTGGTGAGGTGTTCCAGGCACGTCCAACCGGGAGGAGGCCCCGGGGAAGACCCAGGACACGCTGGAGGGACTATGTCTCCCGGCTGGCCTGGGAACGTCTTGGGATTCTCCCGGAAGAGCTGGAAGAATTGGCCAGGGAGAGGGAAGTCTGGGCCTCTGCTTGCTGCCCCCGCGACCCGACCTCGGATAAGCGGAAGAGGATGGATGGATGGATGGATGGATGGATGGATGGATATATACACACATACACACACATATATATATATATGTATGTGTGTATTTATGTAGATATGTATATATATATATATATATATATATATATATATATATATATATATATATATATATATACTAATAAAAGGCAAAGCCCTCACTCACTCACTGACTCACTCACTCACTGACTCATCACTAATTCTCCAACTTCCCGTGTGGGTGGAAGGCTGAAATTTGGCAGGTTCATTCCTTACAGCTTCCTTACAAAAGTTGGGCAGGTTTTATATCGAAATTATACGCGTAATGGTCATAACTGGAAGCTGTTTTTCTCCATTTACTGTAATGGAGATGAGCTTGAACGCCGTGGGGCGGAGTTTCGTGTGACATCATCACGCCTCCCACGTAATCACGCAGTACATAGAAAACCAGGAAGACCTCCAAAAAGTGCTGAAGAAAACATGCATTATATAATTGAGAAGGCAGCGAAACAATAAGAAGCGGCGAGTGACATATACAACCATATTCATGAGTTCTGCTACTGAAACAAAGCACGATGTAAACCTACACTTTAAATTAAGTTCATAGACAGGCTGCGCTGGCGTTTGTAATTTAGTGCCTGCCCATATAAGGCCGTCCGTCAGCGGCAATCCAATAGCAAACTCCCACTAAATATTCACGGGTGAAGGACTGTGCTTATGCAGAGGAAGATGAGATGGTCAGGGTGGTGTTTGACACAAACTCAGCGAAACTGCGAGAGAAAGTTTTAAGTGCCAGGACTAAGGTAACATTAAATACAGCCATGGACATAGCATGAGATGGCACCAGCACAGCTGGGAACCTTCGATGCATGTACACCGAGCGGCTCACGTGAACTGGCGCAGTGCACAGATAAAAGCAACAGTTCCAAAGCTGAACAAAACCGAATTACACAATTGAAAAGGCAGCAAAAATATGAAGCGTCTGATAAGCATATTCATAAATCCAGCTACTGCGGAAACAAAAAGCACGGTGGAAAAAGTCAATGTCCCGCTAAAGGAAGACAGTGTAAAAAAACCCGTGCATGCAGTGTGTCAGGTCTCAGATAAAGAAGAAGACGAGCTGTTTATTGATGCAGTAAGAAACGAATCGATGAAAGAAACCTGTCATCTTTACAGCGATTGACAAACACGGAATGTAACTTGAACACAACACATCCTACAAATACGAGCCTGATTGAAAGAAATAATGATAATCAAATCCTTGATGACAGCAACACTCAGTAACACTCACAAAACAAATACTGTATATTGACAGTCATGTTACGTTATTTTTAAAATGTTCCCTTTTCTTTTTCTAGCTTTTTTAACACACTACTTCTCCGCTGCGATACGCGGGTATATATATATGTATATATATATATCCCGATCTACATACTCGAATAATGGATACTTTATTCGCCATCAATGATTGTTTTGGTAAAGCCATACTCAGTGTATTCATTAGATGAGCGGTAAAAAGTAAGAGCGAGGGGAGGATGCAGTCTGTAGTGCGCGTCAACTCTATCTGAATTGCGCGATCACATTTCAAAAAATATATCTTTTCAAGTTCTATTTAGTCCATATTTGTCAAACTCAAAGGTCCACGGGCCACATCCGGCCCGGCGTGTAATTATATCCGCCCGTGAGATCATTTTATATACTGTATTATTGTTATTAATGGCCCAGGTATATGAAGCACTGGTAACACAATAAACTACAGATCCCATAATGCAGCGCTTCAGCTGCCTTGCCGAACACTTACGCGTTAATCAAGTCTAGCTTATGATGCTGCAAGTTATTGCGAAGCTAGCTCACACGATTCTGGAGAGAAAAGTTCATTCTCAAAATAGAGCCTTTAAAAAGCGATGGGAGGCTGAGTATATGTTTACCCGTGTGTCTCATTTGTGGAGCTAATGTGGCTGTAATTACAGAATTTAATCTAAGACGGCACTATGAGACAAAACATCAGGGTAACCTAAATGCAATGCAGAAGATACAGAAAGCAGAATAATTAAATAAGAATCTGACACTTCAGCGGACGTTTTTACCCGTGCACAATCACAAAGTGATTTCAAGTGAAGCTGCTTTTATGGGAGACACAAATGCACCAGTGCACCTTGCCCCACTTTCCCTGTTGCCAAGTAATGTTAAACCAAGTCGTCACTACGGTGTTCCCAAATACGCACTTTGCTGATAAACTGAGCGCACTGAGTTTGCAAGGCGCTTTGGTGACTTCGAAGAACAAAAAAAGTCTGTCTACATGCGGCTCGAACCTTGTGCATGTTTGGTAGCACATATCTGTGTGAGAAGCTCTTCTCAGTGATAAAGACTAACAAAACAGCACACAGGAGTCGCCTCACTGATGAGCACCTGCAATCCATCCTGAGAATCTCCACAACACAGAACCTCACACCAAACAGAAACGAACCTGTTGCCAAAAAAAGATGCCAGGCGTCCAGCTCTAAAATGACATATGAGCAAAGACAACTGAATGATTTGATTTGTTATTGCTGAAAGGAACACATTTTATTTATATTTCCAGGTTTTGTTATGCAGCATGTTCATATTTGAATTTGTATAATTTTGACAGGATATATTTTTATGGAGAGCAAAATCTTTTGGGATATTTAAAATCTAAGTTTATTTTTATATAAAATTACATAAGAGTAAAGAAATTTGAATGTTTGTTCTTTTAATGTTTACTTTATTTCTAACTTGTATAATTTAGACAGGATATATTTTTATGGAGAGCAAAATATTATAAGTTGTTTAAGGTTTGAGTTGATTTATTCAGGAATAATATTCCTGTCTGTTTTTACCATTCCTACCAAAGATATTTCTGTCGACTAAATAAAAATTCCTTCTATTTAAAATTTAAATAGAACTTGAACAAATACGATAGTTCATAATATCCATGCAGACTTGCACGTAAGAGCGGAGTTATCCATTTTAACAAGCAGCGTATTGCACTGATCTGAAATAGCTGTGTGTGTATATATGTAGATATGTATGTATATGTATATATATGTTTATATATGTGTGTGTGTATGTATATATATATGTATTTGTGTGTATATATGTGTGTGTATGTGTGTATGTATATGTATGTGTATATATGTAGATATATATATGTATGTATATATGTGTATATGTATAGATATGTATATATATATATGTTTATGTGTGTGTATGTGTAAATATATATATATATATATATATATATATATATACAGTATATTTGACAACAACACTCATCACTCACAACAGTGACAAAACAATTACATTGACAATCATGTTACGTTATTTTCAAAATGTTTCCTTTTCTTTTCATTGCTTCTTTAACACACTACTTCTCCTCTTCGAAGCTCGGGTATTTTGCTAGTGTATATATATATGTGTATATGTAGATATGTATATAAATATGTAGATATGAAGATATGTATATATATGTATGTATGTATGTGTATGTATGTGTATGTATGTATGTATGTATGTGTGTGTGTGTGTGTGTGTGTGTGTATATATATGACAGCAGCAATCCAAGCTGTGAGAAAACAGTAAAAAGGAGGCATGTCAGACGTTGTGGTACATTTTCTGATGCAGCTAGACGAAAATAACTTTGTGACGCTGCCACCAAATACACAAAACAATTACTTTGACAATCATGTTACATTATATTTAAAATGTTTCCTTTTCTTTTTCATAACTTCTTTAACACATGACATCGCTAAGCGGGTATTTTGCTATAATATATATATCACAGCGACACTCATAACAGTGACAAAACAATTACATTAACAATCATGTTACGTTATTTTAAAAATTTTTCCTTTTCTTTTTCGTACCTTCTTTAACACAGTACTTCTCGCTCGAAGCACGGGTATTCTATATATATATATATATATATATATATATATATATATATATATATATATATGTGGATGTATGTGTATATATGTATGTGGGTTCACCGACAAAAGTGCGATAGACATATGCGCCCTGACAAAACCGCAATGGACAAATGAGCGCCGACAAACCCGCTAACTGGTTTTCGACAAATGCGCGCTGACAAAATCACCACAACAAAATCGCAAGAGAGGCCAAGTGAGTGGGACGCCCTTGCTGCAATTCTTTGTACATATGCAGGGCGTGATCTTAAGGACTACCTGCGTGCCGCTTCCTCTACTATGTCAGAAAATAAATGCTCATATATACACTGTTGTATTTATATTGGTTTTAATAAAAGTGCACTAGAACGCGTTCAACTTCATGACTAGCTCGTTCAGAATCAGGTATTTATTGTAGATTGTTTGACGAGATTTTCTTTTCATACATTTCCATGCAGCACAGCATGTTAAATCCTCCTGAAGCCCAGCTTCACTGGAGCTCTATGGGCAAGCACAGAGGAGCTTTTTTCACTGCAGAAAAGCTGGACAGTAATTGGATAAATGCACCAAAATCGTCACTTCCAGGGAAGCTCAGCTTCTCTGGGAGTGAATGGAGCAGTGGGCGGGCCAGGACGCTGGGCTGCTGCATGATGATTGGAGGAGCTGTTTAAAGGGAGGAACCCCTTTTTTGATTGACAGCATGTCTTAAGTATACATCAGCACTACAGAGATTTGAGTTCAGTCCCATGCGGATTTGCAGGGGAAGTCGTACGACAAACTGCTGCACTCTGTATTGTTTGCTGGTGATATAAACCATTTTTGTTTGTACAAATCATTCTTTAAATAATAAAAAAAAAACATATTATAGTATTCTTGACTTTGCTCCTTGTTTCAGCATTGTAAAGTTAGTTCGTTTATATAATTAAAGTAGCTCGTGGAAGGGGAAACTAGCCAGCTAGCAAGCTGTGCATAATGGCAGACGGTGCTAATATTGTTGACCTGCTTTTGGCAAAACCATTTAGTAGTCTTCCTTACAAGGAGAGACTCAGAATTAAACGGCAGGGCAGACCAACGGCCAAGACTGATCTGGTGCAAAAATCAGGAGAAAATAACAGGTCTTTTCAGCTCTCCTGGTATGACAAGGTGAACTGGCAGACTGGAAGTGCTGTGACAAAGAAAATGTATTGTTGGCCATGCCTCTTGACGAAACCTTCTCAGGTAATGGGATGTGTTTGGTCAAACGTGGGTTTTGGGGATCTGGGTAACTTTGACAGGGCAGACAAAAGGCATGAAAAGTGCAAAGAACATGTGAGTTCATATGCAAGGTTAAGTTGTCTGGGCAGGGTCAGGGTTGAACATGCAATCAATGAAGGTCTTTGCATTCAAGTGGCAAAACATAATGAAACAGTAAAAAAAAACAGGGCCTTCATAAACCGTCTAATTGATGTGACTTCCTTGCTTGGCCATCAGGAGCTGGCATTCGGGGGCATGATGAGAGTAGTGAATCAGCAAATAAGGGGAATTACAGGGAATTTACAGAAACATTAGCTAAATATCACTGTCTTGGCCACACAATTTCAGTCATCAGCTGTATTTTCTGGTATGTCCCACTCAATCCAAAATGACTTGATCTCTGCTCTCGCAGCCACTGTTTCTGATCATATAAAAGGTGAAATTCAGACTGCTCCTTTTTTGCATGGCAGGTGGATGAAGCAACTGACATATCTTGCCATGCCCAACTGTCTGTCATTGTTAAATATGTGGATAGTGCAGGTAAAATTCAAGTGTGCTTCATTGGATTTTTGGATGTGTCAGGGGGTCTAGATGCTCAGCCTGTGTTTGAAGTTTTAAACTAGAACATGCAGGGCTACAGTTTTAGAGAAAAACTTGTGGCACAAACCTACGATGGGGCTGCTGTCTTTGCTTCATCTCTCAATGGCCTACAGGCCAAAGTTAAAGTAATAGCCCCTAGTCCAGTGTTTGTGCATTGCTATGCACACAGACTGAACCTGGTGTTGTCCCAGGGTGTTAAATGCTTGCCTGAGTCAAGAATATTTTTTGCATCTCTCTCTGGGTTCACCACATTTTTTTCAAAGTCCACAAAAAGGATATCTTTTCTTGAGTCTGCAGGGTCTTCAAGATTGCCCAGAAATGCTCCTACTGGATGGAATTTGCACATCACGGATAGTAAGCACTGTGGTAAACAATTATGATGGCCTCCTGCAGACTTTTGACAAGATTACCCAGGATGAGAGCATGAATGATGACACATTAGATGCTGCCAAAGGCTTCATAATGAAACTGGAGGATTTTGAGTTTGTGTTCATGTTGTACGCATTTGAACAAATATTCTCTGAGACAGATGTTGTCTTTGATATTGTCCAACAAAGGGCTATGGATGTTCTTTACTGCAAAAAAAGAATTGGGTCTCACCTTGCTTTTGCAAAGGAGAAGAGGTCAGAGGAGGGTTATCAAGCAGTTTATGCAAAAGCAGCAACCTATTAGAAAGCGCCGTCTGTCACAATTACAGGATCCCCAGGACCACTACAGAAATGTGTACATGACCATCCTAGACAATCTCATAGAGCAGATTTCTCAGCGTTTTTCAAATGTGGAAAGCATTAGCTTCTTGATGAAATGAGACAAGGGTTTCCAGAGGAGGCATTTGAAAGTGTGCTGAAGTTATGGCCATTTCTTTGACTCAGGGAGACTGAGATCTGAACTTCAAGTACTATATTCAGATCATGACTTAAAGGGGAGCAGGGGTAAGCTGTGTTTCTTAAAGACATGGAGTTGGATAGTGCAATGCCTCAGCTATACAAGCTGTTGTTGTTAGTGGCAACAATTGCCGCTACATCAGCAGGTGTAGAGAGGAGCTTCTCTTGTTTAAAACGGGTCAAGTCATACACCCGCAACGGTGGGCCAAGATCGTTTGAGCAACCTTGCTCTCCTGGCCATTGAGAGGAAACTGGATAAGTCCCTGGAAAAGATGGCCAATTGGTACGACAGTGTCACAGACCATTTTAGCAAAAGGAACGGAGGGCAGAATTTACGTACAAATAACAATGAATTTTATGAAGAAGGCCTAATATGAGCTTCTCCTGTTTCAAAAGCTAGCATCCGCCACTGGTATGTGTGTGTGTGTATATATATATATATATATATATATATATATATATATATATATATATATATATATATATTGTGGAGCCAACCCGGACACAGGCGGACGTGTTGTTTCTCAACCACCACACGTTTATTTACAATTATTTACACGGTCACACAGACCCAAATAATGGTCACTAATACCCAGGTTAGTGCACAATACACCCCAATACTCTCAGTCCTGGCCACAATGCCTCTCTTCGGGCCGCCTCCACACCTCTGTGCTTCATCCTGCCTCCTCCCGACTCCAGCGGTGAATGAATGGAGACGGCCCCTTTTATACAGTCCCCGGATGAGCACCAGGTGTTCCCGGCATTCCTCCCTTGGCCACACCCCAGCGTGGAGGAAGTGCCGGCTGTCCTCCCGGAAGCTCTCCGGGTGCCTTCCTAAATCTTCCCCACAGCACTTCCTGGTGTGGCGGAAGTGCTGGGGTAACAGATCCCCAAGGCATTGGGGCGCCTCCTGGCGGTGACCACGGGCCCCTACAGGGTGGAGCTTCCATGCCCTGTACCCGTGGCCCCCAGAGCAACCAAGAAGGCGGCCCCCACGTGATCCAGGGTAGGCTTTCACCCTCTTCCGGTCCCTCACGGCGTCCCGGCCAGGTCGTTGCCCCTGGCATCCCTGACAATATACATATATATATATATATATATATATATATATATATATATATATATATATATATATATATATATATATATATATATATACAGTATGTGTTGTGGTATTTGGCCCTGCAGTATGGAGGTGCCCCGAAGACCAGCAGGGTGTCATGGACTTTGTAGTTTTTATCCTCAGCCCTGCTCACAGGGGCCGCAAGAGGGAGGACCGAAGACTTCTTTGTGCCCTATAACTCAGAAGTGCGTCAAAGGAAGAGCGACGTGCTTCCTGGGTGAAAAAGAAGGACTTGTACCTGACCCAGAAGTGATATTGAATCACATGGACTGGGAATTGGGAACACTTCCGGGTCAGGGAGAATAAAAGGACTATGGGAGCTATGTGAGCTGAGCTGGGTGGAAGTGTGGCAACGCATCTGGGAGTTGGAGGATTGGATTATTGTGATTTGTATGAGTATAGTGGAGGAGAGGGTGCTTTGTGCACTGTGGCAATTTAATAAAGTCATCATTTGGATTTTTACCTGGTGTCTGAAGTCGTGGACAGGGATTCAAGGGCGTGATACAGCCCTAATCTGTCACAGTGTATATGTATATATGTAGATATGTATGTATATGTATATGTGCATATGTATATATATATGTTTATGTGTGTGTGTGTATGTATGTATATATATATATATATGTATGTGTGTGTGTGTATCTATATTAATAAAAGGCAAAGCCCTTACTGACTGACTCACTCACTCACTCACTGACTCACTCATCACTAATTCCCCAACTTCCCGTGTAGGTGGAAGGCTGACATTTGGCAGGCTCATTCCTTATAGCTTACTTACAAAAGTTAGGCAGGTTTCATTTCGAAATTCTACACGTAACGGTCATAACTGGAACCTACTTTCATCCATATACTGTAATAGCCTGCAGCTCGATCGCTGTGTGAGGCAGAGTTGCGTCTCGCATCATCACACCTCCCACATAATTGAGTGCCTGCCCATGTAAGGTAAATATTCGCGGGTGAAGGACTGTATTTATCATATTCATAAATGCAGCTACTGCGGAAACTCTCCTTCAGCGAAAGTGCGAGAGAAACTTTTAAGTGCCAGGTCTGAGCTAAAATTAAATAAAGCCGTGGACTTCGCAAGATCGCACAAGATATTCACGAGATACAAGTTTAATGAGAAGACACAGGGTATAAAGCCTCGATGCTAAAGACCTGGAGAAGTCATGCCTTCTCTGCTGGACTAAAAAAATATCTGAATTACAAACTGATGTTAATTATATTTTGTCCATGAATACTTATTAAATAATTCCAAACAGTCTGTCAGCTTCCTTTCATAGCTTTTCCGATGGTTGTGCTGCTTCCAGACATTCATGAGTAGTGATTTGCGTAGTGAACACTTCGATGAATGAAACCTGTTATCTTTACAATGGTTGACAAACATGGAATGTAACTTCATAACAACACGTCCTCCAAATACGAACTTGATTGAAAGAAATAATGATAATCAAATCCTTGATGACAGCAACACTCATAACAGTGACAAAACAATTACATTGACAATCATGTTACGTTATTTTTAAAATGTTCTCTTTTCTTTTTCATAACTTCTTTAACACACTACTTCTCCGCTGTGAAGCACGGGTAGTTTGCTATATATATATGTGTGTGTGTGTGTGTGTATATATATATATATATATATATATATATGTATATATGTATATGTATATATATATGTATATATGTAGATATGTATATGTATATGTTGTAATAAAACGAGACAAAGACAGATAAAGGTTTGGGGCAGCCACCCATATAATTTCATATCCTGGCTGCAAAAGTCGTTTTCAAAGCACTGGCACTGAAGTGTATACAACAGAGTCTAAAACCAGACTGTGGGAGAAGGGAAAAGGGTAGGCTTTTAAAGGGGAAGACAGGAAGTGAGGTCATAAGGATCGGGCACGTGTTCATTATTCATTGGATCAGGCCCGGATGTGACATCAGGGGGGCCGGAGCTAGTAAGGTCTGTTTCCATTGGTTTGGTCCCAGAAGTGATGTCAAGAGAGCCAGGTGGAGCCTCCCGGGTTTGGTCTACAGGGAAGTGAGAAAAAGAGTTAGTGCACTCTGCCACATCCCGGCATGCCTCAGAACTGCCTTCACTCGAGCCCTTTAGCTGCCTCCCATGCACGCGTGTGTGACAAGGCCCCCAGCCCAGACCCGTCGGGTCGGGCGACCCTAACCGAGAGGTCGAGAACCCACCGGGTGACCCGCGGATTCGACTCCTTGTGCAGGGCCATCCACTGTAGAGGTGCATGGTCCGTGACAAGGGTGAATTCCCGGCCCAACAGGTAGTACCTCAGCTGAGTAATCGCCCATTTAATTGCCAAAGCCTCCCTTTCCACCGCTGCATACCTGGTCTCCTGGTCTAACAGTTTCCGGCTCAGGAACATGACGGGGTGTTCCACACCATCAACACTTTGGCTCAGCACGGCGCCCAGGCCTGTGTCCAAAGCGTCCGTCTGGAGGATGAAAGGCAAAGAAAAGTTAGGTGCCATCAAAATAGGTGCGGACGTAAGGGCCTGCTTCAAGTCACCAAATGCAGTGCCTGTCTTCTCAGTCCATACCACAATGTTCGGGGCCCTCTTCTTTGTTAAATCAGTCAAGGGCGCCGCTCTCTCCGAGAACTGGGGTACAAACCGGCGGTAGTACCCGGCTAACCCGAGAAAGGCTTGGACCTGCCGCTTGGTTCGCGGACGGGGTCATTTCAAAATGGCATCAATCTTGGAGCACTGTGGCCTTAAGGTACCTTGGCCCACCAGGTAGCCTAAATATTTGGCCTCGCTTAATCCAAAGAAACACTTCTTGGGATTAATCCGGAGCCCGGCCTCACCAAGTGTCCATAATACCGCTTGGACATGCTGTAGGTGTTCCCTCCATGTGCTGGAATAGATGACCACATCATCCAGGTAGGCAGCACTATATGAGTTATGAGGCTTTGGCACTTTGTCCACCAGACGCTGGAAGGTGGCTGGAGCCCCGTGTAACCCAAATGGAAGGACACAATACTGCCAGTGTCCGCTAGGGATACTAAATGCGTTTTTTTCCTTCACGGAGTCCGTTAAGGGAACCTGCCAGTACCCTTTTGTCATGTCAAGTGTGGTCAGATATCGAGCTGGTCCAAGCCTCTCGAGGAGGTCGTCCACGCATGGCATTGGATAGGCATCAAATTGGGAGACTTGATTAAGCCGACGGAAGTCATTGCAGAACCTTCAACTCCTGTCAGGCTTACCAACGAGCACAATGGGGCTGGACCAGGGACTATAACTTTCCTCAATTACACCTAGTTCCAGCATGCGCTTGATCTCGAGCTCTACTTCAGCCTTTTTTGCCTCGGGAAGACGGTACGGGCGTTCTCGGACAACAACCCCAGGCTCTGTCACGATGTTGTGCTCAATCAGAGAGGTCCTTCCAGGGTGTTCACTGACTACCTCCCGAACGGTCCGGATAACTGTTTCCAGCTCCTGCCGTTGTCTGGGACTCAAGTCCGTGCCGAAGTTAAGGTCGTGTGTGTGAGCGAAGAGTGAGGAGGAGGGAGAGGGGTCCCTGTCCTTCCATGGTTTCAGCAGGTTCACATGATAAACCCACTCCTTTGGCCGACGATTGGGTTGACTCACCAAATAGTCGACCAGTCCTTTCCTCTCCTTAACTTCGTAGGGGCCCTGCCAGTGGACAAGCAACTTAGAGTGGGAGGTAGGCACTAGGACCATGACTCGATCTCCCGAAGAGACGTGCCGCAGTTGTAGCAACGGGCCTGTGCTGCTTGAGCCTCTTCCATGTGACTTTTCAGGAGAGGCCGAATCTTTCCAAATCTATCGCGTAACTGCGCGATATATTCTAGTATATTTGTAGAGGGAAGAGCCTCTTCTTCCCACCCTTCTTTCAAAATATCTAATATGCCCCGAGGTTGTCGCCCATACAGTAGTTCAAAAGGGGAGAACCCGTGGAGGCTTGTGAGACTTCCCGATAGGCAAAAAGGACGAGGGGGAGGAGCTGGTCCCAGTTCCTTCCATCCTCGCTGACCACCTTACGCAGCATTTGCTTGAGAGTTTGATTAAACCTCTCTACTAACCCATCGGTTTGAGGATGATACACGAGGTCTTTAAATGCTTTATTTTCAGTAACTTGGCAGTCTCCCTGAACATCTCTGAGGTGAAAGGGGTCCCCTGGTCCGTCAAGACTTCCTTGGGGATCCCCACACGCGCAATACCCCTAGTAATTCCTGAGCGATGGCTTTAGAGGTAGCTGAGCGCAATGGAACAGCTTTGGGGTATCGTGTAGCATAATCCGCGAGGACTAAAATGTACTTGTGTCCTCGGGCTGAGGGCTCTAGGGGTCCAACCAGGTCGACCCTGATTCTGTGGAATGGAACATCAATCAAGGGAATAGGAACGAGAGGAGCACGGTTCCTCCTAGGAATTTGTCGTAGTTGACACTCCGGGCAGGAAGCGCAAAAGCGACGAATCTCTTCGTTGATTCCCGGCCAGTAGAAACGGAGCTTGATCCGCTCCAGAGTTTTCTCGGTGCCCAGGTGGCCACCTAGGAGGTGGGCGTGTGCTAGCTCGCAGACCTGCTGCCGGAAGGTACGTGGCACTAGCAGCAGCCTCGTCTCCTGCCCGTCATGCATTGCTACACGGTAAAGGAGGTCATTATCTAACACAAAGTGGGGGCCCTGTGGCATCGACTGATCAGTGCGCTGACCATCGACAAGGACCACTGCATTTTTTGCAAACTTCAGGGAGTCGTCGTTCCATTGCTCCCTTCTAAAAGAAGCCGGTGTCCTTTTAAATTGAAACCGCAACACGGAGAGAGGTTCAGCGTCAACCTCAATGGGCGTGGTTTCCTCCCGCTCCGCCGCGGCGTTGGTGGATGACGTGTCAGCACGCGACGCCCCGGGAGTTGCCACGACACTCAGGACGGCCGCTTCATCTCTCTCTGCCGGCTGATTACATGGCATGGCGGCAGCTTGAGACGGTTCATCTCCGTCCATAACGAGGCCCAAATTAACCCCGGGAGTGGTATGTGTCTCACCGCTTTTAATTTCAGACCAGTCCCGCCCCAGTATCACCGGGTGTGGAGGATCAGGAAGGATTGCCGTGGTTACTTTCTGGACCGATCCTCCGTAGCTGATGACACGGGTTTCCCCGTGGACACAGGTTATACTGGTCTTGAACTTTAGCCATTGTCGCGGTAGCACAAAACGGTGGGCAACAATGGAAATGTTGCTGCCGGAATTGAGCAGAGCAGACGTTTTAAACCCGTTAACGATCACCACGTCTGTGTGCGGGACCGTCAACGGGTTTGTCAGAGCACACCAACCCCTCCTCCCCCTCCACCTGCATTCCTCGTTTTCTCGAAGCGGGTTGCGCGCCCGTGGCACCGCGGACGCCGATACGAACTCTGGGTTGTACAGGGAGGGGCTAGGTCTTGGGACGTACCCCGGCTGAGTTTGACAGAAGGACGGTTCTGCTCTCCCAGAGTGTGAGGCCGCCCTCTGTGTCTCCAGAAACTCTATGAGCCCTGACATGTTCGTAAACTGCTTGCCCCAGACCGGCTGGGAGAAGCCATGGGGAAGCGCTTTCAGGAGCAGATAGCAAGCTACCTGCTCTATTACCTGGTAGGGCTTGTTTTCTAACGGCCGTAGCCACTGCCATACCTTTGCCCATAAAGACCAGGCTTGTTTACTGGTCGGCCGCTCAGAGTCCAACCTCCATTTTTTTATTTCACTCACCTGCCAGTCTGGGGCACCCCTAGGTGGTAAATGGGGCTTTGGTTTCACTGGGAGGCAGGCACTCTCCCCCAAGAGAGCATACTGAGTCCCTCTTGCCTCCCCCCTCCAGGGCAGCCCAACTCTGTGAGCCCCACCCGCACACTCCCTGGCCTCTCTAGGTGGCCTAGTTCTGCATGCTGGGAGCGGAGCCCGCACCAGGTCTCGGCGAACCACGGGGCACCCTCCCCGCCTGAATACTCGGCCCCGGTACACTCCCACCTGGGTGTATTGCAGGTCCTGTCCCCTTCACTTCTGGGACTTCTCCATCCTGACGACTACGCCACTGTAATAAAACGAGACAAAGACAGATAAAGGTTTGGGGCAGCCACCCATATAATTTGGTATCCTGGCTGCAAAAGTCGTTTTCAAAGCACTGGCACTGAAGTGTATACAACGGAGTCTAAAACCAGACTGTGGGAGAAGGGAAAAGGGTAGGCTTTTAAAGGGGAAGACAGGAAGTGAGGTCATAAGGATCGGGCACGTGTTCATTATTCATTGGATCAAGCCCGGATGTGACATCAGGGGGGCTGGAGCCGGTAAGGTCTACTTCCATTGGCTCGGTCCCGGAAGTGACGTCAAGAGAGCCAGGTGGAATCTCCCGGGAAGGGTCTACAGGAAAGGGAGAAAAAGAGTCAGGGCACTCTGCCACATCCCGGCATGCCTCAGAAGTGTCTTCACTCAAGCCCTTTAGCTGCCTCCCATGCGCACATGTGTGACAGTATGTGTATATATATATATATTGTAACAAAGGCGCTATATAGGCACCTGACCCGACACAGAAAGACACGGAGGCACGTATAAAAAGTACAGTGACTCTTGTTTCTCTTCAGCCGTGGGACACGTCTTCCCCGTGCCACACAGCCCAAACACAGTCCCAAAAGCACAAAACAAAAACAATTCTCCACCTCGCTCCACCACTCCTCCCAGACAAGCTTCGTCTCCTTCCTCCCAACTCTGGCTCGTCGAGTATATGATTAACCACCTGGTCCTAATTGCACTTCCGGGTGGGGCTGAAGACTCGTCCAACTGGGCTGTGGGAAGCAGACAGCCCCCCCTAGCGGCCACCCCAGGCCCCAACCAAGCTGTGGAGGAGTCCATCTCCCATGGAGCCCTGCGGGCAGTTGGGGAATCACCGTCGGCCAGGGAGGCTGCCACCAAGCGTCCCAGGGGAGGTATTGAACTGCCCATGGAGGCTCCCCCAGAACATAAGTAGCAGGGGCGTCCCTGCCGGGCATGGGACCCGGCTGTCCTTCACAATATATATATATATATATATATATATGACAGCAACACTCATAACAGTGACAAAACAATTACATTAACAATCATGTTACGTTATTTTTAAAATGTTTCCTTTTCTTTTTCATTACTTCTTTAACATACTACTTCTCCACTGCGAAGCGCGGGTATTTTGCTAGTCATCGCATAAAGCACTGTGGCCTTTTTGATTATAATTCCTCCACACTACAATCCTAAAAAGTGTCTTGCTCTAAAATAAAAATGAAAAGAGAGACAAAAATACATTCAAGATATTCCAGTTTTTTAATGATTAGTAAAACAAATGTACACCAGGTTCATCCAATCTGCTTTTTGCAAATATAAGAACTTGCACTTGATTATGAATTCTGAACACATACATGCTGTGTAAAAGGGGGCTATCAACAGACGAGCGTACAGGGACTGTGCTTTAATCTTTCAAATATCAAATGCAAATGTCTGTCTGTAATGCGATTAATAATGAGGCTAGAACTTTGATCTTGATCTTGGTCTTAACTGAAAGCTCATGTTAATATGTTCTTAAAATTCTAAAAAAACAAACAAAAATGTTTTGAAATGCAAGGTATCCTATTGTAACAGTGTTAATGCATTTTTTTCCTATTTGAAATACTGCTCTAGGATTTAAATATTTCAAATGGAACTAAATGTAATGTGATGGATGGCCGGCAGCTCATCCCAGCCGACACATCCAAGACACTAGATGGCGTCTTCCCTGCAGCATGGAGGTGCCCCGGATTCCCGCAGGGCACCATGGGAGATAGAGTTCGGCTTCACAGCCCTGCTGGGTGTCGTGGGTGCCATTGTGGGACTCTGCATGGAGACGCGGCGAAGTACTCCAAAGTCACGAGGACAGAGAAACAGAAGTACTTCCAGGCTGAAGAAAAAATGTAAGTCTTTATCTGACCTGGAAGTGCTATGGAATCACATGGACTGAAGGACAGAAGCACTTCCGGGTCAAGGACTATTTAAAGGACTATTCGAGTCCCAGCAAGCTGAGCCGGAGTTGGGAGGGAGTGTGATGGAGCTGCCGGGAGTGAAGGATTGGTTTATTGTAGTGTATTGAATTGTATTATTGATTATTTGTGTATTGTGGTGGATGTAGTGCTTTAGAGGCACTATATTGAAGAAAATTTAAATACTTCTTGGTGCTTTTAAACCAGTGTCTGCATCTGTCCGTTGGGTTTCACGGGGCAACAGTGACCCCTAGCGTCCACTCATTGACAGTGGACATCTGACATGCATTTTAAGGTATATTGATTAGATATCTTCCCATAATTTTGAGATAATTTTGTGATATCTGAAATGTAATCAATTTTAATGAAATAATACACAAACATATAAAAAATAATTACACCCACAATCATAATTATATCACATTCACAAATGGCATGCCCACAAAAAAGACATTTCAATTTTAAAAGAATACATTTTGTAATGTGTTATATTAAGAAGGAGGTCGGAACATTGTTGTTTACTTTGTTATATGTTATAGTACTGAAAGAAGGGGAGAGATGCAAATATGTATTTGCTTTAGGGATGAGGTCAGGTCATTGCCTCTATCTAAAGTCAGTGTGAGATTTACATCTCGAAAAGAACTCACAACATGTTTTACATCTAAGGCATATCACATTTAAGGAATGCACTTGCTAAAATCTTGCCACCCCACTGTTTCTAGCTCTTTCCAATAAGTAAACGTCAGTGTGTGACTAATTACAGGATTGTTTTCAAATTCTCACACTGATTTTAAGGTATGTATTGTGCGGTGTGTGTAATACAAGATGAGGATGATTTTACCAGTCATTCGATGCAAAGAATGCCATAGTATGCACAGAAACACAGCAGAAAAACAAATAAACACAATCCCCCTTTGATAGAAAAAAATGTAAGCATTTAAACTTGATAAATTAATTCAGATCACTTCAAAATTGGTTGCCACAATGGAGTAGAGCTTGTATGTTATCGGGCAAATAAATGAAATTACTGGGCAGTTTACCCACTAATTTCAGAGGTAGTTGAACAATTGTCTATAATTCATTTCAGGATAGACTTAAAATGCATTTTTAAATATCTTTGAATGTCAATTTTGTTTGCCATATAGTATATCACTGTATTTCTGATAAGTCTCCACCAATCAGAAGGGTTTTGGTAAACTATGCAGTTTAAATATTATTGCTAGTAAAAATAATTAATTTTAATCAGAGTTCAACCTAGATTAAACTGTCTGATGAAAGCCATAATACCTTTTTTTCAAATAAGAATAGTTTACGGTTCACTGCTATTAAAAGTCTATTATCTGCAGTTTAACAAGCATATTACCTTAAATTGTGGGCACATTTAAAAAGCAGAGAACAATATTATGACCAGTTTTTCCATATATTTATTTTATAAAATAAAGATATACAAGTGTAGTCATCTATTGCAAATCAGAAAAGAAAAATAATTGAGCACTGCATAGCAATAAATGCATCTTTTAAAATGCTTTGGAGCAAAAACAGATCTTGTGATGTACGTGCTAAACCTGAAGGAGTCACCAAAAACAGTTGCTCACTATACAGTCCATACCTTTGAATGAGTGTCACTAAACTCAAAAACAAGTAATGAATTTAAATTCTTTCCAAACTTGGAATGATTGGAATCCTGAGTTTAAAGAATCTTATGTGAATATTCTATAAGTTTATATTAGGCTACGAAGAGTGGATGGATTCTCGATATGTGATGTTTTCTAATGCAATCTAGCCAGTTAAAGCTTTATTTTATCATGTGCAGAATGCATGGGACTTGACAACAGAGAAGTACTTCATTTTCAGTTTGTTAAAGTCTCAAGAAATCTTTATCAATAAAGATCTATGTCACTCCAGCATTCCCAATATTTTTAAATAAAGTGCATATCATTGAAGGTCAACCTATTTTATTTCAATGCTGGGTCTTTCTAGGAATCTGTATGTTGGAGAACTTGTTTAAATGAGCTTGGACTCCTTATGTCCCATGTTCTTTTTTAAAATTTCTTTCTGTCTTCCTCCCTTTTCTTTTATCTGCAACTCTGAACAGCCTTAAGTATGTGAGGATTTTTTCTTTCTTCTCCATTACCAACACATACTCTGTGTAGCTTTGCTGCCTCTTCAATCTGTTCTGTTAAGCCTTTTTTTGCTATGAAATGGCAATCCGCATGATACTATGGTAGTAGAGTTCCTGTCCCAGTAATGAGGAAATGAGCTTCGGGCGTTCCCTCATTTCCCTTGCATTTTTGTTCACAGGACTTTTTTTACGAGGGAAGCAAAGTGGAGTAGTGGTGGCGCTGTTTTCTCGTAGTGAGGAGACCTGGATTCGCTTCCTGGATCCTCCCTGTGTGGAGTTTGCATGTTCTCCCCATGTCTGCGTGGGTTTCCTTCCACAGTCCAAAAACATGCAGGTTAGGTGAATTGGCGATCCTAAATTTTCCCTAGTGTGTGCTTGGTGTGTGGGTGTGTGTGTTTGTGTCCTGTGGTAGGCTGGTGCCCTGCCCGGGAATTGTTCCTGCCTTGTGCCCTGTGCTGGCTGGGATTGGCTCCAGTAGACCCCCATGACCCTGTGTTAGGATATAGCGGGTTGGGAAATGACTGACTGACTGACTTGTTTAATTCATAAATTGGATTTTTCACTAGGTCTACAAAGCATGACATGGTCTATAAACTTTGCTCTCTTAAGGCTTTGGGAACTTTCTTCCACACATTTTGAGATTGTCCTCCTGTCCAAGTAAATTGCTCTTCAGACAAGACAATTCAAATTGGGAGGATATTGCTTCATTGGTCAAAGACTATAACATCTGCAGGATGTTTTCCATTTAATATATGCAACTTCACTTTTCTCTTTTGTTCGTCAGTTTTTTAGGGTTGCTTTTGTGAAGGGACTCCGCAATCCCTTAGTTGATCTTCATTTTTATTTATTTATTTATTTTTGCACTGGTTTTGGGTTGAGGTTGAATAAGAGGGGACAGAGCTATGGGTTATCATTTTTCTTGTGTTGTTTATCCTTTTCTTGTAGTTGTTACATTTCTCATACCTTTTAATTATTTGATTTGATTTATTTCATTAGAAATGGGGTACAAAATTTTTTTTTACCAATAACATCAGGCAGTAGTTACTCTTCTGTGATTAAGATAAAAGATTTAAAATGTTTGGGAAGTCAACTTCAAAGAATAAAAACAAACCACAGTGTCTTTTTGTTCATTTCTCTGATTTTCAAATTATCTGTGGCAGCTGAAACAGTGTACTTTAAATTTAGTGTAAAGTTTCTTCCCATTCAGTTTTAAGCCCATTCATTTTTAATTTTAACTTCTAAATTAAGCATCTGATCTGCACATCTTTTCCCAATACTCTAGACAACTAACTAATTATCTTTATTTTAAATATTTAATGAATGCAGAATGCATTTCAAACATATAAAAACTGTCACATTAGCATAAATAAGGCTTAAACAGAGAAGTATAAATATTTACATTCTACAGTCATTGAAAATCATTTTCATGAACAAGCTATGTATCTTGTTCACAGTCTGAATGTTTATTTTACTTCTGCATCTATTCACATCAATTTGCAACTGTCATAAGTACTTACAGTGGGTGGCATACTGGCACAAAGTTTGAACAGCTGCCTAATCGATGCTGGAAAGGGGAGTTGCAAAGCTGCTCACTGTGTCTTTGGAGTATGAACAGTCTCTCCATGAGTGTGGGTTTTCTCTAGATGCTTTAGTGATCACATATATCAAACAAAATGTTTAGGCTTACATTTACATATTCAGAGGATACCTTCATCCAAGGTGACCAAGATTGTATGGTCCCTTACCAAGATTGTATAGAGGGGATGTGATTTATAGCAGATTGCATTCCTTTCACTGCTGGCTAGAAACCTGGTGTGCAAATAAAAGCATAGCATTTGTGAACAATTGGGATGATTTTTGGGAAAGGCCTGGATTTTTCAGAAGAGATGGTCTTCATCCTAACTGGAGGGGATCTTATGTATTATCCCAAAATATGGCAGCAAAACTGCCTGGTTGACTGATTAGAGCACCATCCAGGCCGCAGTCATGTGATCTTAAATCACAGGCTGTTCTTTATCCCACCTGTTATTTTCCTGAAGCTGTTACCCATAATCCCTGTTGTGGGGCATCCAGTAAATTTAGTCTTGAAACAAACCATAAATTAATTGATAACCAAAAAATAAGGTGTATAATTAGACCAAGGGATAAAACTAGACACTCCACCAGGGGCATCTGTAATAGAAATTTAATTCAAATTAAAACAAAAATATATCAGCAGTTCAGAAAGAACCATGCAGTTTTAAATGCTGTTTATTGAACATTCGCTCTCTTGGCACTAAAGCTGTTTTGGTAAATGATATAATATTAAGTACAAAATCTGATCTGTGTCTTCTTACTGAAACCTGGCTTAGTAAATGTGACACTGTTCCCCTAGCTGAGGCGTCACCAGATGGATACTCGTTCCTTCATAAGTCTAGAGATTCTGGTCGAGGAGGAGGCCTTGGAATAATTCATTGTAACAAAATGCAAATCACTCCTAAAAATTTAGGCAACTTTACATCCTTTGAGGCATTCATTTTAAATATTAAAACAGATTCCAACACAATTATAGTGCTAGTCTACAGACCACCAGGGCCATATTCATTGTTCATGACTGAATTTAGCAACCTTCTGTCTGATTTGGCAATAAATTATGATCACGTAGTTCTGATGGGGGATTTTAATGTACACATTGATGTGGAAACTGACACTTTTAGCAAATGTTTTACTTATTTGTTAAATTCAGTAGGATTTTGTCAGATTGTCAAAGGTCCAACTCATAATCATAACCATACATTAGATTTAATTATAACTTACAAAGTTGAAATTCAAAATTTAAATATTACTCCATTAAATGTAGTTATTTCCGATCACTTCTTAATTACGTTTGATTTAGTTCTGCCCATGCCAGCGCTCGCAGATTAAAACAAAGACAGTGCGACATCTAGATTGTAATTCTGCTTCAAAATTTATAGATACCTTGAGTAAGTCGAGTGTAATTGTGGAAAACCATTTAGATCAGTTAACATCAAATGTAAACGTGGAAAACAATTTAGATCAGCTAACATCACATTATAATGTGACCTTGAGAGATGCTCTGGACACAGTGGCTCCCTAAAACAAAAGTGATCAAAGCACATAGAAACTCTCCCTGGTTTAATGAAAACACTCGAGCTCTTAAATTAGAGTGTCGAAAACTGGAGCAGATGGAGAACAACAAAGCTACATGTCTTTCAAATTGCATGGACAGAGAGTGTTAATAAATATAAAAGGCCCTCTTTAAAGCTCGCTCAGAATACTATTCTACATTAATAGATAGCAATAATAAAAATCCTAGGGTACTTTTTAGAGCAGTGGCTAAATTAACAAATGGGAATTCAGATCAACAGTGCAAAATACCAACAGATATTAGCAGTACAGACTTTATGAACTTCTTCAATGAGAAAATTAAAAATATAAGATCCCAGATCTCAGCATCACAGTACAAACCAAATACTAGCTTAGCAGACCCTGCTCACATTGCATTCAGCACTTTAATAATTTTAATCCTGTAACTGAGCAGGAAGTCTTAACTTTAATTTAAAATGAAGCCCACTACTTGTTCCCTAGATCCAGTGCCAACAAAACTAGTAAAAGTGCAATGGATGTTCTTGTAGCACCATTCTAAACATTATCAATAGTTCATTATTGCATGGCACAGTACCTGATGCACTAAAAGTGTCAGTCATTAAACCTTTACTTAAAAAGTCAGACCTAGACCCACACATACTAAATAACTATAGGCCTATTTCAAATTTACCATTTCTCTCTAAAATACTAGAAAAGTAGTCGCCAGTCAGCTTCAGTCACACCTTATGCATTACAATTTATTTGAGAAATTCCAGTCTGGCTTTCGCACTGGTCATAGTACAGAAACGGCACTAACACGGGTTGTAAATGACATTCTGATATCCTCTGATGAAGGAAATTCCACTGTAATTATGTTGTTGGACTTAAGTGCAGCATTTGACACCATTGACCATTCTATTTTACTGCACAGGCTAGAAAACGATGTTGGGCTTACAGGCCCGTGCTCGCTTGGTTCATTTCTTATTTATCAAATCGATTCCAGTATGTACAGAAATGTGCTGACAGTACTCCATCATTATACACAGAAGTTGAATATGGTGTCCGCAGGGCTCAGTACTGGGACCTTTACTGTTTTCACTTTACATGCTTCCACTGGGATCTCTCATTAGGAAACATAATGTTAATTTTCACTCGTATGCAGATGACACCCAGTTATACCTTTCATTTAAATCAAATGAAGTTTCTCCGATGTTGTCTTTAATTAGTTGTGTTAGTGAATTAAAGGAATGGATGAATGAGAACTACTTGTCTTTAAATACAGATAAAACAGAGATGTTAATTGTTGGAGGGAATGACGCTGATCACAGCAATATTTTGTCGTCATTTAACTCAGTTGGAATCCCAATTAATTTTACTGAATCAGCCCGCAATCTAGGAGTTATCTTTGACTCTAGCATGTCATTTAAAGCGCATATTACAAAGTCGTCCAAAACATGTTTTTCCATCTTAAAAATATTAGGAAATTAAGGCGCTTTCTAAATAAACAGGATTGTGAGAAATTAATTCATGCATTTATCTCTAGTAGGATTGACTACTGCAATGCGGTGTTCACTGGCTGTTCAAACTGTTCTCTATACAGCCTCCAGTTAATCCAAAATGCGCTGCAAGAATTATTACAAGAACAAGAAAATATGAACACATAACCCCAGTTCTTAAATCTTTACACTGGCTCCCAGTTAAATTTAGGGCAGATTTCAAAATCCTCCTTTTAACATATAAAGCATTAAATGGCCAAGGTCCGCTTACTTGTCTGAACTTATCATGACTTACAAACCTGAGCGCACATTAAGATCTCAAGATGCCGGTCTGCTTAGGATTCCAAGGATTAATAAAATAACAGTGGGAGGTCGAGCTTTTAGTTACAGGGCCCCTAAACTGTGGAATGGTCTTCCTGCTTCCATAAGAGATGCCCCTCGGTCTCAGCCTTTAAATCCCGGCTGAAGACTCACTACTTCAGTTTAGCATATCCTGACTAGAGCTGCTGATTAACTGTACATACTGCATCTCTGTTGTTAGTCATTAGCACTATAACATAAGTAACATGATAATTATATTTGAATACTAACCCTCACCTATTCTGTTTCTTTTCTCGGTACCCAAATGTGGCCATTGGTGCCACGGCCCACCTGCCAAGTTGTTTGCCTGCCTATGGTAAAGTCATCCCTGATGGAGGATCACAGGAATCATGGGAAAGAGAGGTCCTTTCATCGGAGCAATGTTTCAGCCGTGGCATGGCCAAATGGAGATGCAGCTAGATGGATGAGGTCTCCAGGACTCTAAAAATATCGAAACCTAATTATGTCATATCATCTACTGTTAAACCGTAATTCTAAAATTTTTATTATGCTGTCTTAAGGAATTGTTCTGTTGTGTATATTGTATTGTATTGACCCCCTACTTTTGACACCTACTGCACGCCCAACCTACCTGGAAAGGGGTCTCTCTTTGAACTGCCTTTCCCGAGGTTTCTTCCATTTTTCCTACAAGGTTTTATTGGGAGTTTTTCCTTGTCTTCTCAGAGAGTCAAGGCTGGGGGGCTGTCAAAAGGCAGGGCCTGTTAAAGCCCATTGCGGCACTTCCTGTGTGATTTTGGGCTATACAAAAATAAACTGTATTATTGTATTGTATTGTACTTACAACATTTGAGATACAACTGGTTACATTTCTATCATTATTCCAGTTGGAGCAGTGGCAGATGAAGTGACATACTTCTGGTCACACAGTGCTAAGCAGCAGGATTTGAACCCACAACCTCAGCATTAGAAGTTAGTAGAAACATTTATTGTTTAATTCTGTCCAATATGTGTGTTAGAATTCTGTTAAAGTTTGGTTCTTATCCTCATGAACAATACTACCAAGGTAGATTTTACTACAAAATCTGACCCTTTCTAGACTCAAAAGTCACCTGGCTTGTTTTTTTCATGCATTACAACTACTACAGTCTCATATTTAGTGACATCAATTGAAATTGAATAGTATAGGACAGTGTTTCCCAAACTCGGTCCTGGGGACCACCTGTGGCTGCAGGTTTTTGTTCCAACCACATTCCTAATTAGTGACAACTCCTGATAACACTGATCTCATTTGATTAGCTGGTATTTTTTCATTTATTCAACATTCAGAAAAGCATTGCAGCATGATTTTTATATTTATAAGACATTTATAAATATTTCTGTTTTTTCTATAGATTAAAATGCTTAACTCTCTTTTGTTGATTTCATTATACTTTGCCATTTCTCTGTGCAGTTTTTTTCCCTTCGTTGTATCTTAATAATAACAATTTAAAATGAACAGATCAGACACCCAGGCAAACAACACGGAATAACAAAGGCTACTTTAGAGTCAGACTCACTAATTAGTAAATAATGGATTAATTAAACAATTAGAATACCTAGAAAAGCAGAATGAAAATCAAGATAAAAATACTATTAAAAAGAAAAAAAAACATTATTCCTATACAGTAATCCCTCCTCGATCGTGGGGGTTGCATTCCAGAACCCCCCGCGATAGGTGAAAATCCTCGAAGTAGAAACCATATGTTTGTACGGTTATTTTTATATATTTTAAGCTCTTAGAAACTCTCCCACACTGTTTATAAATATTCTCCGCACAGTTATACAGTAAACCCTTGTTTATAGCGGTTGATCCGCTCCAGATAGATCAATACATTTCCAAGAAGTAGGATTCTTTATTTATAAATCTAATATTTTCACAGTTAGAGCATAGAAAACCTGTTTATGAACTTCTAAATACGTTTTTTAACATTATTAGAGCCCTCTAGACATGAAATAACACCCTTTAGTCAAAAGTTTAAACTGTGCTCCATGACAAGCCAGAGATGACAGTTCTTTCTCACAATTAAAAGAATGCAAACTTATCTTCCTCTTCAAGGTGCGCCTCAGGAGTGGAGAATGTCAGAGAGAGAGTAAAGTAAACAATGAAAAATCAATAGGGCTGTTGCGCTTTTAAGTATGCAAGCACCACGATAAAGCAGCGCAATGAAGGGATCAATGTGAAAGTAGCCTTTCAGCATTTTTTTACAGGTGCGTCCGTATCTTCTAAGTAAGCAGCCACTGTGCAAACGGCCCCTCTGCTCACACCACCTCCGTCAGGAGCAGATAATGGAGCCAATCATATGCCTCCCTGATGGTATTGCATGATGCATAAGTATCTGCCTGTATTTCTCACAGAGAGTGAGACACAGAGAAAAGCAAACAATGAAAAATCAATACGGGCTGTTAGAACTTTTAAGTGTGCAAAGCAGCGTGCGGGAAGAATATCGTATATCATTGAGGAGTTTTATTTAATATGTAATACGTGCTCTGATTGGGTAGCTTCTCAGCCATTCGCCAATAGCGTCCCTTGTATGAAATCAACTGGGCAAACAAACTGAGGAAGCATGTAACATAAATTGAAAGACCCATTGTCCGCAGAAATCCGCGAACCAGCGAAAAATCCGTGATATATATTTAGATATGCTTACATTTAAAATCCGCGATGGAGTGAAGCCGCGAAAGTCGAAGCGCGATATAGCGAGGGATCACTGTATATCTGCTTGGTACATTTTAATATTTTTTTTTTAGCAAACTTCGTTTTCTAATTTCTATATTGTTCCCTAAACACAGAACTTGGAAAATAACACATCACTTAATTTAGCCCAGGAGTTCAATTAAAAACAGAAGCTGGTTGGAACAAAAACCTGCAGCCATAGGAGGCCCCCAGGACCAACTTTGGGAAACACTGGTATAGGAAATAGTTCCATCTAAAGCAGTAAAAATTATATGATCACACCCATACAAGACATTAAATTATTAGGTGGCCAAAGTAGGTTTTTTATTTCCATATGTAGTACAGTAAATATTCTAACATTGAAACTTTAACGTATTTTCCTCTATCTGCAATGTTCTGACTTCAGATTAAGTTTATTGTATTCTTTATGGCAGGGTGTTGAGCTCAGAAAACAGAACAGAATGATAACAGGGCATACATCAAGGATGTCTCATATTTTCCATACATCTAGGAATAGGAGGACCCACAATAATAATAAACCATATAAACCATACACCCATTAGAAGGATATCTGACTCATTTTATAATAAGAAGAGCCCATTATAATGGTTAGATCAAGAGTTAAATGCCTGTGAGCCTCATGGTAATTTTTCCTGTAAATCTCTTAACCTGCATCCGGAACATTCACTATTTAAATAGGAGGTCAAAAAAGAATAAAAAAAAAGAACGAAATCCTGTTCTATCATACTGCCCATTCACTGCAGAGCCAAGAAAAAGCAGCGATCCAGATCATTTACGCCTTTTTCTACTTGCCGCTTTCAATGCCTGACAACTACACCTTTTGTATTGCAAATCCCTGGACTACACCGATGTACCGATGATAAGCATGGTGAGACTGTTTCTTGTTATTTGGGGAGAGGAGCAAGCCATCATTTTCATCCTTATGATTGCTGTGGGACACTTTTTCCAGCTGAACCAGGTTCACAAACATTATCCATTTTCCATTTAATCTTCTGAACTACAATATGTTTCACTGTTTACTTATGCTCATTAATTTCCTGTATTATTTTCTGAGCACTGATTCTAATACAGGTTTACTAATACAGCTTTGTCACCTGATATATGTAATTCCTCTAACATTTACTGTATCTGCTTCTAGGTCTCCTCTCAGTGAGCTCTGCAGAGTTTACCTCCTGTGACAAGATTGTCAAGTTTTCAATATTAATATTTGATGCTTTTTACAGTGTCCATTTTAGAATATCCTGGGGAATTTCATGTGCGGAATATGCATATAAAATCTAATCTATATTACATGTAAACTTCAAATATTTCTTTTTTTAATGTATTCTGCTAGAACTTTTAAAAAAGGTAAACCTAGTTCATTTCTTTCCTGTTTTAAAGCAATATACATTGTCACTTAACTAGCTATACTGTGTCACACATGCAGCCATGGGAGGCAGTGGGGGGTCTGATTAATGCTGAAAATCTGGTATGCGGTGCTAATCATGTGTACTAATGCCTCTTCTTCCATCACTACAGAAGCAAGTAAGATCTAATCCACTACTACTTCTTCTGGCTCCAGATCATGCCCTCCAATGACCTCACTTCCGCTTTTCCCTCCAGATGATATGCCTCTTCCTCTCCCTCAGTTACAAAAACGTACCACCTTTGCTCTGCACTCAGTCCTGTTTTGTGACTCGGTCACACGTAACTACTTGGCAGAGTATTACACAACATTTTCCTGCAGCAAAGTTACAATATATCGGGGTGGATCCCCAAACTTTGTTTCTTCTTCCTTTATAACTATTAAAAAATCCTGAAGTTCACATTAGACTCTTCATTTCATCTAGAGAACTGAATCATGTTATTAGACTAAATTATGATCTCCATTTGTTAATTAATATTATTGCTTGCTTTTTGATCCACACATTTCATGTTTCAGGCTTCACTTCTCAGTCAGTGCAAAACTAACCTCCATAACAATATAAAATATATACTGAATGCACATTAAATTAGCTGTTTTATATTTACTCATAAAGCTGGGCTCTATATGCATAATGGATGGTTCATTCATTCATAGAGATATTAAATATCTATTTACCATGTAACCATTTCTCTTAAACAGTGGTAGTAATATACAGTATATCAGCTATTAAAATTAGTAGTTTTTAAATAGAAGACAAGAAAATATTAAAGATGATACAATAAAATACTTGACCATAATGAGTAATTTACAAATACCATGCATTGTATAATTCATGAAATATTCCTGAATTGCTGAAAAAATACAAATTCTGTATTGTAAAAACTATTTTTAAATATTTACATATACAATTTAAAGGTCTGTGAGTATTTAATAATTAATAAATTGTGGTGAATTATTACAGTACCAACACAGCACGGTACTGTTTACCTTTGGAGAATCCTTGGGTACTGCTGGCTTGACTTTGTGTCGAAGGAGCAGTTGCTCAGAGAGTCCCAGATGAGGCACATTACCCACATTGTGAGGAAGCATCAGTTATGGCACTATAGCCATGTGGAGAGATTCCCAAGGGGTGCCCACATAACACCAGGCTGCGGCAGATAGATGGTAATTTCTTGGTGGTTCGGGGGTAGTGGGACACTGAACCGCGTGTCTGCCTAAGGGGTTGCCAACCAGGATCCCGAGCTGTTTTGTTGTGTGGTGGGTGTGGCAATGTGCTGTACCAATGCATGCTCCCCAACCTGATGTAATATGACTTGAATGAGCTACTGTATTTATTAACATTCTTCAGCACACTAAAGCCAATTCAGGGTAACAGGAGATGAGTGCCTATCCCAGCAACACTGAAAACAAGATAGAAAATAGCCCTGGATATGACACCAGTCTGTTAAAGGGCCTACTTGTACATTAGAACATCAGAACATTAGAACACTCTAGACGAGAACAGGCCATTCAGCCCAACAAAGCTCGCCAGTCCTATCCACTTATTTCTTCCAAGAAAACATCAAGTCGAGTTTTGAAAATCCATAACGTCTTACTGTCTACCACACTACTTGGTAGCTTATTCCAAGTGTCTATCGTTCTTTGTGTAAAGAAAAACTTCCTAATGTTTGTATGAAATTTACCCTTAACAAGTTTCCAACTGTGTCCCCGTGTTCTTGATTAACTCATTTTAAAATAACAGTCTCGATCCACTATACTAATTCCCACATAATTTTAAACACTTCAGTCATGTCACCTCTTAATCTTCCTTTGCTTAAATTGTAAAGGCTCAGCTCTTTTAATCTTTCCTCATAATTCAACCCCTGTAGCCCTGGAATCAGCCTAGTCGCTCTTCTCTGGACCTTTTCTAGCGCTGCTATGTCCTTTTTGTAGTTTGGAGACCAAAACTGCACACAGTCCTCAAGATGAGGCGTCACCAGTGCATTATAAAGGCTGAGCATAACCTCCTTGGACTTGTACTCCACACATGGTGCTATATATCCTAACATTCTGTTAGCCTTCTTAATGGCTTCTGAACACTTTCAGGAAGTCGATAGCTTAGAGTCCACTATGACTCCTAAATCCTTCTCATAAGGTGTACTCTCGATTTTCCGAATGCCCGTTGTGTATTCAAACCTAACATTTTTACTTCCTATGTGTAATAATTTACATTTACTGACATTAAATTTCATCTGCCACAAATCTGCCCAAATCTGTATGCTATCCAAGTCCTTCTGTAATGATACAACGGATTCCAAATTATCTGCTAATCCACCTATCTTGGTATCATCTGGAAACTTAACCAGCTTGTTACTTACTGTATATTCCTATCTAAATCATTTATATATATTAAAAATAGCAGCTAGGCCCTAGCACTGACCCCTGTGGAACACCACTCTTAACATCGGCCAGTTCTGATGAGGTTCCTCACACCATCGCCCTCTGCCTTCTGTGTCTGAGCCAAATCTGTACCCATCTAAAAACATCACTCTGAACTCCCACTTCTTTTAATTTGATGCCCAACCTCTCATGTGGCACCTTATCAAATGCTTTCTGAAATAGTATAAGCTCCACTTTGATCGTATCCTTTTGTTGCCTCCTCATAGAATTCCAGCACGTTAGTAAAACACAACCTCCCTCTTCTGAACCCATGCTGACTGTTCAGAATAACTCTTGTCCTTGCCATGTGTTGCTCAATCTTATCCTTAATAATTCCTTCCATTAATTTTCCTTTGATGCATGTTAAGCTTACTGGCCTATAGTTGCTTGGATCTACCCTGTCACCCTTTTTATATAATGGGATGATATTTGCCATTTTCCAGTCCTTCAGAATCTCTCCAGTGCGCAGTGACTTCCTAAAAATACAGTATGTGTCAAAGGTTTATATATGTACTCACTAGCCTCCTTAAGAACACGAGGATAAATATTATCTGGTCTTGGTCATTTGTTTGATTTCATCTTATTTAATCTGAGCAGCACTTCTCCCTGTACAATTTCCAAATCCCTCAGTACCTCCTTTGTAGTCGCGTTTACCTCTGCGAGGTTGTCCACTTGCTCCCTTGTAAACACCTCAGAAAAATGTAAGTTTAGGGCATCAGCTATTTCACTGTCTGTATCTTTTAATTCCCCTTTACTATTTCTGATGCACTTGACCTCCTCCTTGACTGTTCTTTTACTACTAAAATACTGAAAGAATCTCTTAGGTTCTTTTTTGCCTTATCTGCTATATTCCACACACAGACACACATCCACAAAGATCACTTTGAAAATGGCAACTGACCTAATATGCACATTTTTGGGGAAGAGGGAGGAAATTCAGAGTATACAAATGGAAACTCATACAGAAATTGGGAGAATGTTAAAAACTTCACATGGACTGGATCTCAGAGGTGGCATTGTTACCCACTGTGCCACCCAACAAGAGTTTATACTTTACACTTCTTTCTTACTTATTTACCGTATTATATGTTTTGCATAGCATATCCTTAAAAAGTCTCTCACACAAATGAGACAGCGTTTTATTTATTAGTTATATATATTTAGCATTTTAAGTCTGTATATTATTTCCAAAAAAGACATGCAGCGGTTGTTCTTTCCAATCTCAAGTAAAGTACTACAGGTGTACCTCACCAAGTGGGTGGTATACACACCACAGAAGAAGAATACAGAAGAAACTACATTTTAAGCATAAAAATGAAAGAACAAATTGCATAGTAATTATACAGTATAATAATACAATAATCATATCTAATATTCAATATGAATTATCAACATTATCAATTGAATTACCACAAATTTTAATAGAAATGAGAGAATCAGTATGAAAAACCAATAATTCTAAAAAAGGAAAACATTTAGTTCTTGCCATTTTATAGTGGTCATAAATAAGTCGATTACATAACTTAATGTTTTACTTACTACTAATTATCTGACAAAGGAATTTGTTCCTTTTTCCTTAACATATTGCACAGTACAGACTATTCATTCTACCCACCTCGGGCACATTATGTGCACTCACCCAATACTAACCCAATATTTTTACCATTTAAGCAAGCAGTTGTCACTTTTTTCCCCCCTTTCTTCTTGAACTATTAGTTTCCTTTCACGGTAAATGACACAGCTAGAGACTGGTTTAATATTAAAATGCTGAAAAGCACTGAATGTAAAACCATCACAAAATAAATAAAACTTTTATGCTACACAGAGAAGAAATGTGGATTGTCATGAATATTAAGCATTGCATACTGCAAGTGCAGAAATCATAAGTGGTTTCTGTACTTTAAGTTTTCAATCAAAGATAATTTCCTCCTTGAACACGTGATGCAATTCTCCTACTTTTCTAATATTATTCTCATTGCTCTGCAGGTGTTTCATAGATTCTGTGCCACTTCAATTGTTTATTGATACTTAAAGTGACATTACCTCATTTATATAATAAAACTAACATTAATCCAAGGTGACATAAAATTCTCAGGAACACACTTGTTTGCTGTTTTTCTTTATACTGGCTGTAAACGACTTGCTAAGAATAAGGGAATCATAAATGTGACACAGGGCAGGGTAAAGACCTGCATGAAACATCCATGCGACAAACTCTGACTGGCAGAGAAGCAGCAACACTGCATACCAGTGTAGGAGAGAAGGAGCTACAAAGCTGTAGAAAACCTTGTCAGGCTTTATACTCCATAGGACTACAGGCTGGGGTACTAAAGACAAGGGGAATCATAAAAGGTTCCCACTAAATAATAAAGGAGGAGGTATGTAGCCCTCTGCCTAGTAACTGCAACAGAGAATGGGACAAGGATGTTCACATATGGATGAGATTATGGAAATCTATCAAAAGATTCCTGACTAAAAGGAGTGGAAAGTTGGAAAGCTGGCTGAGATATTCTGTCTCTTATATACTATTGAGGGCTTTGTGTTGTGTGGCCACTGAGGAGAGTTCTAATCTGGTTTCCTTGCAGGAAAAGCATGGTAGCCCCAGATCCTAGATGTTATTCCAAGTCTTGATCATAAGTAAACCTGGAAGGGGATTTACTGTCTCATCATTCTAAGGGGCTTATTTTGTCTACTGTCTGAAGAAGTACTAAGGCACAGGTTCAATGATGGGAGGAAGAGACACCAGGGTTGTGAAGAGAATAAAAAAAGAAAAAGAGAGAGAAGAGAGTATTTGAATAGAACTAGAAGCAAGTGGACAAGCCATTCCACATACAGAAATGAGATTCAAGCCAAGAGGGGCATCATTTTCTTTGCTTAGTCATTTTTTGGGGCTGCGAGGTCCTCTGTTGTGCCTCTCAATCCTTGTGGTTTATTTTGTAAGTTTAACATACAATTATTGAATTATTTCTACCTTTAGTATTGTTTCGTTGATATATTGATGACAACAACCAAATTATCTTGTTATATGTTCCACACTGAAAGGAATTGCACTGTCCTCTTATTTGTTTGAAGTTAAGTTCTTGAGCTATTTGGCAACAAAGCTTTACATCAAGGCTATTCTAATTTGATTCTCTGAAGGACATATATAGATTGTTAATATGTTTCTATGGGCAAGGTAATCAAATCACATTCAACCTGAAAAGAGTAATTTTAGTGGCAGTTTGTTGAGGTGGATTGCGAGAGGTTCCATTTAGGGTTTAAAAGCAAGATATTAGTGGTTTACAATCAAAAGCTTTAGTATAAACATTAACTTTTTTGTTTTTATGTATAATTCAGATTTAGAGCTTGGGTTTTTGTGTACTTTATTTGGATGGGTAGAGTTAGCATTCAGGGCCTAGACGTTTAGTAGACAGCAAATAAATGTTCTAGTTCAATTGTCCTATCTTACATATCCTACAGACTACATCTGTTTATTCTCTAATAAAGGTTGCAAGCATAAATACCATAGATACAGTGGTGTGAAAAACTATTTGCCCCCTTCCTGATTTCTTATTCTTTTGCATGTCTGTCACACAAAATGTTTCTGATCATCAAACACATTTAACAATTAGTCAAATATAACACAAGTAAACACAAAATGCAGTTTTAAATGATGGTTTTTATTATTTAGGGAGAAAAAAAAATCCAAACCTACATGGCCCTGTGTGAAAAAGTAATTGCCCCCTGAACCTAATAACTGGTTGGGCCACCCTTAGCAGCAATAACTGCAATCAAGCATTTGTGATAACTTGCAATGAGTCTTTTACAACGCTCTGGAGGAATTTTGGCCCACTCATCTTTGCAGAATTGTTGTAATTCAGCTTTATTTGAGGGTTTTCTAGCATGAACCGCCTTTTTAAGGTCATGCCATAGCATCTCAATTGGATTCAGGTCAGGACTTTGACTAGGCCACTCCAAAGTCTTCATTTTGTTTTTCTTCAGCCATTCAGAGATGGATTTGCTGGTGTGTTTTGGGTCATTGTCCTGTTGCAGCACCCAAGATTGCTTCAGCTTGAGTTGACGAACAGATGGCCGGACATTCTCCTTTAGGATTTTTTGATAGACAGTAGAATTCATGGTTCCATCTATCACAGCAAGCCTTCCAGGTCCTGAAGCAGCAAATCAACCCCAGCCCATCACACTACCACCACCATATTTTACTGTTGGTATGATGTTCTTTTCTGAAATGCTGTGTTCCTTTTACGCCAGATGTAACGGATATTTGCCTTTCAAAAGTTCAACTTTTGTCTCATCAGTCCACAAGGTATTTTCCCAAAAGTCTTGGCAATCATTGAGATGTTTCTTAGCAAAATTGAGACAAGCCCTAATGTTCTTTTGCTTAACAGTGGTTTGCGTCTTGGAAATCTGCCATGCAGGCCGTTTTGCCCAGTCTCTTTCTTATGGTGGAGTCGTGAACACTGACCTTAATTGAGGCAAGTGAGGCCTGCTGTTCTTTAGACGTTGTCCTGGGGTCTTTTGTGACCTCTCGGATGAGTCGTCTCTGCGCTCTTGGGGTAATTTTGGTCGGCCGGCCACTCCTGGGAAGGTTCACCACTGTTTCATGTTTTTGCCATTTGTGGATAATGGCTCTCACTGTGGTTCGCTGGAGTCCCAAAGCTTTAGAAATGGTTTTATAACCTTTACCAGACTGATAGATCTCAATTACTTCTGTTCTCATTTGTTCCTGAATTTCTTTGGATCTTGGCATGATGTCTAGCTTTTGAGGTGCTTTTGGTCTACTTCTCTGTGTCAGGCAGCTCCTATTTAAGTGATTTCTTGATTGAAACAGGTGTGGCAGTAATCAGGCCTGGGGGTGGCTATGGAAATTGAACTCAGGTGTGATACACCACAGTTAGTTTTTAACAAGGGGCAATTACTTTTTCACACAGGGACATGTAGGTTTCGATTTTTTTTCTCCGTAAATAATAAAAACCATCATTTAAAAACTGCATTTTGTGTTTACTTGTGTTATATTTGACTAATGGTTACATGTGTTTGATGACCAGAAATATTTTGTGTGACAAACATGCAAAAGAATAAGAAATCAGGAAGGGGGCAAATAGTTTTTCACACCACTGTATGTGTAGGCTTTATGGATTTTTTAACTTACTGGGAGTCTTGGGAATGACACTGAGGTATGCTAATGTGCGAATGGACATGTATATAAAACCTTTTTAAATACACTGTATATGTACTCTGTTTTAACATAATGCTACTACTACTTCTGTTATGTATCTGATTACTTATTGTACTTATAAATATTGAAAAGAGCAAAATTCTAAGAATTTTCTGATCAATTTTTTATTGAATTAAAATGTGCACAAAAGAAACAATTAGAAAAGAACAATGGAATCTACATAGTGTATCAGCTCTCAACCAATCCAATTAAAAACAATTATAGCCTAGGATTAAAAAAAATAGATTGATGTAGTGATAAAAGGAAAGGGAGAAGATGGTACTAGAAAACAAACCACACCACATAAGCAGGGTATAAGAATGACAAGGACAGTATCAGTGGGACTTAGGTGACCAGTCTGTAATTCACAAAGTAAAGGCAGACCAGTTCCTGATGAATTCAATGGAAGGCCAATTGATTCAGAATAAGGATAGTTAAAGGCATTGTGAATTGAAAAATGACAAAGGCTAATTGTTAAAAGTGATAAACTCTTGAGACTTGCATCAAGAAGTAATCAGCAATTGGACTACTAAAGTACCAATACATAATAATTTAAATTGGTGAGTGGTAAGAAGGAATTTACAGAGGTTAAACAAAAGGAGGGTTTAATTCTAAGGAGTAACAGTCACAGTATAAAGAAAAAAGACAGAGGGCAGTGTCTGAATGTGGCAAAATAGATCAGAGGAAAGATTTATTAAAAGCATTTTTGAGAGGAGAAGTTAAGTCTGTAGAAGTATTTTATGTTGTGTGAATTTATATGTGCGATTTCTGTAAGCAACATTGAACTTTCTTGACTAGTGCCAGGATATAGAGGTATATAATATATATAAGAGAATGGCAAAAGCACTATATACATAAAATGTATTATTATTATTATTATTATTAGATCATTGGATCAAAGTAAAATTAGAGGGAGGTGTTTGCAGGATGATTTTCAGAGTAAATTGTGTAGACAAGCTTCTTCACAGGTAAACATGAATGAAATAGCAAGTAAAGAAAGTCAGATAGACAGATGCAATATATCCTGAACACTTACCACAGTTACAAGTAAAAGAAGAACTAGGAAGATTAAACAAATATGTACATAATGAAATGACACAAGGCCTGAATTATCAAACAAGACACCTAGTAGACCAACTCTCAAACACTGCCAAGGAGGACAAGTGTACAGGCTTCCACTAATAAAATAGCAGGCTTATAAAAGAGAGGAGTGCAAGTATGCTGTCTCATGGAAGCAGCAATACATTTCTCACAATGCCATATATCAGTAGTATAGTATAACAACTGTTCAATTGAAAGGGCAGATTCATTTTAAAGAGAATGATATCAAGCCTTGCAAAGATAATGAAGAGGCCAAAATTGATGTACAAGAATCCAATAAGGAAGATGAGAGATGGTATACTGTAAATCTAGGACCTGACTGAGTGCAGAGTGAATGGCCTGTGATTGAACTCTATATCAGTAAGAGACACTCTAGCAGTCTGCCTGACATGAATGTTTAATGGAAGGTCTCTTAAAATTCCATAAGAATTAAGTGAGAAGTCAAGCAAAGTGATACCTTTAATTGGCTAACTAAAAAGATTACAATATGCAAGCTTTCGCGGCAACTCAGGCCCCTTCTTCAGGCAAGATGTAATACAGAAACTGGAGTTCCCTGTGTTTATATACACACTAGGACAAGTAACACCATTGGTAAATCTTTAAGTGAGACATCTTAAGTGTAAAAAAAAATAATAGACTTCTTCAGGCTAAGATTAATTAAACAAGAGAGAAGAACAATGTATGGTCAAGATCTTTGGATAAGATAACTGTCCAACAAAGTCTTTTTAACTTTCTGATGAGTTTATCCATACAATGTGGGTCTGTAGACAGGTTGTCTGGGTCAGTGACACAAACAATCCTCATATCTGGCCATAAAACTCTTGTCTCTATTCAAACCATGTTGTAATGTATTCAATTTCAGCATGAGTTTGACTTCCCATTCTTTTCTCTCTTGCTGTGTTCTGATTTTGCCCATAAGCACTGTGACTTTAAAGTTCCTCTCACAATGTCCATGGCTGTTGAAGTGGGCCACTACAGGAACATCTGTGCTGCCACATTTAATGTGGAACCTGTGTAAATTCTCTGGTGGAGTGTTTTTCCAGTTTCTCCCAGATAGAGTGCAGTGTCAAGACATTTCATGCAGAGAATTAGCTAGACTACATTGAATGAGCTGCAGGAAAATTATCCCTTTATGCGATGTTCTAGTCAGCAGTGTGGTATAATTACATGGTCTGCATTATAAATGTGAGCATACGTTTTACATCTTTTCTGTAGGCAGGGAGATGTACCATTTTCTGCTGGTTCACTTAGGGAGCTTTGGACAATTTATGACTGCAGGTTTGGTGGTTGTCTGTATGCCAGGAGGGGAGGTTCAGGAAATCCATTTTTCAGTGTTTGGTCATTGTTTAGCATTGGCTGAAGTTCTTTTATAATTTTACAAAGTGCTTCAAGATGTGGGTTGTAGGTGACAACAAGGGGGATACGGTTCTTCTTCTCTTTGTTTTTATATTCCAGAAGGTTGTCTCTGAGTATGGCATTAGCTCTTCTTATTTGAGTGTCTGTTGTTTTAGGGGTATAACCTTATCTGATGAAATCTTGTCTAAGCTCCTGCAATTGTTTATCACGGTCTGTCAGATCTGAGCAAATAAGATTGTATCGTATTGCCTTGGCTGAAAATAATGTAGTGCCTTATATGTTTAGGGTGAAAGCTATCACTCCTCAAGTAGGTCCGTCTGTCTGTTGGTTTGTGAAAAACAGAAGTTACAAGGGTTTTGTCTTTCAGTTGAATGGTGGAGTCAAGGATGCTGACTTCTGTTTTTGAGTAATTCAGCTTCAATTTTATGTTGGGGTGAAAAGAATTATATTCATTATGAAAATGGAGGAGGTCCTTCTCACTGGCAGTCCAGATTATGAAAATGTCATGTATGTAACGGAGATACAACATTGGCTTTAAGACGCACATTGACATACAATCTTCCTCCAATTTTGCCATATATAGGTTTGTATTGTGAGGTGCAAACTGACAGCCCATTGCAGTCCCCGTTTTTGGCAAGTAGAAATCTTGTCCAAAAGAGTAAATAAATTATGTGTCAAAGTGAATTTTATAATTTGTATAACTGACTCTGTGGATATGTCATATTGTTTGAGGTACGTTTCACATGCCAGTATGCCATCAACATGGGGGATGTTTGTCTAAAGTGCCTCAACATCTATTGTGGCCAGTAAGGTTCCCTCAGGTAAGGGAATATAACAGATAGTATAGCAGACAGTTTTTTTAAGAAATCAGTGGTGTCCTGGATGTAGCTGGTTGTATTGCGGATGAGGGGTTTAAGGATGTGCTCCACCCAACCTGAAAACATTTTCTGTAAGGGAGCCAATTCCTGAGATTATAGGCCTTCCTGGGTTCCCTTCTTTGTGCGATTTTAGGAAGCATGTAGAAGTAGCCCATTTTGGGGTTCTCAGGAATTAAACTGTTTACATAAGAATTAAGTAAGTAGTCACCAGTATTTGTAACTTGACTAAATCTAATTTGATTGTACTTGGCTTTTGGCAACAGCTTAACAAATAATTTTTTCAAACTTCTTATTTTTTCAAATAAGATACTCATGATATCTACTTCTGGACACAGAATATCCTTCTTCCCAAATTGGAAAGATATAGCCTATTCTCAATCTGACTTATTAGTAAACTGCAGTTCATTTTAACTAAAGGTTCACTTTTTTTGAACAGTTCACCACTCACTTTAAAAATTATAGCTGAGCATCTTTTGGTTTGAAAAATTGCTGACATGGGATCTAACATTACAGTAGTTATGGTGACAGAATTACAAATATTTCTCTAAAATCATGTTTCCATGGCTGCAAGTTCATATAAACAAGATTTACTTGAATAAGTGTTTTCTAATTAAAAAAGAGAGTAATTTAAAGGCCTTTCATTTTTAAGCTTTTAAGTAAGCTATTGGAAATAACCTTAAAAGCTTGTCATCTGTATGACTCCAAATTTATCTCTGCACTGTTTCCATACACAATTCAAGAAATGCTAGCAGAGAAAAGTAGTCTGTCATCACGTATTCACTAAAACCTGGAGTATTAGCAATAAAGATGACACCAGAAGTGTGGACATCTTTTCTCTCTGTTTTATTAGCTCTTTTATTGATCTTATAAAGCTCTTTGCCGTTATCCAAAGTTTATTAAACAAAAACATGATTCTAAAACCAGCTGCTTTAGCTCACGCTTCTGATATCATAAATGGAAGCCAACAACATTGAATGCTTGTTTAAGTTAGAAACTCCTTTATATGTGCATTATATTAATAGTTCTGCATTATATGTTTGATTTAAACAGATTCTTTCTATAATGAACAATAACATGTATGGCCAAGCAATACCTTAGACTTACAATATAGCAAAGTGCATTACTCTTTCTACTCAGTCTAATTATAAAAATGTTCACGTACTTCAAGCAAACACAAAAGCAGTAATAGACAAAGTACAATTTGCAGTAGCCAAGTAACAAGTTGTTCTAGAATAACATGCTTTTTCAACATAAAAAGGAATAAAATATCCCTGGAAAGGTCTACTTTTTACAAGAAAACATCTTGTCATTCCAGAAAAGTCCTCCATCACTTGTGTTTAGAAATTATTTTATTATTCTGTTGCTCAAAACAAGCACAGTACAGTTCCCCTGTTGCAAGTCTAATGGCTGGAAATTGTAACCCAACATAAGTAAAGTAATGCTGCAGCAGTGCCGAAACATTTCAATAATTATTGGCTTTGCCAAGGCAAAGATGAATAATTACTAAAAACATTAACACATTGCCTGCACAAACACAGCACTGCAATTTTAACGATGTAGTGAGGGGGATCAAGGTTTGATATACTATAGAAGTGCTCAGAATCAGGAACCACATATTTGATTCTTTTGTCTCAGGTTTGTAGTGCCTTTTGTTTTACTTTTTCTCCATTGTTCAGATGCAATGTAGTTATGACAATGTCAGATGTATTCACTGAACTCTGTTTGATTTCTAATTCATTTTTTACATAATTAATTCTCTTCACTTTTTCAAATACACAATTTGCTAAATACTTGATATAAATGACTGTACAGAGTTAATTTTTTTACCTGAGAGTTTATTTGTTTGCAGTTCCCTTACGCTCTTCTCAATCTAGAGTAAGTTGTTGAAGCTCTGTAGGCTCATTTACTCTCTGTCAGAATGCAGAGGTACAAAGCTGTTGATTTGCAAATCATGACAAAGTCACATGTAAACAGGCACACCAGGTAGGTCACTTCGATCAAACCCAATGGAAACAGAAGGAATAGGAAATTAAACTGTTAGACACAGAGTTAGGGGTAGGTGAATATGAGGTAGAAGGGGTGGACTTAGACTTTAAAGACAAACTAGTTATATATGAAATGAAATAAGGGAAACAATTGTTGATAATGTAATTAAGTAACTGTGGACTAAAATTGCGAAAAGCAGGCCTGATGGATCCACCAAGTCTAAGCAGATCAAGAGTTTGATCAACTGTATGGGTCTTCAAGAGGGAGAACCAGTAAATACTAATGTTACCACAGAGCAATGAAACAATTACATTATAGTTTACTACATGCTTCAAGTGATTTATGGTACATACAGCACATTCCATTTGTATAATGTCCAATAACCATGAAAAATATTTGATTTCTGTACAGCACAGGATACAGAGAAGACCATATGCTGGTGGCAGGCAGGCAAAATTTACAGCTGAACAGAAGAGTGCTCTAGTAAGTATAATCGTTTGTTACAATAAGCCTAGGGGTCTTGGCATGAGATGACATTAGGTATGATGTAGATCAGGGGTGGGCAAAGTCGATCCTGGAGGACCGCAGTGGCTGTAGGTTTTTGTTCCAACCCAGTTGCTTAATAAGAAGCCGTTAGTGCTCCACTTCATGCTTCATTTTAGTGGTCTCGCTCATTAAGATTTTGAACGCTTATCGCTTATTTTAGTCTTTAACAGCTGTATTCGTGGTTTTTAATTGCTGCTTATTGGCAATAAGATGCAAATGACAAAAGAAACCAGCATTTCTCCATTTAGCTTGTGTGTATTTGTCAAGCACTATTGAGTTTAATTAAATACTTGGAAGGAAAATGAAGCGAAAAAAGTGAAGGACTGAGAATTCCTCATCCACTTAAGGCCACAAATCATTTAGTTGAAACCCTTAGAAAGGGAAAAAAAATCCAGGATATGAGAATGACATGACATGGCAGAGTTAAAGCACTAACTAAGCAATTAAAGTAAATTATTGGCAAGGATCAGTTTCTAATTAAGCAACTGGGTTGGAACAAAAACCAGCAGCCACCGCGGCCCTCCAGGACTGACTTTGCCCACCCCTGATGTAGATGAAAATCTATGGCCTAATGCAAATGACATGCAGCGTGTGGTGTAGGCCTAGTAGTCATAACTCTTTATTGTTCTGCTGATTTTAAAGCTTTTTGTATCAAGACTACATGATCAGATGTACTACTTTAGAAAAGATGGTTGTTTTTGTTGTGATGAACAGTTGTTGGAATATTACAGGGTCAGTCAAAATTATGTTAAAATTTGAATAGCGGAAACAATGTATTCACAAAACATACTTCATATGTGCAAGATGATTTACAGGAATGTTTCAACCTGTTCACCATCATGTTCAACACATGTACCATATGTGGCACATAAATTGTCCACAAAAAGTGTATATACGTACATAGCAGTGCCATTAGTGTTAACTTAATTTTGACTAATCCTGTATTTTATTTTCAGATAGCATTATGTCATTATGTTCTCTTTATGAAGAACTATGTGAATACATTTACATTTTCAGCATGTATTTGCTGTTTGGTAAATGGAAACAGTTTTCTTGTTTGTGTCAGTTCTCAAAACATGCACTATTGCTTCAATGGAGAAAAACTGTAATTTGGTTTTAAGTTCTCTAAGGATCTCATTTTATCTTACATGTACAAGTGGTCTTGATTAGGTGTTCAGTTGAATAATGCTGAAAGAGGCAAAAGTCAAATGTAACATTATATTAACTTTTGTTATTATCTTAAACAAACCCCACTTCCCACTTTCCAGTCTGATGTCTTCACTGCTGGTTTTCTACTTTCTCAAATGTGTTAATAAATCATAGTGATGATTAAGGCTGTGTGTTTACTGATGCCTTACCATTTTGAGTCAAGACACCTTGATTAGGTTGTTTTATTTCCTTCAGTTAAATAGGCTAAATCCTCACTTTAGATAATTCCCTGGCTACTATTCTATTTTAATCAATCTCATTAGGAATATACAACACTTTTCACTACTGAAAGCAATATAAGCAATGAAAAAAGAAAAGCTTTGGCATGTGCTGCATGTAGAAAGTTTGATTGAGTTTTTCAGGCTGAACCTTGAACCATCACCTTATCGTGGTGGAGGGGTTTGCGTGTCCCAATGATCCTAGGAGTTATGTTGTCCGGGGCTTTATGCCCCTGGTAGGGCCACCCAAGGCAAACTGGTCCTAGGTGAGGGATGAGACAAAGAGCGGTTCAACAAACCTCTGATGAAGAATAAAACCTTGACGACGCTTTCCCTTTGCCCGGACGCTGGTCACCGGGCCCCTCTGGAGCCAGGCCTGGAGGTGGGGCTCGATGGCGAGCGCCTGGTGGCCGGGCCTGCACCCATGGGGCTCGGCTGGGCACAGCCCGAAGAGGTAACGTGGGTCCTCCTCCCCATGGGCTCACCACCTATGGGAGGGGCCAAGGAGGTTGGGTGCAGTGTGAGTTGGGTGGTGGCGAAGGCGGGGACCTTGGCGGTCTGATCCTCGGCTACAGAAACTGGCTCTTGGGATGTGGAAAGTCACCTCTCTGAAGGGGAAGGAGCCTGAGCTAGTGCACAAGGTCGAGAGGTTCCGGCTAGATATAGTCGGACTCACCTCGACGCACAGCTTGGACTCTGGAACAAATCTCCTTAAGAGGGGCTGGACTCTCTACCACTCTGGAGTTGCCCCAGGTGAGAGGCGCCGAGCAGGTGTGGGCATACTTATTGCCCCCCGACTCGGAGCCTGTGCATTGGAGACTTCAATGCTCACGTGGGCAATGACAGTGAGACCTGGAAGGATCTGAACCCGAGCGGTGTTTTGTTATTGGACTTCTGTGCTCATCACGGATTGTCCATTACGAACACCATGTTCAAGCATAAGGGTGTTCATTTGTGCACTTGGCACCAGGACACCCTAGGCCTCAGGTCGATGATCGACTTTGTGGTCGTGTCGTCGGACTTGCGGCCATATGTCTTGGACACTCGGGTGAAGAGAGGCGGAGCTGTCAACTGATCACCACCTGGTGGTGTGTTGGCCTTAATGGTGGGGGAAGATGCCGGTCAGACCTGGTAGGCCCAAACATGTTGTGAGGGTCTGCTGGGAACGGCTGGCAGAGTCCCCTGTCAGAAGTAACTCCCTCCTCCGGCAGAACTTCAACCACGTCCCGAGGGAGGTGGGGGACATTGAGTCCGAATGGGCCATGTTCCGTGCCTCTATTGTTGAGGCGGCTGACCAGAGCTGTGGCCGCAAGGTGGTCGGTGCCTGTCGTGGCGGCAATCCCCGAACCCGTTGGTGGACACCGGTGAGGGATGCCGTCAAGCTGAAGAAGGAGTCCTATAGGACTTTTTTGTCCTGTGCGTCTCTGGAGGCAGCTGATAGGTACCGGCAGTCCAAGCGGAACGCGGCTTCGGTTGTTGCTGAGGCAAAAACTCGGGCGTGGGAGGAGTTTGGAGAGGCCATGGAGAACGACTTTCGGACGGCTTCGAGGAGATTCTGGTCCACCGTCCGGCGTCTCAGGAGGGGAAGCAGTGCAGTGTCAACACCGTATATGGTGGGGATGGTGCGCTGCTGACCTCGACTCGGGACGTTTTGGGTAGGTGGGAGGAGTACTTCGAAGACCTCCTCAATCCCACTAACATGCCTTCCAATGAGGAAGCAGAGCCTGGGGACTCTGAGGTGGGCTCTCCCATCTCTGGGACTGAAGTCACCGAGGTGGTCAAAAAACTCCTTGGTGGCAGGGCCCCGGGGGTGGATGAGATACGCCCGGAGTTCCTTAAGGCTCTGGATGTTGTAGGACTGTCTTGGTTGACACGTCTCTGCAACATTTCATGGACATCGGGAACAGTGCCTCTGGATTGGCAGACCGGGGTGGTGATCCCCCTCTTTAAAAAGGGGGACCGGAGGGTGTGTTCCAACTATAGAGGGATCACACTCCTCAGCCTCCCTGGAAAAGTCTATTTGGGGGTTCTGGAGAGGATGGTCCGTCGGATAGTCAAACCTCTGATTCAGGAGGAACAGTGTGGTTTGCGTCCTGGCCGCGGAACAGTGGACCAGCTCTTCACCCTTAGCAGAGTCCTGGAGGGTGCATGGGAGTTTGCCCGATCAGTCTACATGTGTTTTGTGGACTTGGAAAAGGCGTTCGACAGTGTCCCTCGGGGAATCCTGTGGGAGGTGCTCCGGGAGTATGGGGGACCGGACCCCCTGATAAGAGCTGTTTGGTCTCTGTACAACCGGTGTCAGAGCCTGGTCTGCATTGCCGGCAGTAAGTCGAGCCCGTTTCCAGTGAGAGTTGGACTCCGCCAGGGCTGCCCTTTGTCACCGATTCTGTTCATAACTTTTATGGATAGAATTTCTAGGCGCAGCCAGGGTGTTGAAGGGGTCCGGTTTGGTGGACTCAGGATTGGGTCACTGCTTTTTGCAGATGATGTTGTCCTGTTTGCTTCATCAGGCCGTGATCTTCAGCTCTCTGGATCAGTTCGCAGCTGAGTGTGAAGCGGCTGGGATGAGAATCAGCACCTCCAAATCCGAGAGCATGGTCCTCAGCCGGAAAAGGGTGGAGTGCCCTCTCAGGGTTGGGGGAGAGATCCTGCCCCAAGTGGAGGAGTTCAAGTATCTCGGGGTCTTGTTTACGAGTGAGGGAAGAATGGAGCGTGAGATCGACAGGCGGATCGGTGCGGCATCCGCAGTGATGCGGGCTCTGCATCGGTCTGTCTGGGCTTTCCCTTAAAGATAGGGTGAGAAGCTCAGTCATCCGGGAGAGGCTCAGAATAGAGCCGCTGCTCCTCCGCATCGAGAGGAGTCAGATGAGGTGGCTCGGGCATCTGATCAGGATGCCTCCTGGACGCCTCCCTGGTGAGGTGTTCCGGGCACGTCCAACCGGAAGGAGGCCCCGGGGAAGACCCAGGACACGCTGGAGGGACTATGTCTCCCTGCTGGCCTGGGAACGCCTTGGGATTCTCCCGGAAGAGCTGGAAGAAGTGGGCCGGGGAGAGGGAAGTCTGGGCCTCTCTGCTTAAGCTGCTGCCCCCGCGACCCGACCTCGGATAAGCGGAAGAGGATGGATGGGTGGATGGAGGCTGACGATAAATATCCTTGTTGTCTTACTCATATTTTTTAATATATTGCTCAGAACAAACAGACACCAATGATAAAGAACAAGTTTTAATCCATTTAGGCAGGGCACCATACTTAAAAATAATCTTTTGCAGCTAAGGCTCTTTAAACGTTTAAAATGATAAATACAATTGAGAAATCATGCCTCTGATTATTTTGCAAACAATCTAGAGTTCTTTCATTTTGCTTGATTCCTGTTTGTCCTGTGGTATGTTGAAAAATTCGTTTGAAGAATAATAAACTAGTTAACCTGATTTGCAAAACTGTTACTCAAACTTTAACAACATATAATATACGAAAGGTATCAAGACTCATTTATAAATCAACCTTATGTGCAGTCCACAGGTATTATTTGGACGTATTTCATAAAACCAGTCTGTCAAATTTAATAACTAGTTCACTTCCCTGGGGTCTACAGTTTTGTATTTGTTTTAAATACACAAGAAATGAAGGTCTAAATTATATTGTGCCTGCCATTTATGGAGAAAGCATTTCAAGATCTTTAAGGGAATTTCAACTCCCAAAAGAATGATTCAGTCAATTTTCAGTCACTGGCTTGATAGCCCCTTTCAGTTTCAGTAATGATTCAGTCAGAAAACATGTTATCTGACATGGTTTGACAACGGGTTGAAAGAACAAATTCTCTTGACAAGAGCATCTCCACCTAAGACTGAGCAAATTACTGATGTTTCACATAGTCTCAGGAGGTATACTGTAGTTATAGCTTTGAAAATCAATGACAGGCAAGCACAGCTGTGGCCAGATAAGCTTCATCATGACTGCCAGTTAGTATGATGAATGATCAGAGACAAAGGAAAGCTGGAAAAACCAAAACGTGTATTGAGTTCATCACAGCACATTATTATTACTCAGTGGGACTGTGACAAGACAAAATGAGTGAGTTGTCACACAGTTGGATATTACAGTATACTCTACTGAATTGTAATATTTCACAATCAACCATAAAGATACAGGCACAGAGCAATATTTTCAAATGTTAAAAGTCTTATATCCCAAATGGCACAGCATTTGTTTGTTGAATATTTTTAATATCATTTTAAAAATGCAAAGTAGTCAACATATTGATTATAAAGGTTTGTGTAATGTGTTTCATTAATTCCATTATACTAGTTTATAAAACCTGCCAGCTTAATTCGACATCCATCCTTTATAGAAACCCACTATCCTAACTACAGGGTCACAGGGGTCTGCTGGGGCCAATCCCAGCCAACACAGGGTGCAAGGCAGGAAACAAACCCCGGGCAGGGTGCCAGCTCACCAAGGGGCACACACAGACACCCACAAACAGTAGGGACAATTTAGGATCGCCAATGCATCTAACCTGCATGTCTTTGGACTGTGGGAGGAAACTGAAGCACCCAGAGGAAACCCATACAGACACGGGGAGAACATGCAAACTCCATGCAGGGAGGACCCAGGAAGCGAACCCGGTTCTCCTAACTGCGAGGTAGTAGCGCTACCACTGCGCCACTGTGCCGATCCTAATTCAACATACTATAGCAAAATGAAATAATAATAATACCTTAAGCATTGCCTTATACAGATTTCAATATTAAAATGAAATCAATAAACCACCAGCACCAGTAGCATATGCACAAGAAATCAGAACAATGAAGGTAAGTCCATTTACATAAGGCACCTTCCCTGGCCAAACTCTAACAATTGTGTACTAAAGTCAATGTGTTGTGTTCAGTTGTAGTTTCTGCCAGAACGCTAGGTGGAGTTCTTATAAAATGTGTTACCTGTTGAAGGGATAGCAAAGGAGTCTAGAATAAAAGAAAGGCTTCTTGATTGGTGGTCGTGCGTGCCTTTCATAAAATAAAAGAAGTTAATGTTCTGAGTAATCCATGGCTGGCTAATTATTCTACCCTGCTCTGGACATAACAAAATTGGCGACGACATTCTCCTCTTTATATTGTGCATGCTTGCAGTAAAAATGGCTGTTGCTAATGTGCCTTTTTCAAGCTTTTTTCTTCCGAGTCTGGGCAAGCCTGCAGTGCCTTTCGCAACGTGGCTTCAGATGTTCAATAACTATCTGCTTGTAATTGACGTTACTGGGGATGCTTGGCCTGACGCTAGGAAGAGAGCTGTACTACTTCATTGTCTCGGGACCGAAGGTCAGCGAATTTTCTACACCCTACCTAATACAGGTACAACATTCGATACCGCCGTAGAAGCTTTGAAAGTATACTTTATACCTAAAGCTAACGTGGTCGTTGAGCGCCATGCATTTCGTAAGAGGACCCAGGGACCACAAGAGACCATTTTACAATACGTGGTGGCACTACGTGAGCTTGTCGCAACATGTGAATTTGCCGAACGCGCGGATGAAATGATTCGTGACCAATTGATTGACCATGCATATAGCCCACGCATCCGTGAAAGACTGCTGTTGGAGCCAGACCTTACGCTGGATAAAGCAGTAATTCTTGCTACTCAGATAGAAGCGGCTACAGATCAAGCTAAAATCATTTCTAGGATCTCCAGTGTCATGCCAGTACAGACAGTGCAGCATAAACAGAGGAATAAACCCAGACAGTGACAGACACCTGCTACTACTATGTCTGCTAACCCTACTAAGGGGAAAGCGTGCTTTCGATGTGGATCACAGTCACACCTGGCTAAGTGAGCTGCCCTGCTGCAAAAGCAACTTGTTGGCATTGCAAAAAGACTGGGCATTTTGCTAAAGTGTGTCACTCTGCCCAACCCTGTAGACGGGAAGTACGTGAGGTTGAATTGCCAGAAGTTACTGTACTATATACAGAAAATACAATACATACACCTGCTAAAATTACTTGTGCTGTGGAAATCTCAGCTCCAGGTTCACGTTCCTGCTCACTGGACCTGATTGTTGACACTGGCTCATCAGTCTCAATATTACCACACTGTATTTACACCCGTAACTTCAGCAACATTCCTCTGACAAAATCTACAGTGAGACTTGTGACGTATTCAAAATCTCATATCCTCGTACTTGGGTGCCTATCTGTAACTGTGTGTTTACATTGCCGTACAATGGTGGCTACATTTTTCATTGTGGAAAATGGAACCCCACTAATGGGTAGAGATGTAATGTCACTTTTACATGTGCATATCGTGAACAATATAGCTATGCCTTTCTGATGCTGCAGCTTCCACTTTGCCTGTGCCAGTCTTATAGTGCGCTGCTGTGCCCCTGTTCATTGGCTGTGTTAAAAACTTCATCCACCGCATCAAGATCGATGAGACAGTACCTCCTGTGTGGCAGAAGCTGTGCCACTTACCTCTGTCGGTTAGAGATGCTGTGTCTGAAGAACTTGATCATCTACTCGCAGCTGGTGTCATAGAATGAATTGATGCTTCTGCTTGGGTCTCACCTATTGTAGTCACTCAACACAAATCTGGTAACATTCGCATGTGTATTGATCTGCGTGAGCCCAATAAAGCAGTTATTGTAGACTCTTTTCCCTTGCCACATATGGATAAGCTAGTTTCTACACTCAGAGGGGCTACAGTATTTTCTACTATTGACTTAGCCAGTGCCTACTACCAAGTGCCACTGCATGAGGACAGTCGAGACCTGACTGCTTTCATTACACATGAGGACCTCTTCAGGTTTTGTCGGGTTCCTTATGGGTTGTCATCTGCACCCTCCGCCTTCCAGAAAATGAAGACTGCTATTGTCGCTGGCTTACCTGGCGTGGAGAATTACTTGGATAATGTAATAGTAAATGGACCTGACTTGACTACCAAAGACCTTACATTCTGTGTTATGCCGGTTGGAAGCTGCTGGCCTGCAGCGAAACAATGACAAGTGCAAGTTTCTTCAGTTCAGCCTACATTTCCTTGGGCATATAGTGTCTGCTGATGGCCTGCTTCCTGATAAGGCCCATGTACACACCATCATGAATGCTCCTGCACCCACAGATACTGCTACTTTGCGTTGTTTCCTCAGGCTGCTGTCTTGGTACTCTAAATTTCTACCAAACTATGCTACTGTCATTGAACCAATGTGCGCATTCTTGAGACAACCTGCAGGTGCATTCCAGTGGACGGCTGATGCACAGAAGAGCTTTGAGCAGATAAAAACGTTGCTAGTGGATAGCCCTGCTTTGGCACTTTTTGACCCTACACTGCATACTGTAGTTTCCACTGATGCTTCTGACAACGGTCTGGGAGGCATTCTTTCTCAACTCGGTTCTGACAACGTAGAAAGAACTGTGGCATTTGCTTCACGGACTCTTTCCACTACAGGGCGTAAATATTCAATAGTGGAGAAAGAAGCGCTAGCTTGTGTGTGGGCGGTAGAGAAGTGGCGAACATACTTGTGGGGACGTCGTTTCACCCTGCGCACGGACCATCAGGCATTGACAACGCTGTTGACCACCAAGGGGATTGGTCTTGCTGGGATGCGCATTGTGAAATGGTCTGCACATCTTCTGTCATTTAACTATGATGTAATACTGTATATCGCCCAGGTTCTCAGAATGCTCCTGCTGACTGTCTGTCTCGTCTGCCCTTACCTGTTCCTCCTGCAGCTGCTGACGATGCTGAACCAGAGTTTGTTGCTCTCCTGTCTGTGGCACGTAAGACATTGTCTCCTGCTGATTTGGAGTCTGCTTGAATGTCCAGACCTCACTAAGCTACGTACACAGATTGTGCGGAGCTGGCCTCCTTCTCCAAAGGCTTTGGATGCTGATCTGCTGCCATACTACAAGCTCCGTCTGGAACTTTCAGTCAGTGACAACTTTGTGTTTTGTGGTTCACGTCTGACTGTGCCAGCTAGTCTTCGTTCATCATTAAATGCAATAGCACATAAGAGTCACCAAGGCGTAGTACGCACCAAACAACGACTCAGAGAACTTTACTGGTGGCCAAAGATGGACACTGATGTTTGTACTGCTATTAGTTCTTGTCAGACATGCCAGATGAATGACAAAACAGCTCATCCACACCCGCTCCCTTACAGCCTACACCTTTTCCAGATGGCCCATGGGAAAAAGTGGCTTTGGACATTGTAGGACCCTTTGACACTGCGGCATCGGACTGTAGATATGCCTTGACCCTGATTGACTACCACAGCAAGTGGCCTTCACCCCTTCCATAACTACTGCTAATGTACTCACATTCCTGTCTTCTATTTTCTGTCACCATGGTAACCCCGCGAGTCTGGTGACAGATAATGGAGTTCAGTTTACCTCTGCTGCTTTTGCTGCTTTTCTGGAAGAAAGACAGATTAAACATCACCGCTCCTCACTGTATTACCCTGCTGCCAATGGAGCTGTAGAGTGATTCAATCGTGTACTGAAACATACAATTCAACTAGCTATTCAAGAACATCGTCCTGGAAAGCTGCCATTACAGACTTTTTGCATATCTACCATGCTACCCCACACGCGACTACTGCTGTTTCTCCATTTGAACTCCTTCATGGTCGACAGATGCGCACAAAATTGACCATACTACCACCTACTTCTTCAGGTTTACAGTCTGCCAGTGATGTCCATACCAAAGTTGAGCAACACCAGAACAGAATGAAAGTCTACACTGATGCCAAACAGGGTGCTTGCTTGCCTAGTTTCAAAACAGGGGATAAAGTAAGGGTCAGAAATCCTCTGCATGTTCCAAAAGGACACCAGAAGTTCAGCAACCCTGTCACCATCAATAAGAAACTGGGAGCTCATGCATACATTTTGAGTGATGGAAAAACCAGGAATGCATCTCATCTGGTTGCTTTTCCAGACTGTGCATCTACACCTGTCCAGAAGGAAGTCAAACCACCAGAGCTTCCTCAGTCACCCAGACCCATACGCAGTACTCACCCACCAAACTGGTTGAAGGACTGTGGTACCTAAAATAATAGTGCTGAACCTGTGTAACAATATACTTGCATTTGCTTATTTTGGTTGTGGAATTTACATATCAGGTTCTTTTAACTTTAATTATTTCATTGCTTGATTACATGGAAGTTCTGGGAATTTTTGTCATGTTAATCTCATTAGCAGGCAGAAGTACAGCTTTTATTTAAAAAAAAAAAGGAAAATGTTGTGTTCAGTTGTAGTTTCTGCCAGAATGCTAGGGGGAGTTCTTATAAAATGTGTTACTTGTTGAAGGAATAGCAAAGGAGTCTAGAATAAAAGAAAGGCTTCTTGATTGGTGATCGTGCGTGCCTGTCATAAAATAAAGAAGTTAATGTTCTGAGTAATCCATGGCTAGCTAATTATTCTACCCTGCTCTGGACATAACACAATGTCATGATGAAAAGGAGTGTGAGGCTTCCAGAAAGAGCCACAAAAGCAAGCCAGGACCTTCAGCAGTCTGCCCAGATAAGGCTGCATGCAAGGCAGGCAGTCAGCTCCCAAGGACTATATACAGGCTTTGGACTAAACAGGTCCCAAAATGGGAAGCTAGTTTTAAAAATTGAAAAATACTATAAAAGTCCCAAGTATAGTGAAATGCCCTACAATGGAGAGGGTAACAGTAAACTTCTGGTTGGTCGAAACAACCTAAACAAAATGAGGAATTTATTAAGAAAAGGACAAAAAAAGAAGTCAAAAAGGACCTGCTTAAAAGCCAGCCCATTGCATATACATATTCCAAGCTCAGAAATCCAAAACAGAAGTGAAAAGTCAACAAAACCAAAAGATCACAAAAAAAACACATCTACATTAATCTCCAAACAACCTTCAATGTAATGTATAAAGAATCCACCTCATCTTCTTGAATATAAAGTTGGAAGGTAGTCCCTCAAGTATGATGTCATGGTGGCGCAGTCTCTTGGGATTCCATTCATAGAACACATGGAACATTTATAAACAGAAAGATACAGAACATAAATTTTAAACACACTGCTGGCTGCACCTCACACTTGTGGCTAGAGGAACACCATCTTTATTCACTTTCCATCAGGCACTTGCTTACGCCAGTGGATTTAAGCAGAGGAGCTGGACTTGAAAGTGGATCATTAAGTGTGTGGTCATCTCTGTCTCTCTTGGACGCACTCAGCACATCTTCTTTGGATGGCTATGCCCCTCTGACAGTGCCTCTCTTCCAGGGATATAGGGCCTCTCCAGAATGGGGGCTGAGAAAAGACAAATGCTCTTAATTTTATGGTTTGACATCATATGTCAAAGATGAATTATTATCCATCCATCCATCCATTTCCTAACCTGCTGAATCCGAATACAGGGTCACGGGGGTCTGCTGGAGCCAATCCCAGCCAACACAGGGCACAAGGCAGGAACCAATCCTGGGCAGGGTGCCAACCCACCGCAGGATGAATTATTATCTAACTACAAACACAGAATCCAAGATGCTACCATGGAGTCAGGAAAAGTGAAAACACAGTTCAGGAACAAGTCATTAGCAGAATGGCTGGCAAAAAAAATTATCTCAAGAGCAGAATCAGGGGTTATAAAAAAAGTGAAAGCCACATACTGAAAATATTGAAAAGCTTTGTCTCATTGAATGCACAATGAAAATTTAAAAATATCTAAATACTAAAATAGGGACAATTAAATAAAGTACAATAGCTTCATTTAGTGGCCACACAGTTGTCAGTAAAATTAACAAGGTGGCATAGAAAGAAACTCATTTCAATGGAAGTGTTAATAGGTTTGTCTAGAAGTAAAACGTGTCCAGTCATTCCAGAAATGCCTAAGAGTGCAGAATTCATATCCAGTGCTCTATTTAGCAGACATGAGAAAGCCTGGCCCCGTGTCTGTGTGGGTTTCTTCCAGTTTCCTCCCACAGTCCAAAGACATTCAGGTTAGGTGCATTGGCAATCCGAAATTGTCCCTAGTGTGTGCTTGGTGTGTGGGTGTGTGTGCCCTGTGGTAGGCTGGCACCCTGCCCAGGATTTGTTTCCTGCCTTGCGCCCTGTGTTGGCTGGGATTGGCTCCAGCAGACCCCCGTGACCCTGTAGTTAGGATATAGCGGGTTGGACAATGGATGGATGGATGGATGGATGGATGGAGAAAGCCTGGTTGGCATAAAAATGAATTGCAGTTATTCAGATTTTTCTCCTCTGTCTTTTATGTTGCTTAACCTTTCATGATACTACAAATTTCTTAATTAACTCCAAATTAAATATGAGCAACATACTGTGCCCAAGCCACAGAATGACAAAGATTTATCTCCAACAGACTTGACTGTTGTATAATGAACTGAGCAACCTTTTTTTTTGATGTAAAACATTTTGACATGACATGAAAGTATAATATGAATTTCTCTCTTTCTAAATTTAAAAAAAATTCATATTCCTAAACCCAATATTTTATTTAAGCCCTAACAATTACACAGATGGGCGAGTAATACAAATATTAGGATCCTCCAGATTGTAAAACCAATACTAAACACAGCGACTCCAATTTAGAACCACCATATACTGACTTAAATCAGATATTTAAGTTGGGTTCCAAAAAGGTGATATGTGGTCTGTTTGATTTAGTGGGATAACCAAAAAAGGTTGCACATATCTAGAGGGCTTAATGATCAGCCCCAAAATTAACAAAAGCTCTCCTGAAACCTTAATTCCAGGTAACTCCTTGCTGTATAAGAAGAGGCATGGCTGAAACTTTAACCCTGCCTGACCTCAGCTGTCAACATGTGCATGAAGGTGCTCCCCAAATGTAATTTACAATCCTCATTTTCCCTGTTTAATGATAAACTCTATCATTAAAACAGCTTATATACAAATTGTGATAGACACCCCAAAGGGAAGAATATACAGTACTGTATGAATTTAACTAAATATGAACCTGTTTCTCTAACTTTACATTGACTCAAACATAAACTAAAAAAGGCACCAAAAATCATCAATTTGCAAAACTATTCTAAATAGAAACCCATATAGTATGTGTTACAGGAATGGGTACCATAACGGGGGTAGCTAGGATGATAGATAGATAGATAGATAGATAGATAGATAGATAGATAGATAGATAGATAGATAGATAGATAGATAGATAGATAGATAGATAGATAGATAGATAGATAGATAGATAGATAGATAGATAGATAGATAGATAGATAGATAGATACTTTATTAATTCCAAGGGGAAATTCACATAATCCAGCAGCAGTATACTGATACAAAGAAACAATATTAAATTAAATAGTAATAAAAATGAAAAAAATAAAAAAAGCAGACAATAACTTTGAGTAATGTTAGCATTTGCTCCCCCGGGTGGAATTGAAGAGTCGCATTGTGTGGGGGAGGAACGATCCCCTCAGTCTGTCAGTGGAGCAAGACAGTGACAAAAGTCTGTCACTGAAGCTACTCCTCTGCCTGGAGATGACTGTTAAGTGGATGCAGTGGATTATTCATGATTGACAGGAGTTTGCTTAGTGCCTGTCGCTCTGCCACAGATGTTAAACTGTCCAACTTTAATCCTACAATAGAGCCTGCCTTCTTAACAAGTTTGTCCAGGCGTGAGGCGTCTTTCATCTTTATGCTGCCACCCCAGCACACCACCGCGTAGAAGAGGGCACTCGCCACAACCATCTGGTAGAACATCTGCAGCATCTTACTGCAGATGTTGAAGGATGCCAACCTTCTCAGAAAGTATAGTCTGCTCTGACCTTTCTTACATAGAGCATCAGTATTGGCAGTCCAGTCCAATTTGTCATCCAGGTGCACTCCTAGATATTTATAGGTCTGCACTGTCTGCACACAGTCACCTCTGATGATTACAGGGTCCATGAGGGGCCTGGGCTTCCTAAAATCCACCACCAGCTCTTTGGTCTTGCTGGTGTTAAGGTGTAAGTGGTTTGAGTCTTACCATTTAACAAAGTCTTCCTGTACTCCTCCTCCTGCCCACTCCTGATGCAGCCCACAATAGCAGTGTCATCAGCAAACTTTTGCATGTGGCAGGACTCCGAGTCATATTGGAAGTCTGATGTATATAGATTGAACAGGACCAGAGAAAGTACAGTCCCCTGCGGCGCCCCTGTATTGCTGAACACAATGTCAGACCTGCAGTTCCCAAGACGCACATATTGAGGTCTGTCTGTAAGATAGTCCACAATCCATGCCACCAGGTGTGAGTCTATTCCCATCTCAGTCAGCTTGTCTCTAAGGAGCAGAGGTTGGATGGTGTTGAAGGCGCTAGAGAAGTCCAAAAACATAATTCTTACAGCACCACTGCCTCTGTCAAGGTGGGAGAGGGATCGGTGTAGCATATAGATGATGGCATTCTGCTCCAGCTTTCTCCTGTACTGCTCTTTCGCCTCCCTGAGCTGGACTCGGAGTTCCTTCTGCACACGCTTGAGCTCATGCTGATCACCACCTTTAAAAGCCCATTTCTTCTGGTTCAAAAGGCCCTTGATGTCACTTGTAACCCATAGCTTGTTGTTAGCATAGCAGCGTACTGTTCTTACTGGAACTACAATGTCCATACAGAAGTTGATGTAATCAGTTGTGCATTCAACAGCCTCTTGAATGTTCTCACTATGTGACCCAAGCAATATATTCCAGTCTGTAGTTCCAAAGCAGTCTCTCAGAGCCTGCTCTGCCTCAGGGGACCACTTCCTGAATGAGCGTGTGGTTGACGGTAGCGCCCTCACTCTTGGTTTGTATTGAGGCTGAAGTAGAACCAGGTTATGATCTTCTTTCCCAAGCGCAGGCAGCGGGGTGGCGCTGTATGCGTCTTTAACGTTTGCATACAGTAGGTCGATAGTCCTGTTTCCCCGAGTGTTACAATCCACATACTGGGAGAAGGCAGGTAATGTTTTGTCCAGCGTTACATGGTTAAAGTCTCCAGCGATTAGCACAAGTGCCTCAGGGTGCTGCGTTTGTAACTTAGCAACTGTGGAATGGATGATGTCACTCGCCATCTCTGCGTTCGCTTGAGGGGGGATGTAAACAATAACAACAATCACGTGTCCAAACTCTCTGGGCAAGTAATAGGGACGCAGACTTACGGCCAACAGTTCGATGTCCCTGCAGCAATTGGAGATTTTAACATTTACATGTCCTGAGTTGCACCACTTTGTATTGACATAGAGAGCGAGTCCTCCTCCTTTCTTCTTTCCGCAGGTACTTGCGTCTCTGTCCGCTCTAACTGTGCTAAACCCAGGTAGCTCCACATTAGCATCTGGGATGGTAGTTGTTAGCCACATTTCACTAAAACACAGCAAGCTGCATTCTCTGTAGGTTCTGACATTTTTCACCAGCACAGCCAGTTCGTCGATCTTATTTGGTAGTGAGTTCACATTTCCCAGGATCACAGAAGGCACCAACCGTTTATAATGCCATTTTCTCTCAAGTTGTCTCGATTTAACCTTATCTTTCATCTTTTTTCTTTGCGCGGGCTCAGCTGCCCCGATATCGTCTTCTTACCTCGTCAGGTAAATAAGGAACCACACCGGCATAAGCATTTCTTCTCAGTGCTTTAAGCTGACTACTTGAATAGGCGATTCTCGGAGTGTAAAAATCCATGTCAAGTAGTAAAATAGTAAAGTGTCCAGGGAGCAATTCCACATAAAAGAAAGTGGTAGAAGTGATCAGTGAAATAGAGGTCATATATAGTCATATACAGTACGGAGCTGCTGGAAAGGCTGCCACTCGGATGCGGCGCCGGAAATTTCAACGGCCTGTGACTGACAGGGGCCCTCAAAAATATTGGAACATAAATTCAACAGTTTTCATTAGCCAGTTATTGAAATTGTGTTTTAAAGAGAAATTTACAATTTATACACCCATTTTTCTTCTGGTAAAAGTAGCAATCAACTCAGTCTCCCTCCCCCTTGTGTTACTTCCATCCCTTCAGCCAGAAATGGTTCAGCCTGTTACTCATTCACTTGAGTCATAAAGTGGAAACATTCACACACTTGCTAACTAATGTTAGATATGTCTTCCTTTTACTTAATTAAAATGTCAAAGCCAAATTCCAGGCTCCAGAAAAGAAAAACAAGAAAAGTTTTAATGAGAAACAAGAGGGTTGATCACTCACTTTCTCTCAAGGAAAGGTTAGTTTATTAACAATAGTCCATTCCCCAATCATTGCGCAAACAAACTGGTTTGCAGAATTGTTCATTCTACCCCAACAACCAAAATAATCTAATTACAAGCAAATTTTAATAAGCTGTCCAGGCAATACTCATTATTTTGTGATCCACAAGGAATCTGCAGTATCAAAGGAAATAGAAAACAACATATTTGTGCTGCTAATTATTTTAATACTAGACAGCTTTTTAATGTTGTTAACTTAGCACTTTCCTGGTAAACACTCAAAGTCATTTTACAGAATTTAAGCTACAAGTTTTCTGAGTTTCGTGAATGCATTTCAAATTAAGTGGATCAAGAAGATTTTGTTGCATTATGAGTCAATTTGGACATATATTCCAAGAACAATCTTTAAGAAATATGGTGGCCTTAACTTTCACCTTCTGTGTGACTTTGAATTTGACAGTCTCCCAGGGGTCTCATTTATAAAACCTGTGCATGCTTGGACAAGAAGGGGCTCAAAATGTGTGTATGCAACTTCCCAAGCAAATGTCGGCATTTATAAAAAAAAAAAAAAATGACAGGATAATGTGAGTATATTTATGGCAACTCTGAACCAGCATTTCAGAAAAACTTGGAAATGATGACACACTTGATCAAGTAGGGAAATGCAGCCAAACAAGCTAAATAACAACTTGCACTAATAATAATTCTTGTAACCAAGCTGTTATTATAATGTGTGTTAAAGTGACAAACATAGTATACCTCAAAAACAATGAATATGATAAATAAGACCATATTATAGTTTCCTTTAAACAGGGCCAATGTTGCATATTTGCACTGAATCACTTTTATTTTCTTTTCAGTTTATACCTGTTAACTGTTATCACTTCTCAGGTAAAATCATAGTGTGGAAATTACTTCCTGCACATAGAGAGCTATAAATGTAATGCCCTACAGCCTAATCATAGCCTAATGGTTCGGCTTGAAGGTTATGAAAATGGTCATATACTTTATATGGTCATATACAAAGTGAACGACCTTCTAGTGACCGATGTAAAGTTAGCATGATGTTTGACATTCGGACTTTGAAACTCATATCTCCAAAACAAAATTAGTAATATTATTGAAACCAGTTCTTATAAAATTCTAATTTTGCCACATTTTGTCTGCAAGCTTTATTTTCTTTTTTCAAAGATGCCTCTGTTTTTTGTAAAAATCAAAAACAGCTCCCAAAATGCAATGAAAGTCCAAAACTGGTCTGACTTGTGTACAAATTATACGTAAAATTAGTATATGATACTGTATGTGAATTTAGTGATAGCCTTTACCTATTTTGTGCACATTACTGATTACTTTAAATATTTTTTTTCAAATAATGCAAAACATACAGTTGTAGCCAAAAGTTTTGAGAATGACACAAATATTAATTTTCACAAAGTTTGCTGCCTCGATTTGCATATATTCCAGAATTTTTTGAAGAGTGATCAGATGAATTGCAATAAATTACAAAGTCCCTCTGTGCAATAAAAATGAAAATAATCCCATTTCCACTGCATTTCAGCCCTGTCAGGACCCGCTGACATCATTTCGGTGATCCTCTCGTTAACAAAGGTGAGAGTGTTGATGAGGACAAGGCTGGAGAACACTCTGTCATGCTGATTGAGTTAGAATAGAGAGGTTCAATCGTTGTGAAGAGGGATTCAGGATGCCCAAGAAAGTGCAGAAAGCACCAGGACGTCTCCTAAAGTTGAATCAGCTGTGGGATTGGGGCACCACCAATGCAGAGCTTGCTCAGGAATGGCAGCAAAGACTTTTGGAGGATGGCCTGGTGTCAAGAAGGGCAGCAAAGAAGCCATTTTTATTCAACAAAAACATCATGGACAGACTAATATTTTGCAAAAGGTACAAGGATTGGACTGCTGAGGACTGAGGTGAAGTAATTTTCTCTGATGAATCATCTTTCTGAGTGTTTGGGGCATCCGGAAAATATATTGTCTGGAGAAGAAAAGATGAGTGCTACCATCAGTTTCTGTGTCATGCCAACAGTAAAGCATCTTGAAAACCATTTATGTGTGGGGCTGCTTCTCAACTAAGGGAGTGGGCTCACTCACAAATTTGCCTAAGAACACAGCCATGAATAAAGAATGGTACCAAAACATCCTCCAAGAGAAACGTCTGCCAAACATCTAAGAACAGTTTGGTGACGAACAATGCCTTTTGCAGCATGATGGAGCACCGTGCCATAAGGCAAAAGTGATAACTAAGTGGCTCGGGGAAAAAAACACCAGGGGCCTCATGTATAAACGGTGCGTACGCACAGAAATGTTGCGTAAGAACTTTTCCACGTTCAAATCGCGATGTATAAAACCTACACTTGGCGTAAAGCCACGCACTTTTCCACGGTACCTCATGCCTTGTCGTACGCATAGTTCTCCGCTCAGTTTTGCAAACTGGCGGCACCCAGTGTCAAAGCAATGGTACTGTTCTTGTGTGATTACTCATTATTTTCATGACGCGGCTTTATAAATACACAGAAACTAACCGCATATTGTTTATTAGTGTAATGCATCTGATTGTAATTAACTCGTAACAATATAATGGTCCAGGGAACAGCCATAGTATTCCAAATACCATAACTGCTCTCACTTCTCCTTCTTCTTCTTCTTCTTCTTCATCTTCTTCTTTCAGCTCCTCCCGTTAGGAGTTGCCACAGTGGATCATCTTTTTCCATATTACTCTCACTGCACGACTCAGAGTATTTATATCAATGTATCTGAGTGTGAATCACAGCAGCAGCTGATCGGAAAGAGAATTATCGGTATACGGCTTTAAGGACACGCTGTCTCAGCCACTGCAAAACGTTTTAAAGCCTTTCCTGTACAGACCTCGCAGTTCAGAAACAGTTTCATCCCAAGAACTTTAAATGCACTCAATCAATTGCTCCTTGTAGAACGGTTTGTACTTATAAGTACAATCACCCCACTGTAAACTTGCACTACAGTTATAATATCTCACAACCTGAGCCACTTTATAAAGCGCGTATTTACATATGATGACGATATTATTTTTAAAGTGAAATGCAGCAAAATATGTTTGTTAAATTATACACATAAAACTTTAACTTCATTTAAATAATCTATATTCTTCACTGGGAGTGTCGTGAAGGATAGAATAATTAAACATGTACTACGAAGATATTTCAATGTTCTTTAAACGTTTTGAAGAATCGGCGCTAAGCTTACAGATGGCTTAACGTCTATAACAGAGCTGATTGTATGGCGATCGGTTACTTGGGGGAAAAAAAAGCAAGGACTCTTGGGGCGGTCACGCCAAAATATATTGAATATAAAACAGAAAGAGAAAATAACAACACAGCTAAAAACACAGCGACAAATTTCGACAAAAGATAAATGCTTGTCAAGAGCACGAGGCTCATGAAACACATGTTTAATAACGTGCTTTAGCTCCTATCATCATGAAAATGACATCACGTATACATCTCAGTATTTTAGTTATTCAGAGAGCTGTAATATCACAAATGTAATGGACTCTGTGTCCAGTTGGAGGAAGAGAGCCAGTTTAAGAAGCAAGTAGTGATTCACACACATAGATCACATACGAGTAGAAGATGAAATACAAAACAAAGCATTTAATGTGCTACTTTAATTACGATGTGATTTGAGAAACTGGTTAATTAAACGATTTTAAGATGAAGTTTATAATGTTCTACTAAATGACAAAATAAACTACGTGATTAAAGTGGAAATGTCGAGATTGAAGTTGACATTTCGTGCTTTTTCCCCACCGTGTGCCTTTTTTCTCTGTACCCTAATAAACTTTCATATGACACTCAGACGGTGGGCTACAACTCTTCTTTTCACGGCAACTTTGATATGTGACTTCTTTTTATTTCCGCACTGTGCGATTTTGTGAATGTGAGCTTTCAAGTTTCTCCAACACGCTATGTCACTCGATCAACTTCATTTTGTTGATTATACTACGGTTTATTTGAACAAATAGTATGTTTTTCCTTTGCCTCCACTTGGTATTCGCTGAAATTCTTATATTTTCCCCGTGCTTTTCCCATTGTCTTTTCACAGAAGGCTGCGCTTAAAGGCGATTTATATTGATTTGCATATTCAAATAGGCGTAATTCTGGGAGGATTTGGGGCGTTACATAATGCGCGTGTACGAGTGTTAGTTTTCACGCTGATCGGGATTTATGTAGCGGAAGAACGTGGAAGTTGGAGTACGCACAGATTCCTGCATCTGGATTTTTCTGTGCGTAAGCACATTTCGGCTTTTGTGCTTACGCCATGTTATAGTGCGAGTTCTACGCACAGCGTTATACATGAGGCCCCAGGAAACTCCCCAGACCTTAATCCCATTGAGAACTTCTGGTCAGTCCTCAAGAGGCGAGTGGACAAACAAAAACCTACAAACTCCAAGCATTGATTATGCAAGAATGAGCTTCCATTAGTCAGGGTTTTGCCCAGAGGTTGATTGACAGCGTTCCAGGGTGAATTGCAGAGGTCTTGAAAAAGAAGTGCCAACACTGCAAATATGGACTCTTTGCTTAAACTTAATGTATTTGTCAATAAAAGCCTTTGATACTTATGAAATGCTTGTTATTATACTTCAGTATACCATAGAAAGATCTGACAAAAAGATCTAATAACACTGAAGCAGCAAATGTTGTAAAAAACAATACTTGTGTCATTCTGAAAACCTTTGGCCACAACTGTACACTCTTATTGATTGCCATAGAGTGGTTATTTGTTATTAAAAAAACACTAGAAAATTAAACATCATTGTGATTCTTTAAGAAAAATTATGTTAGGAGAAATTTCTTACTTTTGCAGTCCTTGTTTAGTTTGTGAACCTTTTCATTCACATTTTGCAATCTTTCAAAGTTAATAAAACTTAGCAGTCCAATAAAGCAATAGGGTCTGGGTTTTTGTAATGCACTGAAATTGTCCAGAACTGGCACATCATTCTGTTCTCCTCAGAAACAGTCACCATGGTGCCAGATCCTGATTTCATAATGTGCATTTCTGCTGTGAATTTTTTATTTCACTTTTCAAAACCTGTCAGACATTACACTGCTGTGCATCCCCTGAAGGAATATCATTCTGTTTCATTTCGCAACAAATAAGAAAAAAAGTCAGAATGTTAAAAAAGAAAGCAGGAAAAAAAAACACAAAACCTAATAAAACAAAATTCAACCCCATACCCCACCCCTCTCCCCCCAAGAGAAGGCGACAGAGAGAGAGAGGGGAGAGCCAAGAGTATGGGCAAAAAGAGTTTGGGGAAAAAAGAAAAATGTACTCCACCCTGATATGAATGCTTAATTGAAAATTTTATTAAATAAAAAAGTGTTGAACAGATCCTCTAAGCGAGAATTAGATTTTTTTCCAAATTCATATAGGAGATCAGTTACTCACTGACTTATAAAAGGTGGGTTGGGATTCTTCCAGTTAAGCAAGATAAATAAATCTATGTGCTAGTAGAGTGGTCTAGGCAATTACAATCAATTTGTCCTTTTCCACTTTAAGTCCACCAAACACTGCTGTTATGGGTTATGAGTGATTGTGACACCAAGGCTATCTGATAGGCATTAAAAGATTTTTATCCAAAATTATATTGATTTGGTTCTCTCTCAAAATTTAGATTTTTTAAAAAACAAAATCAGGTACTTTACAGATTGATCTACAATTCAAAATCTTTATTAAATTAGTGATTCTTTTTTCACTTTTAAAAGCTTGTCAAAATTTTCACTCACAGGCATCCATACAAAGGAATAAGGAATACAATTTAAAAATGGATTAAAATTTTTTATAAAGGACACCTCATTGTGGTTCATTTGAAAGCAGTAGTTTATGGATTCTGAATTCTAAACCATAAAGGTGTTTTGTAATTATTTTATTACACTTTCTACAACCTGTCAAAGCTGACACAGCGATGCATCCCATTGAAGGTACAGGGGCTGTGATTTTACAACTGAATACATATATGCAGAATTGACATAGCATTTCTGTTTCTTTAAAAAAAATACATTTACTGTCTGAATTTGAATTCACTTCCTCAGTTTGATTTGTGTTTCTTCAATATTACATTTTGGGAGTGACCAGTTAGCAATCAAATGCACCTTTGTGAAAACCTAGGAGGTTATGTTCTATAATGATATAGTGATGTGTGGAAATAACAAGTCATTAAAATGTCCCTTAAAAAATGTACTTCAGAACTTTATCTTGACTGTACAACCTTTATTTAATTTTTGAATCTTTTATTTCACTTTTCCAAGCTTGTTTAATATACAGTAGTACTAGTACATATTCCCAAAGCAGATGGACTGTAGTTTCAAAATTATTTGAGATTGTCCAGGAATGAAATATCACTCTAATTCCTTTTGATATGCCAAATTATAGGTCTCCATTTGAATATGAAATAGATGCTTATTACTGAATTTCTTGTTTCACTTTTCACAGTTTCTCAACCATCACCACTCTATGCTTCAACACTGAGTGTAAGGAGACTGCTCTTTTAGAGTTGAAAAAAATTCTCCAGGAATGACATATCCTTCCAATTCCTTGGTATAGCTTAGCTAATTATATGATAGACTGAATGATCTCCTCTCATTATTTTCTTATGTTCTTATTAAATTAAAATGTTGTTGTCTGATCTTCAAATTATTGCAATTTGTGAACATTTTATTTCACTTGGCACTACCTGACATTTTCAACAAAACTATACATCCCAATGAAAGTAGAGAAACTGGGGTTTTACAGTGAAATGAAATTGTCCAGAAATGACACATTAATGATGCTTAATCTTAAAGGATGTTCAGTATTTTTCAAATCAAACTTATTTCTTCCCAAATATGGTATACAGTATATAAATTTGCCATGTGAAATTGTGTTCTAAAGTTAATCTTCTGTCAATTTAAAAAACAAATCTTGCCTTCACTGGAGCTTTACAATGGAGGCTAGTGGGGCGTGGGGCATTACAAGCAAATAAAAGCTTAAACACTTACTGACTATATCCAGAACACTTGTCAAGTATTGATCTTTTGATTAAACACACATTGTAATTTAGTAGTTTATACATGTAACTTTCTGAACAAAAACGCCAATATAATGAGATTTTGTCTATTTAAAAGAAGACCTGTGTGCATGGGTCCATGTACTTTTTGGTATTTGAAATTTCATTTTAGAAGCAAAAACGAAAATACAAAAATGAAAGGAATTTTCAGGTTTTGATTTTTGGTTAAAGAATAAACTGAGGGAAAATGAGGTATTTTTTAATTCTGTGGTAACAAATAGCAGTCATAAATTTAAAATTACACATACTTTTCTGGATTTATCTGTGATTCAAATAATGAAAGTGTTACAGTTCAAAAACAACAAAACAGACGCATTTTCGTTGTCTGAAACTGGAGGTACTTCTTCTGTGCGATTTTTGAGAACACGTGCGAACAGTCCTCCTCACAACATATCGACCGATGGCCTTGAAGTTACACTTACGTTGTTTTTTTTCAGAACAGTAAAAGAGTGACACTCCAGGACGTGGACATGACTGCAGTCGCATCTTTCTGTTAAAAATACAAGCTTTGCAAACTTTGCTTCATTGATGTAGCAGTTCTTTTATGAACATTACTGTTATTACTTACTGTGAAAAAGCTAACATTTGGTGATTTCATTTACTAACACTAAGTCTGGCAATTTTTAGAGTGCTAGCATTTTGAATGTGTGTAAATGTGTGAATGGTTGCTCATTGACAAGTGTAACACATGTTAAGAAAACTTTCTGTAAATCACGTTGCTCTCCTAACGTGTTACAGTTGTACGCTTTGTTAATACTCGAAACGTTTACTAGCTATAGCACTCTAAAAATCTGTTGGTGCCACATGCCTGTAGGCAAAGATTTTAGTGTGCCACTGTGATCTGTATGGATTATCCATACACAGAATTTTATTTACAATGAGAATCTAAATTATGGAGTCAATATGACAGGGAAACAAGATTAGTCAACTGTTACATAGTGCTGAAGGGCTGATGTGCCATGTTTGGTCATGATCAATATTGTGGCCAGTATCATCACGGTTGACAGTTATTTCAACTTCTGCAGTAGCCATGTGCTATTTCCTAATCATGCTTGTCAGCAAACTAATTGTACACACGTTTTGAGGTTGCATGTTGAAAGAGAAGGTATACAAACTGAACATGGAGGACCCAGGGCACAACACTTTCTTACACTCTCTCTCTTGAACACTGGACAAGAGTTGATTGCAGGAAACCCCCACTGCATCAAAGCTTTGTCCAAGTATAAACTCTCCTTTGTTTATTCTTATTATCACTTTATTGTTGAGTGTTAAGCTGATATTAAACTGAAGCTAAAATATAATTTTTCATTAGTGTTACTGATTTTTTCTTCCTTTTAGAATCACTGCCTTACCACTAGGGAATGATATACTTTACTTTATATATTTTTATGTATCTTTGTGGTATCTCTACTGCAATCTATAACACACCCTTTCTAGGGAGTATGTGCCTCCTGCAGGATACAATGGCCCTTTAACAGCGCACATAAAAACAACATATTTTATTACAAATTGTGGAAAAACATTTCATTTTAGAACAAAATCTAGCATGGCAAATGCATATATACTATGTTTGTGAAGAAATAACTTTGACTTTACTGCATTTAAGCTGTGAATCTTTTGTTTCACTTTTCTTAACTGTTGAACATTTCACTTCCACACACAGTTATTAAGGAATAGAGACTGGATATTTAAAGCAGAACAAACATGTCCATAAATAAAAAATCAAGTCCAATCCTATTGACAAGACTATTGCTACTGCTTGATGTTGAATTCACAGCCTTCACTAATTCTGTCCAAGTTTTCATTCAATGTAGAACCAGTTGGAATATTGTACTTATATGCATGCCTATGAAAATGTAATTTGCAATGCCATGAAACTGTCTAAAATGATAAATTATTTAAGATCTTCAAAAGCAAGTTGCTTGAATTCATATCTAGCAATCGCTCTGTGAATCTGCTATTTCAGTTTTTATAGTTTGTAAAGCTTTAGCTACTATACAGTATATCCCAGTTTGCACTGAAAAAAGCCAAAATGGTAGAAAGATATAATCATCAGAATATTTAACAACTTAAAATAGAAAAGTGACATGTACAAAAATTGATAAATAAAATTTTGGCAATTAAAACCATAGAATCAAGACACTATTATCCTACTAAAAACTAAACACAGAAAATGTTGTAATCCAAATAATCCAGTCTAATAAACAAAGACAGAAACTGTCAAAGACTTGGGATACCCATGGACAAGAACTGTATAACTTTTTAGAAAAAGAAAATGTATGTAAGCACAAAATGTCTTCTTAAACCTGAATTTTACATAGCAACAACCCCTGGACTGGTGGAGAATTATCATCATCAAAGCCCTTAAACTGATTCCTATGCACATGCTGTTCTCACCACATATGTGTGTTGAATGTCTTACATTTAATTATTTTTCTTTTTAACAACCAAAATTTATTGGCTTCAGACATAGTGGAAACATTTATCATTTAAACCAGGGCAATCCATTGCAATGCACTAACATAAGAATGAAAAACAGTACAACATTGTGTGAACCCGGCCCGGACACAGACAGGCGGACATGTTGTAAATCACCACCACACGTTTATTTACAAATATATTTACAAATAATATGGTCACAAACCCCAACACAGTCCTGGCCACTCAAATGCCTTTCTTCGGGCCGCCTGCACTCTCTTCTGCCTTGTCCTTCTTCCAGCCGACTCTAGCCCCGAATGAATGGAGACGGCCCCTTTTATATGGTTCCCGGATGAGCACCAGGTGTTCCCGGCATTCCTCCTCTGGCCACGCCCCAGCATGGCGGAAGTGCCGGCTGTCCTCCCGGCTGCTCTCCGGGCGCCGTCATAAATCTTACCCCCAGCACTTCCTGGTGTGACGGAAGTGCTAGGGTAACAGGTCCCCAAGGCATTGGGGCGCCTCCTGGCGGTGACCACGGGCCCCTACAGGGTAGGGCTTCCATGCCCTGTACCCGTGGCCCCCAAAGCAACCCGGAAGGCAACCCCCACGTGATCCAGGGTGGGTGCAGACCCACATCCGGTCCTTCCCGTCATCCCGGCCGGGTCATGGCCCCTGGCATCCCTGACAATTGGTATTGAAAATGAGTAAAAAGGAAGAAAATTTTAAATGAAAAAAAACTTCTGATTGGCAGCCTCAGCCATTGTGAGGCCTTATGCAGCCGTATTGCTGTTGGTATAAAGGAGTCCCAATAATCTTTTTTTGACACACTTCTGCTGAATGATTTGTTCGCTGAAAATCCTCAGTGTTAGGATATGCGGTATCTTCTTATATAATACTCTACCATGGCTGTCCATTTGTCTCTCCAGGATTTTAAATCATATGTAGCTTGCAAACCGTTTGAACTATTGACCTGAAATTTGGTACACATATACTACATGATGTCTACTATCCGCTTTCGGGGTGATGATTGACCTCCATGGTTATTTCTCTTTTTATTTTTATTGTATTTTATTGTAGAATCAACTCTCGGGAGCGGCCAGTAGGGTGGCCGTGTGGTACATGTGTACGAGCGCCGTTCTCATTCCCTGCCACCTTCGCTGTCACTTCCCCTACTTCTTCATATCTTAAATCATTCTTGAGGCAGATTGAAGACTTAAGTGCCTGCTTAAGTGAAAAATTAAGGAAAACGTACTAAATAAATGCAACACAAACACTGACTTAATCAGTTTTAATGGGAAAAGATGCAGAAGAAAGAAGAGAAGCAGCAGGCCGCTAGGGTGGAGAAAAGAAGAGCTGCTCAGGAAGCAGCAAGCGCATCAACCTCTGAGCAAACGAATTCTAAACATACAGAGAAAGAAAGAGGATGAAAACTAGGAATGCTCAAGTCAGATGTATTCACTGCACGTTATCGTGCAATGCGTCGTTACTGGTTGTTCATAATGGCACAATGTTTTGTTTTAATTCAATGCTTCATTATTACCTCCGCAGGGTTCAGAGTGCTTCCCATAACTAAGGCTGCCCTTCATTATCTTCTTGATTTGGAGGGCTTTACATGAAGTGATGTTACCAGCCCAGCACACCACAATGTAGAAAACTGCACTGGCCATCACAGAAATGTAGAAGATGTGAAGGATGTTACTATCAACATTAACGGAACTCAGTCTTCTACGAAAAAGAGTCTGCTCTGCCTTTTCTTATGCAGTTCCTTCGTTTTCCAAGACCAGTTAACCTATCACTGATCTGGACCACCATGTACTTGTAGGAGTGTATCACCTCTACATGCACTCTTTAAATAGTGACTGGACATAGAGACTCTTTGGTGTGACAAAAATCAATAAACAGTTCCTTGGTTTAGCTGATGATAAGTTGCAGACAATTCTTTCTGCACCAAGAAACAAAGTTTTCCACCTGACTACTAAACTTTGCCTCATCTGTCTCATTAATCCTGTAAATCTTGGGGTAAGAATCGAACAAAACAGCACTTTAAGCTGTTTATTTGGATGAAGTAAATAGAGCCTATGTGTAAGATGTTAGGTTACAATATCTTTAAAATGCAGTGAATAAAAATTCAGGTTGTGAGGGGTGATATTCTGTGCAATCCACTATTTTCAGCAATCAAAACTTCACTGCAACAGTTAGCTAGCCTAATCATGATCAAAGGACAATGTGTAAAGTTTCACATTTTTAAATTCCAGTGTGCTGAATTTAAATGCTAGCAGCAGGCAGAATGATAACACTTATGCAGCTGTATGTTCTATGGAAGGTTTATATTGTGCATTTCCCTGCAATGGACAGGGAATAACCTCTGACTTGCACTCCATTCTATCATCTCAAGACCCTGAGGTGGATTACTTTTTTTTTTTTTTAAATATACCATTTTTAAAGTGGGCGGCACGGTGGCGCAGTGGGTAGCGCTGCTGCCGCCTCACAGTTGGGTGACCCAGGTTCGCTTCCCAGGTCCTCCCTGCGTGGAGTTTGCATGTTCTCCCCGTGTCTGCGTGGGTTTCCTCCCACAATCCAAAGACATGCAGGTTAGGTGGATTGGTGATTCTAAATTGGCCCTGGTGTGTGGGTGCATTTGTGTGTGTCCTGCGGTGGGTTGGCACACTGCCCAGGATTGGTTCCTGCCTTGTGCCCTGTGTTGGCTGGGATTGGCTCCAGCAGACCCCTGTGTTCGGATTCAGCGGGTTGGAAAATGGATGGATGGATTTTTAAAGTGTCCTAATTTTAATTTTAGGACTCAAAGAAAGTCAGTTTTGTCTAATTTTCTATTTTGTTTCACTTTATTTATATTATTCGTGTTTATTTTTATTCTAGCTATACTGTATTGATTTTTTTTTGGTTCGGTATGGTTGGTGCCATTTTGTGTTAATCTTGCATGGCCAACAGCATATTGTTTACTGTTGCTATACAGTTTGTCAGTTTGTTTTGTGTTTTTGTGGTTTTTAATGTTTGTGTTTTCTTTTATTTCTATCAGTGTTTTGGTCATCTGCCTATAACTAAGAGTTTACTTAATCCAGCCTGGTGCTTTCATCTGCTATTCACGTTTCTGAAAAATCTCTTATATAACACATACTGTAGACATTATGGGTGGATGATTTCTGTAGCTGACAGTATTAGGTGAGAATTAAGCTGAAGTAGTTTGTGGTTTAATTAATATTGGCTGCAGACTTTCTTAATGTTGTATGACTGATTCTTAAATATGGTGAGAATGGTGTTAGGACTCTTAAAAGACTCATAAAAGCAGGCTAGGACCTTTTCTGGCCAGTCTAGAAAACTTTCACCATAGACCAGCTTGACCCAGGCTTTGGCCTTGCTAGGTCCAAAGTAGAGAAACTGGCTTTCGAGTTTAAAATACTCTTAAAAGACTTGAAAATTAAAAATGCCTCACAGTAGGGAAAAAAACTGGAAACCTCTGCCTTGAACAAATAGGCAATGAAGATTCTTTGTAAATTAATAGGTTTTTTTGCAAAAATCAAGAATAACAAAAAAGGACTCGATGGGAGCAAAAACCAGTTGACTAAAAGACAAGTGTGGATAACGGTTCTAAAACAAACCAGAAGGCATGTCCAAAGACTAGAAAAGAAAGTAATTGAGAAATCAGAATATGGTTGAAAGAAAACAACAACACTTCAAATAACTTCAATGTACCACTGCCTGAGGTCCTCTTTTCCTGGACTTAAATAACTAGACGGAGGTTCTCAGAATCTTCCAGACACCCCTACAAAACGCAATAAACAAAGCCCAAAAAATAATCACAAAAAGTCCATAACCAAAATGTTCTCCTGTAGGACAAGATGATTGTGCCTGCCAGGAATGATTAGACAAGAAGACATTTGTGCGGCAGGGATGATGATACAAGAAGAACGCCTCCCAGAAGGGACGACTGGGCAGGGGAGAAGACCACCTCCTGATTCTGAAAGTCATTGTGCACCCACCCGGGAATGAGGTGAAAGGTTAAAATTGCCCTCCACCTTGTGTGGTGAATAACTCATAAAAAACACCTTTTCTAAATATGTGCAAGGAAATCAGGAGCAGGGTACAACAGTTTAATAGAAACTACTGTACAACCAGAATAGTAGTAAGTGGATGAAAGGAAACTGAAAGAGAAAGACTGTGTTGGTGGCTGAATGATACTGGCATAAACAAGCATTGGTGATTAGTGTACAAAAAAAAGGCAGTTGACGTAGGTGTAGGAGGTATCAATAGAAATTTTTGCATATCTTGGGGTGGATGGTTGAAACACACCAGCAAAAAAACCTATAATTAGTGACTCAAAAAACAGGAACTAGTGGCTTAACAGAGGTAGAAACAATAGTAGGAGACTAGAATTTGATGTAGGTTTCTCACTAGGGTAGTCGTTAAGCCTGGGGTGTTGAACTCTGGTCCTGGAGGGCCACAGTGGCCGGAGGTGTTCTTTCTAACCATTTTCTTAATTGGTGACCAGTGTTGCTTTATAGTTTTAGTTAACTTGGCTCAGGCCCCTTACTTGTTTCTTTTTCCTTAATTGGCAGCCAAACAATAATGAGACACAAAACAAATGCAGCCCTGTAGTAGATTAGTCTAACTGGATTGTATCGTCCGAAATGAATGCGCGCGGCCACGCTGATTGAAAAGCCCTTATATATTGAGTCTAGAAAACATGATCAGCAAGTCTTTGATAGGCTGTAACAAAATGATGAAAGAATGGGCGATTTTTTTTTTCACACAAGCGGAGCAGGACCTTTTATTTAAAGGATATGAAGAATTTCAAGGTTTAATATGCACAAGGGGTAACACTTCAAAAGCAGCCCAAACCAGAAAAGAAGGCTGGCAAAAAGTGGCTGACAAATTAAACGTTAAGTAGTGTGCATTGTACTTACTGAATGCAGCGTTTCATTTCCTATGTGTCAGATTAATTATTATTTAATATGTCATAATTCCAGATCAAACGTGAGCACAAGGAGAACAAGAAGTTAATTAGCAGTGAAAACTGGTCACTGATTAGGAAAAGGGTTAGTATGAAAACCTGCAGCCACTGCCGCATTCCAGACCTGTGGCCTCATGTATAAATGGTGCGTACGCACAAAAATTGTGCATACGCCTTTTTCCATGCTCATATCACGATGTATAAAAACTAAACTTGGCGTAAAGCCACACACATTCTCACGCCAGCTCAAACCATTGTGTGGGCAAGTTTTCAGCTCGGTTTTGCAAACTGGCAGCACCCAGCTTTAAAGCAGTACTACTGTTCCTGTGTGGTTTACCTTTATTTGTTATATTCACATCCCTGACATGGCCTTATCAAATACATTGAAATTAACCATATATCGTTTTTTTTTAGTTTAAGGCATCTGATTGTAATCAACCTGTAGCCATATAGTGGTGCAAGAAATGGCCAAACTATTCCAAATACCATAGCTGCTTTAGCGTTGTTACTCTCAGTGCACCACTAAGTATTTTAAACCACTGTATTTAAGTGTGGAATCACAGCTCTAAAGCAGCTTATCAGAAAGCTCTATGGTAGATTGTGTCAAGAGTGGAGACAATTATCGGGGTACAGCTTCTAGCACACATTACCTCAGCCATGCGCCCAGTCTATTTGAACTTCTCCCAATTGACAATCACTTCAGAGCCTTTCCTGAAGGAACCTCGTGGTCCATCAAGTTCTCCTGGTAGAACTGTTTGTAAACAGAATAATAAATTTAATGTCACTGTGCTCTGTGCAGACATTTTAAATCTGTTTTTTCTTTTTACATGCACAGCTGAGACAGATTTAGTACAAAGGGGCTCAGCATTTAGAACTCCTAGGCCAAGCATAGGACAAGATAGATAGAGACAAATGATCAACATGCACTATTTCTGTGTGTTAAGAGTCAGCATGCCTCTCTTTGCCTTGTTTGGAATAGCATGATTTACCTAAGTAAGGGCCTGCATGTGGAGAAAACAGTATAAAAGACTTGGACAGCAGCCAAACACCTTGAAGCCGACAAATGGATGGGGGATAACGTCATCCATCCTGAAAACCCTTCCAGCGCAGCAATGAAAAATGGCAGACTGTATACATCGAGATCCCACCTTGGTAATAGTCTTGCCATTTGGCTTCCTTCGTCTGTAGTGCAGTGTAAATCATCTTTAAAGAAAGCAAAGCTATTTTCTCTTATGTGATTTCTTACCACCGTATCACTATGCGAGACATATTGTCTTTTAATATTATATCTATATAGTTTCAGGTTACTTAAGACACTGCAATTGCAAAAGAACTTATTCCAACCAGGGAGCTATCACCACCTAGAGGAAAACACTGTTCTTATAAGTATAATTACCTCACTGTAAACTTGCAGTATAGTTGTAATATTGCACAACCTCAGCCACTTATGCTTTCATGTTGTATATTTTTCATTGTTTTTTATTGTATTATCATGGATTAATAAAGTATCTATCTATCTATCTATCTATCTATCTATCTATCTATCTATCTATTATTATTATTCATTTTTTTGTTATTTTTAACATTTTTTACATTTTATAGAAAAACTAGCAAAATACCCGCGCTTCGCAGCGGAGAAGTAGTGTGTTAAAGAAGCAATGAAAAAGAAAAGGAAACGTTTTGAAAATAACGTAACATGATTGTCAATGTAATTGTTTTGTCACTGTTGTGAGTGATGAGTGTTGTTGTCATATATATATATATATATATATATATATATATACACACACACACATAGACATATATATATACATATCTATACATATACACATATATACATACATATATATATCTACATATATACACATACATATACATACACACATACATACATACACACACATATATACACACAAATACATATATATATATATACATACACACACACATATATAAACATATATATACATATACATACATATCTACATATATACACACACAGCTATTTCGTATCAGTGCAATACGCTGCTTGTTAAAATGGATAACTCCGCTCTTACGTGCAAGTCTGCGTGGATATTATGAACTATAGTATTTGTTCAAGTTCTATTTAAATTTTAAATAGAAGGAATTTTTATTTAGTCGACAGAAATATCTTTGGTAGGAATGGTAAAAACAGACAGGAATATTATTCCTGAATAAATCAACTCAAACCTTAAACAACTTATAATATTTTGCTCTCCATAAAAATATATCCTGTCTAAATTATACAAGTTAGAAATAAAGTAAACATTAAAAGAACAAACATTCAAATTTCTTTACTCTTATGTAATTTTATATAAAAATAAACTTAGATTTTAAATATCCCAAAAGATTTTGCTCTCCATAAAAATATATCCTGTCAAAATTATACAAATTCAAATATGAACATGCTGCATAACAAAACCTGGAAATATAAATAAAATGTGTTCCTTTCAGCAATAACAAATCAAATCATTCAGTTGTCTTTGCTCATATGTCATTTTAGAGCTGGACGCCTGGCATCTTTTTTTGGCAACAAGTTTGTTTATGTTTGGTGTGAGGTTCTGTGTTGTGGAGATTCTCAGGATGGATTGCAGGTGCTCATCAGTGAGGCGACTCCTGTGTGCTGTTTTGTTAGTCTTTATCACTGAGAAGAGCTTCTCACACAGATATGTGCTACCAAACATGCACAAGGTTCGAGCCGCATGTAGACGGACTTTTTTTGTTCTTCAAAGTCACCAAAGCGCCGTGCAAACTCAGTGCGCTCAGTTTATCAGCAAAGTGCGTATTTGGGAACACCGTAGTGACGACTTGGTTTAACATTACTTGGCAACAGGGAAAGTGGGGCAAGGTGCACTGGTGCATTTGTGTCTCCCATAAAAGCAGCTTCACTTGAAATCACTTTGTGATTGTGCACGGGTAAAACGTCCGCTGAAGTGTCAGATTCTTATTTAATTATTCTGCTTTCTGTATCTTCTGCATTGCATTCAGGTTACCCTGATGTTTTGTCTCATAGTGCCGTCTTAGATTAAATTCTGTAATTACAGCCACATTAGCTCCACAAATGAGACACACGGGTTCAGTAAACATATACTCAGCCTCCCATCGGTTTTTAAAGGCTCTATTTTCAGAATCAACTTTTCTCTCCTGAATCGTGTGAGCTAGCTTCGCAATAACTTGCAGCATCATAAGCTAGACTTGATTAACGCGTAAGTGTTCGGCAAGGCAGCTGAAGCGCTGCATTATGGGATCTGTAGTTTATTGTGTTACCAGCGCTTCATATACCTGGGCCATTAATAACAATAATACAGTATATAAAATGATCTCGGGCGGATATAATTACACGCTGGGCGGATGTGGCCCGTGGCCCTTGAGTTTGACAAATATGGACTAAATAGAACTTGAAAAGATATATTTTTTGAAATGTGATCGCGCAATTCAGATAGAGTTGACGCGCACTACAGCCTGCATCCTCCCCTCGCTCTTACTTTTTTACCGTTCATCTAATGAATACACTGAGTATGGCTTTACCAAAACAATCATTGATGGCGAATAAAGTATCCATTATTCGAGTATGTAGATCGGGATATATACATATATATATATACCCGCGTATCGCAGCGGAGAAGTAGTGTGTTAAAAAAGCTAGAAAAAGAAAAGGGAACATTTTAAAAATAACGTAACATGACTGTCAATATACAGTATTTGTTTTGTGAGTGTTACTGAGTGTTGCTGTCATCAAGGATTTGATTATCATTATTTCTTTCAATCAGGCTCGTATTTGTAGGATGTGTTGTGTTCAAGTTACATTCCGTGTTTGTCAATCGTGGTAAAGATGACAGGTTTCTTTCATCGATTCGTTTCTTACTGCATCAATAAACAGTTCGTCTTCTTCTTTATCTGAGACCTGACACACTGCATGCACGGGTTTTTTTACACTGTCTTCCTTTAGCTGGACATTGACTTTTTCCACCGTGTGCTTTGTTTCCGCAGTAGCTGGATTTATGAATATGCTTATCAGACGCTTCATATTTTTTGCTGCCTTTTCAATTGTGTAATTCGGTTTTTGTTCAGCGCTCTTTGGAATTGTTGCCTTTTATCTGTGCACTGCGTCAGTTCATGTGAGCCGTGAACATGGTTGTATATGTCACTCGCTCGCTTCTTATTGTTTCACTGCCTTCTCAATTATATAATGCATGTTTTCTTCAGCGCTTTTTGGAGGTCTTCCTGGTTTTCTATGTACTGCGTGATTACGTGGGAGGCGTGATGATGTCACACGAAACTCCGCCCCCACGCCGTTCAAGCTCATCTCCATTACAGTAAATGGAGAAAAACAGCTTCCAGTTATGACCATTACGCGTAGAATTTCGATATAAAACCTGCCCAACTTTTGTAAGGAAGCTGTAAGGAATGAACCTGCCAAATTTTAGCCTTCCACCCACACAGGAAGTTGGAGAATTAGTGATGAGTCAGTGAGTGAGTGAGTCAGTGAGTGAGTGAGTGAGGGCTTTGACTTTTATTAGTATAGATAAGTTTATGGAGGATTTGCATATTGAATCTCATTGTACCATACAATAACAATAAAGGAATGCAATGCAATTCGATTGAAGAGAGCGCGTATTTACAGATGATGACAACTGGCTTCTAAGTCAATTTAAATGTCCAGGAACTATCTTCTTGGAGCTCTTGATATCTTTTTTAAGATGAAATGCAGTAATATACATATATTACATTATACAGATACATTTTTAACTTCATTTAAATTACCTATCATGAATGCAATATATTCTGTGTCCTGTCAGTGTAAGAAAGTTTAAGAAGCATGTAGTGATTCACACACATACAGTAGTGGAAGCATTTAATGTAATACTTTAGTTATGATGTGATTTGTGAAACTAGTAAACAATTTAAAATAAACTACGTGATTAAAGTGGAAATTTCAGCTTTTTTTCCACTATGTCCTTGTTTTTTTTCCTTTTCTCTGTACCCTAATATGCTTCCATATGACACTCAGACAGTGGGCTGCGACTCACCATTTTATGGTGACTTTGATAGCAGACCATTTCTTTTTTATTTCAGGCGCTGTCCGACTTTCTATACTTGAACTTTTGAGTTTCTCTGCCTCTCTATGTCACTCAATCAACTTTCTTTTGTTGTTTATACCACTGCTTAAACATATAGTACGTTTTTCCTTGCCTCCACTGGTATTCACTGAAATTGTTCTTTTTTCCCAGTGCTTTTGCCATTGTCTTTTCACAGAACGCTGAACTTAAGGGGCTATTTTTATTGATTTGCATATTCAAAGAGGCATACTATAATTCTGGGAGGAGTCAGGGTGGGGTGGCAGTGCATTACACTGACCGGAATTTATGTAGCAGAAGAACGTGGAAGTTGACAAACGCACAGATTTATGCATCTGAATTTTTTGTGCATACACACATTTCTGTTTTTGTCCATGTGACATGTTTAGTGTGAATTCTACAGAGTTAGACATGAGGCCCTGGTGTTCGACACCCCTGCTTTAGTCTAAGGTTTTCTTCTTATAATGTTGCAGACTGTCCCTATTTCATTCAACACATGTTGAAACAGTGACTGAAAAAGAGTGACTTTCTAGGTCAGAATATTGATCATCCATCCAACTATTATCCAACCCGTTATATCCTAATACAGGGTCACGGGAGTCTGCTGGAGCCAATCCCAGCCAACTCAAGGCGCAAGGCAGGAACAAACCCCAGGCAGGGTGCCAGCCCACCGCAGGGCACACACACACACACACACCAAGCACACACTAGGGACAATTTATGACCGCCAATGCACCTAACTGCATGTCTTTGGACTGTGGAAGGAAAGCGGAGCACCCGGAGGAAACCCATCCTGACACAGGGAGAACATGCAAACTCCACACAGGGAGGACCCAGTAAGCAAACCCAGGTCTCCTTACTCTGAAGCAGCAGCGCTACCACTGTGCCACCGTGCCACCTGGAATATTAATCATTGTTATCTAAATCCACAATTTGATTAAAAAATGAAGATTCCTTGATAACCTTTAATTGAGACTCTTAGAGTTGGTGATGAATTAAAATGTTTCTTCTACTGGTGTCTCATTATTTAAAATTGCACAAACAATTTTGAATTTTTGTAAATATTTTAGCTTTTGCTGAATTGATACAGTGGTACATTATGTTGTATAATTGTGTTTCAAACATGGCAAAAAAAAAATCTGAGGCCTACTAAAAGACCAATTAAAGTGGTCCAGCATCTTCACTGACTCAGAGCAGCTTGCCCTTGACAATTACTTGCATGTTTCAGCTTCACTAGGCCCAAATTGGAGAAACTGGGTTTAGAGTTAAAAGTGGTGTTAAAAGTCTAAAAGAGAAAGTTGTAAAAACTCCAGCTTATAATCAAAAGGCAACAAGGATTCTTTATAAATTAAAATTCTTTAATAAAAATCAAGAATAACAAAGACAGACTCAAAACAAGCAAAACAGGCTTGCTTAAAAGGTAATTCCAGGTAACCATATCCAAATACCCAATCCAGGAGAAAAATCCAAAGATCAAAGCAGAAAGTAATTGAGAATCCAAAATATCCCAAAGAGAACACACACACACACTCACACACACAAAATAGATACTCAAAATAACTGCCTGAGATCTTCTTTTCCCAGACTTACATATCAAGAGGGAGGTTTCAGGAGTGGTGACATCAGGGTGGCCCTGCCTCTTGGAATACAATCCACAGAAAACATTTAAAGAGAGAGAGAGAGAAAGGTTGGGAGCATGTGCTGGTTGTGTGTTGCTGCACGCACCACATGACCACCTGAATTGGGACCTGAGTGAGAGATTCTTTACAGTGGCTGGTAAGTTGAAGGACGCGCTTGCAGGTCTATGATGCAGATATATATCAGACCCAGGTCAATGTAGTTGCAGGTTAAGGACCTTGCTCAAGGGCCCATTGGAGCAGACCTTCCAATTGCTGGCACAGATCCCTAGCCTCAGAGCCACCACATCTCCCTATTTAAATAGACGGTACATACTTAAAAACATTACATAAATAACATACCAAAATGAAAAACATTTAAAATATATCAAGAACAACAATAAATCATAAAATATACACACACCCAGGCTGTAAGACAACCCTCAAAGCAGAGCTACCTCTCATAAGCCCATGCATTGTTTGATTTATGTCTCTGATTGGCTAATATTTAATTAAAGATAACACCGTATGAACAGCATTGAACAAAACATAGGAAAGAACCCATGTCATAGCAACAGTCTATTAACACTGTGAAAACTCATAATACCCACTTTTACAGGGATAAAAGCTTCTCACAGATGGCTATGGGTTGAGTGGGAGAGGCAGCCATCTCTGACAGTCATTATAAATACCAGAACCTTTTAATGAAGATGCACCTCTTGCTGATGCCGTGCTGGACTCTTTCCCGGCTGGGACATTGTAATGGTAGGACTGTATGCAAAGAAGCATAACCTGACCAGGATGGGGCTGAATCAACATCCCATGTAAAGGAGATATAAATTAGTGGACAGTAGGGAGGAGCTGGGATATCAAGAGAAGTCATCCCATTATTATAGATGGCAGTGCACCGCTGATGTGAACCCAATAAGGATGACCACCTAAGGGTTCATGGGAATCGTAGCCCTGAGGGACACCTCTGTCTGGGTCCTTGGATGCCACCAGAGGGCACTGCAGAGAGAGGAACTCCCTGTTTCAGGAGGCTTTTATCTGACCCGAAGTGCCTCCATTAGGCTAAAACCTGCTAATGGAAGTACTCCGGGGTCTGACATAAAAGCAAGACATCCAGCCTCCTCCATTGAGTCAGAGTCAGGAGGCAGAAGGCAAGGTTCACCTGGAGGAGGTAAATTAGGAGTATTTATTGAAAGATTGTGGAATTGGCCTTTAAAAAACCTTTATTTTGTACCTGGGACTGCTTAGTGTGATGTGTCTGGCGTTTTGGGACTCAGTGGCTCCCTGTCTTTTAAATACTATAAATCAGTGGGCTATTGTCATAAAAAAACTTTAAATTGGCTCAGCATAAGATAGAGTGGATATGTGCCTTGGTGTACACCATGGTATACCAAAGTGTTTCCCACTTTGCACCTGATGCTTCCAGTGTAGTGAAAATTATTGGGCCCCATTAAAATCAAAGTTTCTTGTACTCTGTGAGCCCTTCACTGGGCTCTAATTTTTTCATTACATCTCAACAGTATATATTCTCTTGCTTTTAAATTGAACAGAAGCATGTATCTGTCATAAATTTGATGGAATCACATTATAAGTGCACGTTTCATGTGTGCACACTTCAGTTCCTAATTAATACCGTCATTGCCTATATATACAGTATATTTCTTTAGTCAGTCAGTCAGTCATTTTCCAACCCGCTATATCCTAACAGAGGGTCACGGGGGTCTGCTGCCAACACAGGGCGCAAGGCAGGAACAAATCTCGGGCAGGGCGCCAGCCCACTGCAAGGCACACACACACACACACACACACCAAGCACAATTTAGGATCGACAATGCACCTAACCTGCATGTCTTTGGACTGTGGGAGGAAACCGGAACACCCAGAGGCAACCCACGCAGACACGGAGAGATGCAAACTCCATGCAGGGAGAACCTGGGAAGCGAACCCAGGTCTCCTTACATATGTTAAAAATGTTTTAAAACAGTTGTATTACAAACTTTCTTTCCTATGTCATTAAGGTTTCACTAGTATTCTACTGCTAAACACATCCTGAAACCTTCCTCTACACATACTCCCTTAGGGCATGTGATTCCACTAGTCACTCAATCAGTCATTACCTAATCTGAACAGGACCACAGGGGTGCTGGAGTCTATCTCAGCAAGCATAGGGCGCAACAAACCCTGGACAGGGTGTTAGTCTATCACAGGATAAATACACAGACAACCACACACACCAACCAAATAAAGGCAATTTACATGTAGTATCGCCAATCCACATAACCTGCATGTCTTTGGACTGTGGGAGGAAACCGGAACACCTGGAAGAAACCCATGTAAACACGGGGACAACATGCAAGCTCCACACAGAGAGGAGCTGGGATTCGAACCCTGGTGACCTAACTGTGAGGGAGCAGCGCTACCACTGCGCTATTGTGCTGTCTGAGATTCCACCTAAAAAATATTAAATGTCTTTGTTAGCAACATAGGGGCCAGGGCAAACTTGCTATTAGAATGGTTAAAATACGTAGATGATAGAAATAGGTGATAAAAATAAGATCTGTCCAAAAATGGACAAAATATAGTTTGACCAAGAGATATAAGTTTAAGGGAACAGACAAAAACATTGAGAGCCTCTTCATGAATTGTTTTTGTTTATTCAAAAACTTGGGTTCAGGACTCTGAGTACTGTCATCTTACATATGATGTGAAATGAGAAGGTTTCGATGTCCCCAGCAACTGACACTGTTGCTAAAAAAAAGAGAGAGATGACCATAGCCATGAACCAAAAAATAGCATCAAAAGTAATGAAGAATAAAAAAATATGTATATTGCTCATAGCATTATAGTCAACAAATAATGGTTAAATTCATAATATATAGAAGGTACACCAGTGTATCCTTAGACACAGTCATATTTAGCACATTTTAGTGCTGGCACTATAGACGCTAGTTTGTGTGCCAGAAAAACTAGTGGGGACATGCTGTGGAGAGAGTGCAGCCTGAGTGAACTTGGCTACACATAATCAATCAATCAATCAGCTTTATTTAAAGTGCAAAATTACCATGCAGCATGGTCCCAATACACTGTACAAATTAGAAGAATACATGAAACATGATATAAAATAAGCAAAAAAAACTGAAATTAAAATGAAACAACATCAATGTTAAAGGAATAATAACAAATAAAATTGGAATAAAACATTAAAACATTAAAATGTAAGGTATGTCAACAAAGAAATAATATAATAAGGAACATTTTAAGAATGATAGACCCACACACAGGCTCACTCAGCTAGCAAGCCACTGTGAGTGCCGGGTTGGATGGATGGGGATCGATATCCCATCAGAAAAGAAAGCCACAATGGAAGGACAATCGGTGTCTGCCATCCAAAGTTATATTCTCTCTCCTGCCCCTGTACACATAATGGCAGCATCCTAATGCCCATAGGAATATCCACAAGGCAGGCTGGGAATTGTAACCCCATGAGATAACCCTATTGGTGTTCTTGGATGCCACCTATGGGGATCTGTAGGGGATAATTCCAACCCCTTTTACAGACTTCCACCTGACTTTTAAGTGCTTCCAGTGTGCAATGGTGTGGCACCGGAAGTACCCCAGAGTCTGGCATATAAGAAGCCAAGTTTCCTGCAGACAAGGCTATAAGGGAGGTGTGGTAGGAGTGAGGAGATCTATCGTTATTATTGTATTATTGCAGAAGATAATTTGGAGAATGGTGGAGGTAAAACATAAAGAAGATCTTGTATTTGAACCCAGGACTGTGGTGTGTAGTTGTGTCTGTGGGGTTTGGGGCACTACTACACCTCCTGGTGGTCTTAGCTCTTAAACACAAATGCTGACAGAACTTAAATCTAGTTATATAACAAAAACTATAAAACTAAATATATATATTATTTATATATTCCTGTTTTTGTTGGGGCCACACATCCTAGCTAAATCTCTTTCTTCTTGTCCCAAGCAGTATTAAAGCACACACATGGACAATGTTACTGGCTGGATGGAAGTATTTACAAAAAATATAAAGATAATTTTGAAAAAAAAATCTATAAAATTAATTCCATAATGAAGAGGAAAACTATTCACATCTTAAAAAGAGCAATAATAAGAATGCTCCCAATAAGTCTGTGTGTTTATTGTACTGGGTTTTCACAGAAAGAAATTTGCTCTGCAGTGGCTGTGTTTTTAACTGCAAGAATTGCAGAAAAGAATCCTTGAATATAAGGCAGCAGTCGACTTGGGGAGGCTAAATGGCAATAAAGCAAGACATGGCAAGGAGCAATTAAATTGGTGCTGAAATTCATGAGATTCTCGTGGGCTCTGCTAAATATCAAATTCAAGTGTTGACATTCATATTTTAGAAAATGCACATCTTGTGAGTAGAAAAATTAACAAAGTCCTAACCAAAATATACACTTTGAAAGGAATGTTCATTGTTAGAACTGTTGAAAAAACCTTTTAAACACCAGACATATGTCACTGAAGACTAAAGCAATTTAGTGGAGAAATTCAGAACTTTACCTGGAACAATAAATAAGTAAATACTTGTATTTAATAGCATTTTTTTAAATCCTGGTTTAAAGCTTAAGATGGTGGAACAGAATGAGCTAAAGTTTAAAGTAACCTTTAAAAATGATCAGATTGATTCATAGTTAATTATGGAATACAAGATTTTATTTTTAAGGTGGATAATGTCTGACTTAAGTTTGTTTATTTTAGTAATATCCCATTCAATATTATTAAAGAAAAAGATATATGCTTTTATATCTGTACTGTACTTCACTGACAACATCCACTCGAGATCAGTGAAGCTCACTTGTGTAAGCCACCTTCCTTGTTATTCCATTATGCTTCTCTTGCAAGAGTGCAGCACATTTTTCAAAGCTCTCTATTTGTTGTAAGGCCAAAGACTAAGGCTCATATCGTATGTTTCAATAAATACAGTATATAAAACTCAAACTGAAATGCCGTTTATTGGAGGAAAATACACATTGTGACAATGTACAATGCAGTTTAAGTAAATAACATTAAATTCAGGGAGATAAGATAGAGTGATGAAGCCACTGAGCTGAATTTACCGTGCATTTACAAAAGAGAGCATGTGGAACAACAAATAGTTCTGTATGTTATTAGAGAGATAATGTACACCATTAGAACTAACAAGCGACTCGTTGTTTAGAAGAGCAAAATCTGAAAAATGGAAATGAACAGGAGCAAGTGTAAATGATAATGCCTGCACTGAAAATGTGTAGTACAGTACATGTAATTTAGCCAGGAAATACATTTGACACCGCTGTTTTCAGAATATAAATGAACAAGAGTGGTTTCATGTCAGGAAATCTTCTTTATGGTTGTCTATAATATTTTCATAAACATTTTATTAAGCAGTTCTTTGGTATTGTTATAATCCTGCATGTCTGATTTCAGCAGTCCTCATTGTGTTAAGGTTATGCTATACTTTTAGATTTTTTTAAAACTAAAACTGAAAATTAAGATATAATTGCCCATCAATAATCATATTGCTAAACTATGTTCTTTCAGTAAAATTAGTTTTATCTTTATATGAATAATACAGCAAAAAAGAAGGTATTTTGTTCATCAGTTCATGTCATTTCATTATCTTTATAAGCTTTTATTGCAAGTAAGTATGTGTGCTGAATACTTATGGTTTGGCTTTGAAAAAGCAATTTCGGGTGATGTAATTATTTAAATTGCAGAGAAACAGTGATGCTATTGAAATGTTGGTCTAAATGAGTATAAATAAACAATGGAAAAATTGAACATCTACCTATGCAATATCATTTGTTGAAATGTGAAGTGAGAACTGAAAGTTTTAAACTGCTTTAAATAAACAAGTACAATTAACAGATAATAGTATGTTTCTAAAGGTCACACAGTGGTTGGTGCAGTTGCTTTACGTCTCCATGAGACTACATTCACATCCCAGTCTTCTCATTGTTTGTGTGAGTTGTGTACATTCTCTTTATGTATGAGTATTTATCTAAGCACCATGGTTTTCTTCCAGAGATGTACAGAATAAGTGAAATGATGACAATATATTGGCCTCAAGTACACTAAGCAGGTGCTCTGTGATGAACTGGTACCCTTTACAATAGTTTGGCTGTTCTTGATGCTACCCGGACTTGGCCTCATGCAATCCTGAATGAGTTAAGTGGATCTGAAAATTGACAATATGATTTTAGTAATTATTACATTGAATTTCTGTTAGCCTTTGTTTACATTTATCCCACGTGGGTTATTCTTCATGCCCTTCAGTTTTCCTCTCACATCACAAATACACAAATAACACAAATGTTAGGTTGACTGAGAAATCTAAATTAGTCAGAGGAACGCGGATGTGACAACAGGAAAATGTTGGTTAATGGTTTGTTAAATAATTTAGAGATTGTGCAGAGATTGAGGTGCAAATTACGAAAAAAAATTTCAAACTTTTGGATACCATGAGATAGCATTCTATGTCCAGAGATCCAGAATCATGATCCCAAATTGGTGAAGACCCCAATATGGTGTATACTGTATGTATTAAGTATCACAGCTCAGATCAAACTCTAAAATAGTAGTAATTTTATTTGGGGGACTTAGAATCACAATGGGCTATAACTTGATTATTTACAAAATTATGCAGTCTCTTAGAACATGCAGGAATCTGAGGCATGTCCTTTAAGTAATGTGGAGAAAATAGCTTGTTCTGAAATTTCAATAGGTACAATAATAGAAATAAGTTCAAAAGCATATACTAACCAACCAAAGAGAAATCATGAGCATCTAACCTTATGGATTGAATGTACAAGGGGCTACAAGAAGCAATGTAATACAGGAGGCTTGATCTCATAGTGTATACAATATGGAGCTGACTGTGAAGTTAACTAAATAAGCTTATAAAAGATAAGTTAGGGCCAGGGCTCATTGGTTGTTTTTACATGACTACATTTAATCAGTTTCTATCCTATGTGTGAGTTTAAACACATCTGCATTTATATGAGTACCAGTTCTCTATTTAGAAATTAGTATACAGTAATCTATAGTTGTATTTTAACTGAAAATTGTTCACAACTCACTGTGCTTGCAATCAGTGAAGAGTGTTATACAAATAACAACTTGTATTGTATTATATGGCTTTCACATATTTGGGTATGTCTGACCCAAGAATAAATTAAAAGGAAGAAATGTATATGGGGGGTTGTGAGACGTGTCTCGAAGTGGAAACATAGAATACAGTATCGTAGATTTATATGAGCACTTTTGGACGCACCATTATTGGAAGCGTGTAGAGCTCATGTTTATAATCAAGTAATTGAAATCACAACTTTGTCTATAAGTTTGTCTGCTTTTTAGCTCCTCACACTAGTTATACTGTCATAAAGCTGAAGAGGTTAAACAGTATTTTCATTCCATTTCTGGACAAAGAGGTATACTGCTGCAGAGTCAAGTCAGTCTGACTTAAGAGACACACTGCACCCTTTATATGAGAAAATACACGTGCCATACTTCAAATGACACCTAAACCAAATGTTAACTAACTCTAAAAACCATCTGATTCCTGCATCAAATGTTACTAACAACAATATTAATATTTATTTATGTAGCACATTTTCATACATGACTTGCTGTAAATGTCCTTTACAAGATGACAGAAGAAAGTTACAAGAAGAGAAAAACTTAAGACTAAGCAATACATATTAAAGAATAAACAAAAAAAACAGTTTAGACGGCCGGGAGGACAGAAGAAAAAAAAAAGAAATTTGCTGGGGTTCCAAGGTCAAAAGTCACCCACTGGGGATTCTACCTAACATAAATGTTCTTAAATCAAACCTCTTAGTTTTCACACATCACTTGATAAGATCTAATGAAATTGTGGACAGCTGAGACATCCGCCTTCATTCCAACATGAAAGGAGGCTGCATGGTGCCTTGATCAGATGGTGGTGGTGCAGATCACCAACCACAGAAGAACCAGAAAGAAACAGCAGAAAATAGTGGGGATTAGTAGAATTAGCAGATCCGTGAGGAATATCATAATTCTGTGCAAATACAACTGAAAAGTAGCTACAAATAAGCCAAATTAAAATAATGTGTTTTTAGCAGTTTTTTTTATTGTTGCTGTTAATATTCCACAGTATTAGCATTACAAATTTCTATACGTAAAGTATTTCACGTTTTAGGTACATAAAACATAAGCAGCTCTCCATTCAAAGATCTAACAGGTTATATAAATATAGGACAGAGCAAGATTGAGATGTGCTCAAATTTTCATTTTTCTTGTTAAGATTCTGGCTGCTGCATTCTGCACTAATTGCAGACGACTGATGTCTTTCTTAGGTAGTTCTTTTAGGAGTGTATTACAGTAATCTAGTTGACTAAAAACAAAAGCGTGTATTAATTTTCAGTGTCTTGTAAAGTTATAAGGGGTCTAACTTTTGCTATATTTCTTAAGTGAAAGAATGCAGTCCTAATAATCAGGTTAATGTGTCATTTAAAGTTTAGGTCAGAATCAATGATTACTCTTCAATTCTTTACCTCCACCTTAATTTTTAAACATTAGAGATCAAGTTTATTTCTAATATCCTCAATATATCCATTTTGGACAATGACTAAGACTTTTTTTCTTCTTATTTAGCTTGATAAAGTTACTGCTCTTCCATTCAGAAATATACCTAAGACATTGGATCAGAGAGCTGAGAACATCAGGGTCATCAGGTACTATAGGTAAATATAGCTGTGTGTCATCTGCATAGCTGTGGTAGCTCACCTTGTGTTTTGGGATAATCTGACCAAATTAGAACATTAGAATACTCTAGACAAGAACAGGCCATTCAGCCCAACAAAGCTTGCCAGTCCTATCCACTTATTTCTTCCAAAAAAATATCAAGTCGAGTTTTGAAAGTCCCTAACATCTTACTGTCTACCACACTACTTGGTAGCTTATTCCAAGTGTCTATCGTTCTTTGTGTAAAGAAAAATTTCCTAAGGTTTGTGCAAAATTTACTCTTAACAAGTTTCCAACTGTGTCCCTGTGTTCTTGATGAAGTCATTTTAAAATAACAGTCTCGATCCACTGTACTAATTCCCTTCATAATTTTAAACACTTCAATCATGTCACCTCTTAATCTTCTTTTGCTTAAACTGTATAGGCTCAGCTCTTTTAATCTTTCCTCATAATTCAACCCCTGTAGCCCTGGAATCAGCCTAGTCGCTCTTCTCTGGACCTTTTCTAGCATTGCTATGTACCTTTTGTAGCCTGGAGACCAAAAATGCACACAGTACTCAAGATGAGGCCTCACCAATGCTTTATAAAGGTTGAGCATAACCTCTTTGGACTTGTATGAATGAATGAAATGAAAGCATGTAGACTGAAAATAGCAGTGAACTCAGTGTAGACTGAAAATAGCAGTGAACTCAGTATCCTCACGGTACACCATGAAGCACCGCTCACCCCGCAAAAAGGTAAGAAAGGCCAGGAAATGGCTGGTCGGTCTGCTGACAAATTAATAAAGGCAGATCGTAGTCTGCCAGTCCTCCAAAGATGGCGACCCGGTCCTCAGACAATGAGAACTCCACATCCCAGAAGCCTCCGCAAGACCAGTCAGAGAACGTGCCATCAGCGGGCGAATGAGGAATTAAGCCTGCCTCCAGCCGAAGTAAATAACATTGTGGACTTGCGGGAACTCAAGAAGCTAATCGAGCCCGTAAGTAGTTTCTTGCAGGTCCCGACGAATATTAAGAAGATCGTTGGGGAACTGGGAGCAGCGGCTGAAGCACCGTTAAGAAAGGTAGACGAGTACTTACGGCGATTTGGTCGGGAGTCTCCCGTCATGATGAATGCGGTGGTACAGGTAAGCGAAGCCTGTACCGTACATAACAGAGGGATGCAGAGTGACACAGGCCCGCTGTTAATTCATAGCGGGTGCCAAGTAGCTGCGAGCCCTACAAGGGAGTCGGGAACCTTGAACGAGTGGGCGGGGGAAGGATCGATCAAGCCGGGGCAGCTGGAGAGTGCTGGCTCCTAGAGCGATGCGGTTCTAAAGACGACACCACCGGTCATTTATAAATCGAAGGGGATGCAGACAGTAAAAGGGCTCTCTTGTGCCCGTAGAGAGACCCAAACTGTTGACAAGCTCCAGATTAAACAGGAGATCCCTAAAGTAAAAAGGGGGTGTCCTGACAATGTAAAAACTCAAGGGCGGCCGGTGAATCCTCCTCAGCGGAGAAAAGGGCGGAGCCAGAAGTGCCAAGGTGCTTTCAGCCTTGCAGAGGGATACAACCGGGGGGACCGTGGCTGTGCTACAAATGCCGCAGGCATGGTGAAGTTGTCCTAGGAGGACAGAGGATCAAAAAACGTATTGTTATACTGTTCCTCCTAGGTTTTCACGGGAGTATCATCGACATCGCCAAGGCTCAAACTTTTGGATCCTCCTGGAGAAAGATGTCCCTTGCGGGGCTGGACGCTCCAAACCATGGATTTTTGCTGGGGGGTAGTACTGTGGTCTATGGCCGGCTTGTCATCCTGGCCACTACTTCCGCTATTGAGGTTAGCATTAAAACCCGACTGATTATTTAGAATATTAGCAAACATTGTTATGCTCCTCATTAATTGTAGTCATCAATATTTCTATATTAAATAATATGCAAAAATTGTCCTAACTGCCGACATTCACGACCTGCCCAACATCAGCTTTAAACCTTTTGAAATCACTAATTCCAATGTGTGTCCTCCCTTATGTATGGGCTGTCTGACATAGTCACTCATATCAAAAGACTGCAGTAAGTTCAGGAATTCTTTTGCTTTCTGGTTGCACTGGTTACCCACACAAAAATTAAAATCACCTACAATTTGGAAACTGTCATATTTAATTATTATTAAAGCTACTAAGTCAGAGATTTCCTCAGTAAAAGACACATTATATTTTGGAGGTCTATAAATAGTTAGTATGAGAGACTGGGAGACTCCTTGAATAACAATGGCTATATACATGGAGGTACCAAAACCAGGATTTTTACCATTTAATCGGTGTGAGTAAATAGTTGCTAAACCACCTCCTTTCTTGCTTAGGTGAACCGAATGAGCAAAGCTGTAATTTGGTGGTGCTGCTTCAATTAATAGTGCAGCACCATCTGCAGTAACGCTTAATATCTCTCTGTATGTTCTATATTTTGAGGTCCCACTCTATATTTTTCCATCACTATTTATTTTTTTACAACTGTATCAGCCTTGTTGTCATTTTAGTAGCTCCGGGAAACTAAAGTGGACTCAGGTGCCAACAGGATAACTAGAACTATGATTTTCCAGACTATAGAGAAAAGGTACTTGATAATTTGCTGATTCATGTTCCAGATGCTTATCTTTCTGTCCTTTTTGTCAATGACTTCTCTGATGCAGTTTCCTCATAGAGCATGCCAACTTGTATTGCTATTTAGTTCCAATAGTTCTCCTCAATCCTATTGAAGATTTGCCACATTTGGTTTTCCCTCTGCCTTCCTTCATCCATTTTTACATATAAAGTTACCCAATATCCAGCCTGCTGCATTTCTCAGCCTAAATGATATAGTCATGTCTGTGGCTTTCTTTGAAAGGCATTTATTTTCACTGCTAACTGACTACATCATTCTACATCTGACCTTAATTCAAATTTTTCAGACAATCTTATTCTAACCATATCATCTATTGAAACATCTTGGCTTGGTGATTTCTTAATCAACTTAAACTTTATTTTAGATTCACAAACATGACACGCTTTTTAAAAATATTTGTTTTATTAATTTTTACCATTATTTTGGTGTTTTGGTTGTAATTTCCTCAGTTTTAGGGTACCTACTCTCCATGGGTGATATCATTTTGAATGTTTGTTTTTTTTCTGAAAGCATCACAGTTTGGTTCATTATTTTTTCGTGGGCACATTTATTTTGTGTATTAGATTGTTATAATACTATGTGATTGTGTGGCACGTGATATATACCATGTAAACCGCAACAGTATGATAGCTGTGATATAGAAGATGGACAAAGTGTCTGCATATTGTAGCAATATAAAAGGGATGGCTTTGTTAAAAAAAAATAAGTATTGTCCTTTTTGGGAGATATCTGGCTTGAACTCGAGTTTTGTCTTTGCATTTAAATTTAACTTCATTATTGCTCTTTTGTGTAATCATGTTTCATCATTGGCTATAACTGACTATCCTTCTTCAACCTCTAATACTCAACTTAAGTTTAAGTGGTCCACTGGGAATATATGAAAAAATCCCTAAGCTCATGGCACTCCACCTCTGCAGTAACTGCTTTCTGACATATGCAGTCCAATTGAACAAAAATCTTCTTGTCAGGTATTTCTAGTTCATAAATGAGCAACTGCTAAAGCAGTCAGAAACATATTCTGTGCACATTGTGTTTGTATCTGTCTTCTAACCAAACAAGCATTCTAGACTAAGCAAGCTACACTTGCTTGTGAAATTCATAGATTTTTACACATGGACTCCACTCAGTTCCACGCTACTTGACTCTTTACTGGCTGCTATGTGGTCTGAGAATGATGTGTTTCCTAAACATGAATGAAAATCAATCATATAATTTCTCCTTTTCAGGCTTGTGTATTTTAAAATCTTATACCTCATGCTATTCCATATACTGTAATTAGCTCTACCTCAAGCATAAGTCACATGGGACTGAAAAAAGATCCCCTTTATTATGCTTTTACTGTGAGCATAGGGGGACTTCCCATTAAACCTTCCCAGACAATTGATTAAGACAGTTGTAGGGTTCTTGTTTTAATTTTCTTTTAAAAGCATATCAAGAGGCTCATCAGCGGAAGCAGACATAGTGGGCAAGTGGAAAAAACAGACATTTTGATGAAGAAAAGCACAAAACGAACACACAGAGTACACTTGGGAAATGAAGTGTAAGATCTAAAACAAGAAAGACTATAACAGAGAATACCTAAACAAAAACAAGATCTGAAAAATCTGAGTCAGTACTACATGTAGCAAAAAGAGGTCCTAACCATTCCTGATAATACCAAGTGCATAACAAAAATAGAATCACTAGCTGCAAGTTTTGATTTTATTAAAAATCATGAACAATGGATACGATTTATCGCCAAATCAAACAGACTGTGTGCTGATATGATAATCCCTATGGCCACGTGAGGTCATATGTCACATGTTTAACACGAAAACTTTCTACCAAAAGCCACATACCCCTTCATGGCTGTGAATATATAACAATATATCGCCAAACACCAGGGCACAAATTAAAAAAAAAAATGTAAGAAAATGATGTTGTGAGGTAAACAGTTAAATTTACCAATAATTATTCAGAATTTAAAAATATTGAAAAATTTAATAAAAATAACTGAGGCTTGTACTGTAGGAACTGAGATCAGTAATTAAGGTTTACAGGAAACACTTTACTCAAAGCTGAAAGGAAAATGAAGCCTAAACAAGATGCAATTCAACTGAATCCTCAAGCACCAAAGTCTATTACAAAGTCTTCCCTTTACATTACAGTATATAAAGTTCAGATGCTCTTATCATTGCAAGCTAAAATAAAACCACACATAACACAACTGCACCTTGTTTCTAGCAACACAAAATACCATAGCATCCCAGATTTAAGTCATCCATTAAAAACAAATAAAATGGTTTTGATTGAGATGGCACTCCTGTGTATAAAATAGACAGAATTAGGCACTATTTGTGCAATCCTAAGCCCTTGAGTAATTTCTGACACAATACTTAAATGTACAATACTTTTGGAAGTACTCCGTTTTCAACTGCTGTGTCAAGAATTTTTTCCCATACTGAATCTTGTCATTCTCTTTGCTAGAAATGAAAGGATTTATCATCAACAATACAATAGTGTGAAATTACGCAATTTCAATGAAACCTTCCTGGTTTTGGATAAATCCTCCCTTCAGAGTAAGCCATATTTTTGCAGTAATATTTTTTTTCTCCTGGCCAGTTTTCAAATGAAAGTTCCTGTAGAACATATGCATCGAGTACAGCATATCGTAATATCTCACTGCTGACTTTTCCATGTCTTCCTCAGAACATCATTCACCTCTTGCTAGCTCAATTCTGACTTGCTGCATGGAAAAGCATGATTCTTAACAATAATGATCAAAAACGGAATTTTGGAGTGCACAGTATTTTTATAATTCTGAAAAGAAAGTACAACTTTTTTAGGTTCAAGGTCAAATCGTTTTGAAGATTGAAATGAGAACATTCAAGCATCTATCAACCACATTCAGAGAGAATTGCTTCACCAGAAACAATACTGGGAATTAGACCTACCAAATTTATAAGAAAAAAAGGGTGTAATAAATATATTATTCAGTTATCAGCTAACCCATCCATATAAATAATGCTAATAACAGACAATGTGCACTAGAGTATAGTGGATTAAAAAGTTTTTTTTATTAGTTTTTTTACATACATATCCATTATATATTTTTTAGGGTTCATACACCTTAGTTTTCTTTATAACACATCACAGAGCATTATATATTGACAATTTCTAAACTTTATTTCACTTTGGGTTACTGATTATAAATACTTACCTTAAGAAAAACTTACCTTTAGATCTTGTTTACTTACCTTACTTACTTACTGTGGCTCTAAAATCGGTACTGACCCCTACTCTCTTTTCTGTTTCTTTTTCCGGTTTCTTTGTGGTGGTGGCCTGCGCCACCTCCACCTACTCAAAGCTTCATGATGCTCCAACAATGATGGACGGATTAAAAGGAAGAAGTCTACGTGACCATCATCATCATCAAGCCCTTCCGTGAGAACCCTAAATCCAAAGAGGACTGTTTCATTTATGTTAGGTAGAATGCCCAGAGGGGAATGGGCGGTATCATGGTCTGGAATCCCTACAGATTTTATTTTTTCTCCAGCCGTCTGGAGTTTTTTTGTTTTTTCTGTCCCCTGGCCATTGAACCTTACTCTTATTCGATGTTAATGTTGATTTATTTTTTTATAATTATGTCTTTCATTTTTCTATTTTTTAATATGTAAAGCACTTTGAGCTACTGTTTGTATGAAAATGTGCTATAGAAATAAATGTTGTTGTTGTAAATGTTGTACCTGTATATACTCCAAAGGGCTTCTAGATCCAACCTTGGTCCTAGTGGGTGAGTTCAAATTTTCATTTCCTTTCTTAGTATTAGGTTGGGTAGTTTGAGCTGTTTTGTCTTCTTTGGGTTCGGCCTTGTATAGGGGTTGGACTACTTGTCTCTTTTAACCTTTTATTGTAGAAGGAATTTTTTTTATTAGCATAAGAAAATAGCAAATTAGCATGTAGAGCCATAAAAAGTAATTAAAAGCTTCTAAAACATTAGATTAAGCATAAATTAAAATATTGAAGCAAATACGATAGGTCTAACAAATATTTAACTAAAAATCAGTTATATTGCATTATTTTATAGGCTTACATTAAAATTTCCAAAGTAAAGAAAAGAACAGCTAATTGATACACTGAGACCAGTTTTGGACAGGATAAGAGTTTGAGAACAACTGTGATTCAAAGCTAGGAAGAGAAGAGGCCTTTAAAAGCAGCTGGATTGATGAATCAGCAGAAAGGCAACAAAAAGCTTTTACTATAAGCAGGGTCATGCTGACCTAATGCATGAAGAGAAAATCTTAGTAAATGCAGGCATTAGCAAAAATATTATAAGAATATATTAGCAATTAACTTAAGTGTAGAAATTAAGACAAATCAAGCATGCCAAGCAATGATCAAATGAAAGCACACACTATACTTCTTTTTAATTAAAGCTTAAGCTTCAGGTCACTATTGTAAAAAGTTTGGAAGGCTTAAGAGAGGAAACGATGAGAGGAAAACCCATATATGGAATTGAAGCCTTGGCCAGTTAGAGAAAAATGGGAACAGAATAGAAAGATAACACATTCCATAAGGGGGCCAGTAATAGGAAAAGTAAGGAGATAATAAGGGTTCCCATGGAAACTCAAAGTCTGGTTAGACAGGAGTAAAAGAGAGTCAGAGGAGGTAGGCAAACAAGCTCATTAGAGCAAGGTCAGAAAAGATAGGAAATTACATAGTAAAGCCCAAAAATGGTGAAGAGGAAGCCTTCCACCCAGTCTTAGACCAATCAAAATAAGCCAAACAGACACCAAGAGGAATAATGGACAGTAAACCAGGTGCAGAATGAGCTAATTGAATGAGCCAAAATGATAAGAAATTGTTATAAAAACTTCAATGGCTATAATGATCGGGGCTCAATCTCATTTGGCCGAATTGGGTTGAGTCCATGTGGTTGATTTATTGCAATAAAGCCTTAAAACTCTGTCTGTCTATCTCGAGTCCTAATAGCCTTTATTTTTAGGTAAAAAGCCTTCTGATGATGACTTTTTCACCACGACATTATATATTTTGTAGTACTTGGGATTGGAGGATGTCTGCTTTGCCTACTCATCAGATCTATTTTCAACTGCTGCAAGCGATACATCACCAAAACATTTTTAATCAAGGAGCAGCCCCAAAAGGCACGCAAAAATATGCTGACAAGTCGGTCAGCTATATTAAACCTTCTTCTCCTAATGAGGATGTTACATCGAGGATTAAGGGTAGGACTGACCTATGGATGCAAGAGATTACTGACATTTTAAAACAACATTATTGGTCAGTAATCGGTGAGATTGTAAAAACCTTACCTAAATTTGAGGAGGTGGCAATGTTTAGGGCTATCTCAAATGCCAAAAAAATATATAGACTTAAACTTAAACACAATCTATTGATGTTTTTAGGAAGATGGTGTTTCAGCAGGTGATGCAGCAGAGTGCTTTGCAGATGTCCTCCAATTCAGGTGTGCAGGACCAACAGGAAGTACATTCGACTGTGCAGCCGGAGTTGATATTAACTTTGCAAAGTTCTCCATCGGCTGGACGGGGGATAGATAGTAGGGACAAGACTCCTGTGACCGGTGAGTGCTCCTCTCTTCCAGACACTGGGGATTTACAGGTTGCATCATCATGGGACAGCATATATTCTTTATCTCCTGTTCTTTCAGCAGGAGTAACTGTTAGGCCAAGATCAAGACTTTCATTGAAGTCCAAAAACAAAAAAACAAAAGCTGTGCAAATGATGAATGATAATAGTTCTGTCATTACTGATGCACAAATACAAATTCAAACTAGGTCCAAATCTAAAATTATGAACGATGCAATAACTCATGATCAGAAAGACTGGGCCCATAAAAGTCCTTATGTTGTCCTGGGTGATGTGACCCTATTTAAAAAAAGAGTTGGGAGATGAGAAGGGGTTGGCAGTTTGTTGTCTCTGAGGAATTGATGATTGAGAATTGGTCAAAGTGTCTTGGAAATATTGGGGTGCAACGACAAGTCAGAAAGGTTATTGTTCAAGCAGGTATGTTGACCCTTTTACACAACCCCATTGAAGAGTATGACAAATTAGTCACTCAAATGATCACGGGAATCAAGACATTTTTCCCGGAGGCACGCTACTATATCTCTCCCATTCCTCCAGCTCCTAAATGTAAACATGATCCTTTGATTATACAATTTAATAGGATCTTGAGTAGGCATGAACAGGAGGTGGATGGTGTTTTGCCAAACTCCTTTCTGGGATTGTATTGGGATGACAAGGAGCCCGTTTGTCTGGAGGAGATTAGCATAACCCGACTGCATGACTCTTGGTGTAATAAGGTTTAGACTGTCCTGCCCCTCGCCCCAAATTCTAAACTTAAGGTGGGTGGGGATGGGCAGTTTGATTTTAACATAATCCCTGATGTTAATCCTAGATTGGGTGCCTAAACTTAATTTGTAGAAGGGGTGCCTAATCTTAAAGATAGTGTCCATTCTGTGTTTGTTATGCTTGGCATTTTAGGGAGGTCCTTGGATTGGACTGTCCTGCCCCTCACCCTAAGTACTAAACTTAAAAAGTGTGGGGGTGGGCAGCTTGATTCTAATGGGTCCCTGATGTTTTAGAAGTTTTAGACTGGCTGCCTAAGCCTAAAATAGTATAGGGGCACTCAGTCTCTGTTGGGTGGTTTTTATGTAGATGGAATATATTAACTTAGATTTAAGGGTTTTCCTTTTTAAGTAAAAACGTGTGACAGGGTGAAGTCCGAACTTTAATTTTAACCCAAATTTCATAGCAAGAGGGAATTCTAGTAGGACAGTTTGAAGGTTTTTTAATATAACTCTAAATAAAACACCAGAATATCTATAAGTTTGACATACCCTAAAAAAAATGCTTAAATTTAGTTTGCCGGATTAAGAACCTGTTTTTAGATCTGTTATTGAAGGGGATGGTTTTCAATCTCGGATACATATCTGATTTTCATTTTTTTTTTTTTTTTCAAGATGTGTTTGAGTTTTGGAATTATTAAACCTTACATTTAGAGATATATATAATGGGGTATAGGCATTAAGAATAGGCATTAATAAAGGTGTATTTAAATAGATTTTAATCTGGAATATGTGTCCGTCGGGCGTAGGAAAGTGCATTACACAGGACTGTACGAAGTGTACCCGTGCATCTTTGCCCCTAGGGGTAAAAAATCTCTATTAACCCTAACCTGACCTTTTAAAACACACAGGACTGTCATATCTAAGACCTGTTTCCAGTATGTGCCACCTCATACAGTATGTGGTCTGCTTCTATTACTTTGAAAAAATGCCCAGCATTATGTTGTCTTTTATGGTTATATTTTGCATATTTATGCATGCTGTTAGGGAAGCTAAAATTGACAAAAATGGAAGCCTAAAATATTTTTGGAACTTTCATGACCATTATTTATCCAGTCTGAAATGTATGTGGAAATAACTTAGGTGAATGCTATACATGTTTCTGTAATCATTTTGCTCCTTAATATATGAAACTATACCTTTATGGGAAATTTCAATAGGTAATTTCTTTACCCGCAGAAATGTAAGAAAATCTGTTCATTATTACTTTCTCATTTGTTGTGATATCATTATGGTCTAAATTACAGGATTCTAATGAGATTAAAAGGAAATATTTTCTTTATCCTAAGTGGATACGCATGATAAAGTTAATGGTGATTTTTTTTGAAAAAATATAAAGCTTTATTGGAATGTGAGTGAAAGTTCAGTTTGAACATGAATACAAAATTGTTATAGTACAGGATATAAGCAGATTTTTGGTTTTAAATTCAAGAAAGAAGTGTCTACCTTCTTGACCTGCATCACAGAGCCCAGATAAGAAAGGTTCAGTTTAATCATATTTAGATAGTGTTAGCAATAATCTAAAGATAGACTAAAGGATGTTTATGAATGAGCTTGTAGTGAATGTACTTGTGCACAGCATACTTTCAGCCTTCACAGGAAACTTTATTTGTTCAGAACAAGGATTTAAATACTGAGCTGGAAAACAATAACACCATAGGGGCATGCCTCAATTGGCTTTAACAGGCCCTATTTTTTGACATAGCCTCGACTCCCTAAGAAGACAAGAAAAAACTCCCCAAAAAAACCTTGCATGGAAAAAAATGGAAGAAATCTTGGGAAAGACAATTCATAGAAGAGAGACCCACTTCCAGGTAGGTTGGGCATGCAATGGGTGTCAAAAAATGTGATAGATACAATATGCAAAACAGAATACATATGGAAAACACACCAAAGTAGTGATGCAAGAAATAGGGAGTAAACACCAATAAGTCAGTGTTTTGGAAGCTATAGTACAGAAAGAGGATTCAGCATGAAGAAAATGTGAGACTGAACTGCAGTAGAGAAAAAGTAAAGCTGGGGTCTTCAGAGTGTGTACACCACCTAAAAGAGAATAAAGCTGGGCATTGAGAAATAAAATCATGGCTACTGACAAACCATGAAGAAATCGAGATGCTCCCAGGATGAATACACTGAGAGATATCGTTGAAGCTAATTTCTGAATTACCTGTTCAATTGTTGATTGATTTGGAGTGACCCATCCTTTGGTAGAAGTATGTGAAGGGCTGTAAAACTAAAATGTATGCCACCACTTCTCAATTTCATAGTCATCAAATATAAGATTACATATAATAACAGATTAATTATTTAAAATATTGTGATACTACAGGTCTAACTGCCTTTGCTATGCTTCCAAGCAAAACCAAAATCTACAATATAAAATGTCAGTGAGGAAAGAATAAGATTTTAAATGTACTGTATATTTAGAGGGTGGCACGGTGGTGCAGTGGGTAGAGCTGCTGCCTCACAATTAGGAGACCCGGGTTTGCTTCCCGGGTCCTCCCTGCGTGCAGTTTGCATGTTCTCCCCGTGTCTGCATGGGTTTCCTCCGGGTACTCCGGTTTCCTTCCACAGTCCAAAGAGATGCAAGTTAGGTGGATTGGTGATTCTAAATTGTCTCTACTGTGTGCTTGGTGTGTGTGTGTGTGTGCCCTGCAGTGGGCTGGCGCCCTGACCGGGGTTTGTTTCCTGCCTTGCATCCTGTGTTGGCTGGGATTGGCTCCAGCAGACCCCCATGACCCTGTAGTTAGGATATAGCGGGTTGGATAATGGATGGATGGATGAATGTATATTTAGATGAAAATCCCAGGGAAAATACAAATAATCAACATCAAGAACAGCCTCATTATTATGAACAAAATATCCACCTTAGTAAAAGGACAGGTGTCTGTATGTCTATCCGGTTGCTATACCTGGACAGGTGTCTGTATGTCTATCCGGTTGCTATACCTCTGTCATTCCATCAGACGGTGCATCATAAACATGTGTAGTAATAAAATGTATTGCATTATTTCCTCCAACAGAGGGCACATCACAAACATTTACATGAATGCATTTTATTGCTACAAATGTTTGTGATGTGCCATCTGTTGGAGTGACAAATACAGTGTATTTTATTAGTACATGCATTACAAAATACATCCCAGTAGATGAAGCACTGCAAACACTGACACTGAGTTCTATGTTGATTGCTTAGATATCAACCCATCTTTGGTGGGTAGTGTAGCTAGTAACAAATAAATATGCAAGTGTATTTAACTAAGTTCCATGCAGTTTAAGATAACTTTGTTATTGCATATTAAAAAAAGCACAGTGGAAAGAATCCACGGTAATATTTCAACATGTCCTTATTTTACGTAGTGTCTTTTAAGTTGTTTATCATCACAAACTGCTATAAGAAAATGTTATAGTCAATTACCTGTTAGGTCTGCTAGATCTTACTTTTTTAAAGAGAGACCAAATGACTTACACTATTACTCAAGTTTTCAAAGGAAAATAAATATGCACCTTATAACGTATAATATTTCAAACATTCCCCAACAAGTATTGTAGAATCATGTCTGGGAGAGAAGAAAATATTTAATGTGCACTTGTATGGAGGAAGCAGTATAATGGAAAGAATGGTAAAATTAAAGTGAACAAAATCTAATCTTATTAACAAAATTCATAGCCCATTAAACAGACAGCTAAGATAAAAAGAAAATTGTCATTAAAATTAAAAATTTCATACTTAAAGAAATAAATGTGAACCACTTTTCTTGATCATTTGAAATACAGGTGAGCATATTTTATAGAGGGTAATTAGTATTTTCGTTAAAGACATCTCACTTGGTCTTCTCAAAAATTGCAATAGAAGTGCTTCACTTGGGGTTAAGTTAGCAGTTGTCCTCGAAATGTGCAGATAGCTTCCTGCAAAATACGTATCACAAGTCCTATTGACATCAATGATAAAAGAAAAAACAGAGAGGCTAGGGTTAGATTTTGTGTTTCTTTCTTATTTTGTTATAACAGAGCAAGAGAATAAAGTATACAGTAACAGTAATGACTGTTATTACTGATGTCAGTGTCAGGAATGTCTTGAAATAATATAAGGCAAACATTATTATTATTGTTATCATATCTAATAGTCACATTTACAAAAGGAACAATTCGAACAAATCCTTTCTCAAGGTATGCTCTGTTTAAGGTAGTTAGTGTGCAGTGTTACAGTGCAGTGACCCTTGAGAAATAAGCAGGTTATTTTGTTTCCGTTTTCTCCTATCAGTTATAAGCTCAATAATTAATTTTCTATCCCATTTATTCCAATACAGTTATTTGGGGCTAGGATCTGAAACCATCTCAAGTGGGGCACCAGTCCATCACAGATTACACTCAAGCACAACATACACACAACCACCTCCTCTCTAGAGTCAAGCTACATTCATAAAGCACAACAACCTGCATGTTGGAATTTGGAAGGAACCTTGTAACCTCCACATAAGCGGCGACCAGGCAAAGATTTGAACCCAGTAGTTTTAAGTTTACTAATTGCTGAATGCAGCCAAATTTTTTCAGAGTAATGTGAAATTAAAGTTGCAATAGCCAATGAGAGTAATTTAGATGAGCTATCTAATGATAAACCATTTAATGTTAAGCAGTAAAGGAAGGTCATGCTATGTAACTTCTTTAAAAAAAAGTAAGAGTGAATGCCTCATATTATGGCTTCCTGGACTGTATGTGTGAAACAATATTAGATACAATATATTTTTGTCCTTTGATGCAAGCTGAATAGGCTGTAATTCATTTGTGAACCAGAATGAATGGCATGTGTAAATAGAACATGGTATTATGGACGAAGCAAGATTACCCACTGGATATGGTTGTCGTTTATTTTCATTTGTATGTGCTGTTTCCAATAAGTAAACATTATTATAGGATAATTTTCTTCTTAGATAGTAGAGCGGTTTTGACAGACACAATATAGTTGTAATTTGCTGTGTTTCACAGCTCTGTTTATCTGTAGTGTTTATTATCATGGATAATTCATAATATGGGTGTCTCATTCAATTTTAACGTTCTTTATATTTGTCAATTAGAGTCAATGCAGTTCTCATCTTGAAATGAGTTGCTAATCAGTTTTAGCAGATGTATAAAACTATGAATTATACAAGCTCCATATAGTCTATTTATTCTTAGACTGTGTAACTTGTAAAGTATTCTAAATTAAAGTTCGTAATTACTATGAACATAATGCCATTGCATCCAATTCAGTTTAGCTATGTATTTAATCTTGCATAATCAAGCTAATTACAAATCAGAAAACACAAGAAACCAACATTTCCCATAAAGAAGAGCTGTGTTTAATTGTATTTCTGTAGTCTTAAGCACTATTGTAATACTGTGACTTATTGATGAACACAAGTGTTCTCTAAGTATAGAGGTGATGTATTTATTTTGTTGTACAATTTTAAAACTTGGCAATTCTCTGAATTTATGATATAAAGGTAGTATGGTGGCAGAGTGTTTAGGGCCTGTTTAGATAGGTGGGTTACAAACATTAGTGGATGGATGGATATGCTGTATTTTAAACACTTTGATTTTTTGGGAATATACAATTATTCATTATTTACAATATAGCAATTTATTTACATTGTTGTATTTACTAGCAAATTCACCTTATTATTTGGAGCATATTGACATAAGGATGGCATGGTGGTGCAGTGGGTAGCACTGCTGCCTCGCAGTTAGGAGACCAGGGTTCGCTTCCCGGGTCCTCCCTGCATGGAGTTTGCATGTTCTCCCTGTGTCTGCATGGGCTTCCTCTGGGTGTTCCAGTTTCCTCCCTCAGTCCAAAGACATGCAGGTTAGGTGCATTGGTGATTCTAAATTGTCTCTAGTGTGGGTGTGTGTGCGCCCTGCCCGGGGTTTGTTTCCTGCCTTTCGCCCTGTATTGGCTGGGATTGGCTCCTGCAGACCCCCGTGACCCTGTAGTTAGGACATAACGGGTTGGATAATGGATGGATGGATATTGACATAAACCACTAAGAACCTTTAAGCAAAAAAAAACAAAATTTAATTTGTTTTTTCTCCAAAAGATAATCCAAATGTTTCCAATCCTTTTTTTTCTAACTGGTCTCAGTGAACGTTATGAAGCATTAAAGATTTAGAGTACATTACAGTTTTCTGATAGTTGCGTGCAATTAGGTGACAGTAATTCAATTGATGGTTTTCCTCCACAGCTTGTACATTAGGCTGAGAAAGGATAATTGTTTCAGCATTTTTCATTAAAATGTTGAGCTCTATTGTTTTCATAAAACCTGTGAGAGCTGTGAAATTAAAATGTATGCCACCATTTGTCACTTTCATTGCCATCAAATATAAGATTACATATAATAACAGATTAAATATTTAAAATATTGTAATATTTAGACTTCATACTACAGGACCAACTGCCTTTTAATGATTTGCTTTTAAGCAAAACAAAAACCTATAATAAAAAATGTCAAAGAGGAAAGAATAAGATTTCAAATATATTTTTAGATTAAAATCCAAGAGAGAATAAAAAAACCTACATTAAGAACAGCCTCATTATTATGAATCAGAAATCCAACTTACTAAAAGGATAGGTGTCTGTCAGGCTGCTATACCTCTGTCATTCCAACAGATGGTGCATCATAAACATGTGTAGTAGTAAAATGCATTGCATTATTTATTATTCATTCGAACAGGGGGCACATCACACATTTCTATGAATGAATTTTATTGCTACAAATGTTTGTGATGCACCACACACTGTTGGAATAACAATGTTATTAGTACATGCATTACAAAAAAACTCATTCCAACAGATGGTGCATTGCAAATGTTAACACTGAGGTCTATGATGATTGCTTTGATTTCAGCCCAACTAAGGTGGGTACCACAACTAGTAACAAATACATATACAGGTCCATTTGACTAAGTTCCATGCAGTTTAAGATAACTTTGCAATTGCATATTATATAAAGCACAGTAGAAAGAATCCATGGTAATATTTCAATAAGTCCTGATTTTACACAGTGTCTTTTAAGCTCTTTATCATCACAAACTGCTATTAATTAAGGAAATGTTATAGTCAATCTTAATATATTAAAATCAATAATAGAACTTTCAAAAGGTACATATAAAAATCAAAAGCAACTTTATTATCAATCTTTATTTTTTGGGTGATAGTAAGCACTCTGTAAAAACATTAATAGCATATTATTTGACTTTATAAGATGGCTATTTCCATAAAGTTTGCAATTGAAAAAACCTGCACAGGAAATCTAGAAAAATATTATAATCAGTCTTTCCAAATAGATCAGTAATCCGCATTATGTTTTTAATAGTGAAAACAAGTGTGCTTTCATGAATGAATGAATGAATGAACAGAAATCTAGTTTAAAATCGGCAAATTATGAGACTTGCAAATGAGAACAGTTTTGTCTTCACATTTAGGGCAAGTGGAGCACTGCCCTCATAGTTTGCAGCAGATGACATTGTTGTACAAAAAATAAATAAATAGTAAACCCACCTCAGCACCCCCTGCAACTTTGGTCTGGATTTAGTGGGTTAGAAAATGACATGACGTGACCGACCTCAATAATAGCGCATTATCCACAAGTGTTTATCACAAACTTAACTTAGTCATCATAGTTTTGTTTTTTGTTTTTTTTTCAATTTTCTATGATATGCCAAATGTCATTTTCTGTCTAGAAACATTTTTTTTTTGGAGTATGGGAAATTTTGTTTGTGTCTGCCACTGCTAGCCTGTCTCAGGGTTGCTTGGGCAGATCATTCAGCCATTCATAGCTCTTGGCATAATTTTGCCCAGATGTGCACATGTGCAACTTGAACTTTTCAGTTCCACCTTCTGGCTTGAAATATCGAAGCAACCCATTAGTTGATTTTGGTGACAAAATTTAAAGCATGCATTACTTATGCACAATGCACTATTGCACTTTGTACACTGTACAGAATTGAAAATGTATAAATACTAATTTGTATTTCTACTTTTGATAAGGAGTTTTTAATGTTGGTGTTGAGATATCTTTTAATACTGTCCTTTAGTGGCTGTACTGTATTACAACATGTTTATAGATTTTCATTTTCTCATATTTTTGGTTGACATTTTATTATCACTCGTGCTAGTAGCCTAATACATTGTGAAAAGTAGTGTCTCACCCTTGCTTCCACAGCTACCATGTGGCTCCAATAATATTTTTTCTGCTGTGTCCCTTGCTAACACATTCATACTATTGGTTCTGCTTCACACTGTTCACTTTGGGTCAGTGCCAGCATAATCTGTGTTCTCTTTCTCTAACTCCATGAGCGGAACCAATCCAAGCCAGAATTCTTCCCAGGATTGACAGTAGTTATATACCTAGGCAAGTTGATATAAGCAGATAATTTTGTAAATATTGTCTTTTAATTTCATGTCCATTTCACTCACACTCATTCATGTACACAGACTCCATCCCTTCTGACAGCAGTTCTGTACCAGGTCATTGTGGCCTCAGCAGAATTTGCATGCCAAAAATGCCACTGTTTCATTTTTGTTTTTCTACATGTAAGCAAAATGGTCAAAGTCCACTACCAGTAAGTGAGACACTAACATTCTTCAATCCCAATCTAAAATATAAATCAGGAATATAATACATAAAGCCATGAATCTAAACTGTTTGGGGTTTTTGAGTGACTCATTTATTAACCCCCTACCACTGTGATCTTGTGACTGCTGAATATTAGTATCATCTAACAACAGTAAGTAAGAGGTGTGACCAAGGACAATTTACCTGCAAAGAAGGCATACAAAGCATGGAAATGCACCAACAAATGGCAGCAGCATTGTATATCCTTTAAAAATGCATGTTTGCTGCTTTGCTCTTATATTTCATCCCATTTAGATGTGAACTACTAGGTTATTTCTGAAGATATGTGTTACCACTCATACTGTGTCTCTTTATTTTTTTTTCTTTAATATAATGTAGCATTACATTCTCATCCCGAGTTAATATCATTCAGATCATTGGGTGCCAGAGCCTATCCGGACAGTAATTGGGTTCAATGAAGCACCCTAGTTTATCAAGGGATACACACACTCACACAAACATTAATGTGTGGTCAATTCTGAATTCCCAGTTACCCTAAAACACATAAATCTGTGATGATATGGGAACCCACAATAGCCAGTGAAAAATCCACCAAAACTGATGGATAGATTGCAAACTCCACCCTGACAGCAACGTGGATGCTGAATCCTTGAAGTAGCAGTTAAAATAACTGCATCTCCAAGATGCCCTAGTCTGTTTTGCTGTTCTTACATTTAATAAATGTATTCATGAGGGGCGTTCAAAAGGTTTCCTCACTTTTATGTTTTTGTTGGAAACGGTGAAGGCGGGAGGAGTAGTAATTGGGCATTAAAAAGTTGGTACAATGCTGGGAAAATTGCATTGCAAACAAAAATGACTATATAGAAAAGTGATGTAATTTGTTTTTGAAAATCTTAATAAACAGATTTTTAAAAAGTGCGGAAACGTTTTGAAGATCCCTCGTATTTTTAGGGTATTGTCTGAAAAATAATGGAAGATTTGAAAGTGATTGGGAACCTTAAGCATATTTAGTAAAAGATAAAGCAACACATCATTTTATCAAAATGGTTATACACCTCAACGTGTGGCATGTTGTGGGATGCCCAGAATGTGGAGGAGTTGGTCAAGGATTGCCAAACATTGAATTTCATTTGTTCCAAAGGACCCTGAACTCAATTATTCTCTCCAAAAAAACTGTTTACAAGACTTTTTTTTTTTTGTTTCTCTGCTCTCTTGTCCCTTAGCCATATCCTTTGTTAGCTAGATATCTGCCCTCAGTGCTTCAAATAACTATTAATCGTATTAATTATAACCAGGTTTATAAATTTCAGTGTTACCTTTTATTTTGTGTTGCTGTATTATATTTAGTGGCTCCCGTTCCAAGGATTGTACCTGCCTTGCACCCAACGTTTGCTGGGATAGGCTACAGCTGTCCTGCAACCTTGCTGAGGAAAAGCAGGTTAAGGTAATGGACAGATGGATGGATTATATTTATAGTTTGTCCTCAGTGAGGAGAACCATATAAAAAAGAAATAAACTGAAGTTTAAGGTTGTTACTATCTTGCTTGTTACATTCTTTCTCATCATTCTTTCTACTATTTTACTCCGGGTCATCTCATTATGAGTTTATGAGCTTTTAATATTATCTTTGGCTTTTGAACACAGAGTTACAAGAATGCATTTATTTATTTATTAATTCTGCGCAATGTCATATGATCTATGTTTAACAGTTGCTTGCAACCTGTTTTCATGTTATGCTAGCTGAATACAATAATCTTGTAAGTTTTAATTATTAATACATTGTAATTATATTAAATTAAGCCTGACTTTAAATTGAATGGCTAATATAATTTTGCTTATTGTGTGTTTAATTATTAATTTACCCTATTTTGAAAATAAACGTTTTCCAGTACTGATTTTACATTTGTCTGTTCTGTTTACATTTGCATTTATACTAGTAAGACAATAGGTTTTTCTCTAAATTAATAATTAGTTGAACCTGATTTTTTTCAATCTGTTTTCTTGCATACATTTCTGTTCTCTATCACAAAATGGTTACAGCTTCCTAAAATTATGTGTTTAACAGGTTAGGCTCTACATTTTGCAGTTAATGAACTTTAGAAAGGGTAGCTCCTTTAGTAGGTCCATGTATTCTTACTGTGTAGCTAACTACCGTGAGTGATGGGCTACATTCATACCCAACTGGGACACCCTCGAGGTGGAAGGACAGGGGGAGACAGCTTACATAGGGCTTTGTCACCCCCAGGATGCTAGATGGCAGCAAGCCCAGGCTCGGATCCCCACATGGTTGCCCACAAGACATGCCAGGTATTGTAGTTCCAGTGGAAAGATTATTTGGGTCCCATGGGGGCTGCCGGGGAATGTGCAGGATTTGGGAGTCCCTACTCCATAGGGCTTCAACCTCACCTGGAAGATGAACTATTGCCATATCACCTGAAACACTCCTGGGGCCTTGTGTATAACGCCGTGCATAGAACTCACACCATAACATGGCATAAGCACAAAAGCGGGAATGTGTGTACGCACAGAAAAGTCCAGATGCAGGAATCTGTGCGTACGCAAACTTCCACGTTCTTCCGCTACATAAATCCCGATCTGCGTGAAAAGTAACGCTTGTGCAAGCGTATGCTGTCCCATCCCAAATCCTCCCAGAATTACACCTCTTTGAATATGCAAATCAATATAACTAGCCCTTAAGCTCAGCCTTCTGTGAAAAGACAATGGGAAAAGCACAGGGAAAAATATAAGAATTTCAGTGAATACCAAGTGGAGGCAAGGAAAAACATACTATTTGTTGGTTTAAACAGTGGTATAATCAACAAAAGGAAGTTGATCGAGTGACAGAGTATCAGAGAAACTCGAAAGCTGAAGTTCACAAAGTCACACAGTGTCCGAAATAAAAAAGAAGTTGTCACATATCAAAGTCGCCGTGAAAAGGCGAGTCGTAGCCGACAGTCTCAGTGTCATATGAAAGCTTATTAGGGTACAGAGAAAAAAAAAGTGGGGGAAAAAAGCACAAAATGTCAACTTTATTCTCGAAATTTCCACTTTAATCGCATAGTTTATTTTGTCATTAAAGTAGAACATCATAAACTTCATCTTAAAATCGTTTAATTTACTAGTTTCTCAAATCCCATCGTAACTAAAGTAGCACGTTAAATGCTTTGTTTTGTATTTTATCTTCTATGTGCTCTATGTGTGTGAATCACTACGTGCTTGTGCGCTTTCTCTTTCTCTGACAGGACAAGGAATCCATTACATTTGTAATATTACAGCTCTCTGAATAATTAAATTACTGAGATGTATACGTGATATCTTTTTCATGATGATGGGAATGAAAGCATGTTATTAAACATGGCAACACGGTGCATAGTGATTTTGAACGACCTTTATTCAAATTATTGCAGCAGTGCTGTCTCTTTTAAATATACTAACCCCCAATTCCTGTCCTTACTTTTCTTTCTCCAAATACCCAATCGCCATGCAATCAGCTCTATAATAGACGTTAAGCCATCTGTAAGCTTATAACAACAATTCTTCAAAACTTTTAAGGAACATTGAAATATCTTCGTAGTACGTGTTTAATTATTCTATCCATGTATCTTTCCAGTGTTGCGCCAGCCCAGCAAGAATACAGCACGAGGTAGGATCAATCTGTGAACTAGCTAGCGCTGCGGCACCGTGTCCTCACATGTTTAATTATTAACAATACAGATTATTTAAATGAAGTTAAAATTTTATCTGTATAATATAATCAACATATTTTGCTGCATTTCATCTTAAAAATGATATCGTCATCATATGTAAATACGCACTTTATAAAGTGGCACAGGTTGTGTAATATTATAACTGTAGTGCAAGTTTACAGTGAGGTGATTGTACTTATAAGTACAAACAGTTCTACAAGGAGTACTTGTTGGACTGATTGACTGTGTTTAAAGTTCTTGTGATGAAACTGTTTCTGAACTGTGAGGTCTGTACAGGAAAGTCTCTGAAACGTTTTGCCGTGGCTGAGGCAGCGTGTGCTTGATTCTGTATTCCGATAATTCTCTATCCACAGCTGCTGCTGTGATTCCCCACTCAAATACAGTGATATAAATACCCCAAGTGGTGCAGTGAGAGTATGATGATCCGCTGTGGCAACCCTTAACGTAAGCAGCTGAAAGAAGAAAAAGAAGGTGCAGTAACAGTAACAACGCTAAAGCAGTTATGGTATTTGGAATACTATGGCTATTCGCTGGACCATTGTTACAGGTTAATTATAATCAGATGCATTACACTAATAAACAATATGCTTTTAGTTTCAGTGTACTTACAAAGCCGCGTCAGGAATGTGAATCTAAAAGAGAAAGGGAATCCACACAGTAGCACTACTTTGACGCTGGGAGCCGCAAGTCTGCAAAACCGAGTGCAGAACTTGCGTACAACAGGGTATGAGGTACTGTGAAAATGTGCATGGTTTTACGGCAAGTTTAGGTTTTATACATCGTGATTTGAATGTGGAAATGTTCGTACACAACATTTCTGTGCATACGCACCATTTATACATGAGGCCCCTGGAGATTAGATAAAAAGAGCTGCCTGCCCTACATTAAGGATCCAGAGCCCGGAGAAGGAGGATAAAGCTTGCAAGAAGGGGTGGAGGAGGCAGCGACAGAGAGTGGGAAGAAAAGAGTTGTGTGGTATTGGGCCTGTGTATTACTTATACTTGTGGTTGTGGTGGGAAACTCTTGGGGAAGAGTTTCCCACAATAAAAGACTCTTGTGCCCAAGCCTGTTTGTGTTGGGTGTTTGGGGAGCTGAGCACTCCCTGGTGTTCACACTACTTAATCAGTGATAGTGTCATATGTGTTAAATGGTTATTTGAGTAGAATTGCAATGTGTGTACAGTATATGTGTGCCCTTCATTTAGTAGAAGAATGGGTTAAACTACTGATTTAGGTGGCACAGAACATGGCTCAATCATTAATGTATCAGTATTTTATGTTTTTAAATTCTGTCCACAATCAAAAATAAATAAAGTAGTGAGTGTCAAAGATAGTAAGATTAAGCAGATAAATAGGAAAGCAGTTCAGGGCTCTTAAAAACTAAATTTGCATGTCTATGTTAAGAGTCTAAATAGAAATAAAGCTAGAATTTAAGTGCAAAATCAAAAAGTTGTATCCTGAAATGTTTTTTGTGAAGAAGCTTTTCTTTTATTTTTAAACAAACTTCAGATAAACTCTTGACAAAACGCTTGCCATTAAATAAAATGACTCACACACCAACGCATGTAGAATTATGCTCTTGGAAGCAATGGTGCATAACTAGCAATAGGCATCATTGGCAAGGTGTCATCATTGGTGCCAAGCAAGATAAAGTAATCAAAATCATGATAAACATTAATTTTTAAAGAGAAAGTGCACAGAAATAAAAATGACACAAGGCAAAATACATTAATCATGCCCAGAATCTGACAATCAAGTTAAGGTACAACAACTGTGTGAATTTATTTTTGGGTGCTTCTCAAAAATCACCCAGGCAGGACTAGTCTTGTATTGGAAAAGAGATTGTTGTTGACATTACTTATGCTGAGTAATATACAGCCAAGAGAAACATAATCAACCGTGGAGTACAATAGTCATGCCAAATGAGTTATAATAAAATATACAAGTCATTATTCCTTGTTACAGATGTGGCGGGATAGCTGGTCAGCCAACCTATACTTGAAGTTCTGCTCCTGTTACTGAAACATTAAGCAATAAACACACTAAAGAAATAGAAATTTACCTGTTATGATAAATCACATTTCATACTGATTGAAGCTCATCGGATGACAATGAATGGAGATGTCTGACTGAAGTGCAGCTTTGGGGTTTCATTTAATAACCCTTTGATAGACCACGATTGACCAACTAGTTAGATTCTGTGTAGCAGAAAAAAACACAACATAAGTTACATACGTTGGACACACAAACACACACACAAAACAACTTCTGATATCTTGCAGAGACTCATTACCCAAGAGTTTTTTTTCATGCCCTGCAAGTAGCTGTTTTTGACTTGGTGGAATTGGAGGAATGACAGGTATCCTGGCTGGGATAAAGGATGGATTCTTGCCTGGACAGGAGGCCATAAAGAATGGAAAGGGTGAATGCGCATACCAGAAGCAGCTCATTCCCACACATAACAGGTGTGAGTGTTCCTCAGGGCTGAATCCAATTAGGACACATCTGCAAGGTGACATGGGAGTTGAAATCTGAAAATGCTGGCCTATCGGGACCTTTAGGTACCACCAGAGGTCGTTGTTAAGGGAGGACTGTGCTGGTTTCCACATGACCCAGAAATACTCTGGACAACCTGAGCATGACAGCAGAAGCAGTTCCCAGGTTGGATTTAAAAGACAGCCAGCAGCCTCACTTAACTGAGTAAGAGTCGGGAGGCAGTGGGTAAAACTATGGAAGGTGAAAGGAGAGGTATTTATATTTCCGTATTGTGGCTGGTTATTCTGTAAGAAATTTATTTGAACCAGAATTGTGTTGGGGTATTATTCTGTCTGTGGTTTGGGGCTAAAGAACACAACAACTTGTGGTTACAACAGTCCTTCTGAAAGCTAGCTGAGATGAAGGTATGCAAAGTAACATTGGCATGTGTATTTCATGAAAAAAAAATCAATACTTTGATTTCATATGTTTTAGGATAGAAAAATCAAGTTGGATGAAACACTGACAGTAATTGCAAGACAACTCGTGTGGCCTTAAGACATTTTTCCACTGGCACTGTTCTCCATAATTACACAGTCCATTTTTTAACAGATTTCTGTCTGTCCTTCCATTATCTCTATTTGAGATGTTACTTCATTTGTTGTTTAAAACAGAGACTTCAAAATAGTTTCATTGAGCATTAAAAGGGTCAATGAGGAACATAATCTGTGGCTTTTTCAGATGTAGCTCATGGACTCTGACCCAAAACTCTTCAGGTGACTTATGAGCAGTTTAACATACCATGTTGTCTTTCCCATTTGGGTTTCGAATGCCTATTTACTGGCATTTAACACAGGAAGAATGCAGTTTGCCCCAGGTCAGGCAGCGTCATTAGCTTTCCTTTGTAGATCCAGGTGGAGTCTACCACACGAGGAAGTATTTCCTCCAAAACTACTATAACTACACTGAGGGTCAGAACTCGGAGTAGTCTTTGTCACCCTTGTCTCCTTCAAAAACAGCTTTACTATGTCCGAAGTTCAAAACAATCAAGTCAGCACTTTACCCTTTAACAACCACTTTGCAATGCAGTGAAGAGGCAGATCACTGGGAAGATCAACAAACTCCTTGATCTCAGCTGTGACATTGAGAGCAGGTGTTTGAATAAAAAAAAATCTACAGCATGAATGCCATGACATTGTCTACATTCAGCTTTTTACACACAAAGTACTCTCAATGAATGATTCAGAGTAAAGCTTAAAATTCTTGACTCCTCTCGTCAACTATAGAAGTCCTTCAAAGTCATTCACAGATTTGACAACAGCTGGTGTTCAGTCCGGCATGGTGGTGCAGTGGGTAGCACTGCTGCCTCGCAGTTAGGAGACCCGGGTTTGCTTCCCGGGTCCTCCCTGTGTGGAATTTGCATGTTCTCCCCTGTGTCTGCTTGGGTTTCCTCTGGGTACTCTGGTTTCCTCCCACAGTCCAAAGACATGCAGGTTAGGTGCATTGGTGATTCTAAATTGTCCCTACTGTGTGCTAGGTGTGTGTGTGCGCGCCCTGCCCGGGGTCTGTTTCCTGCCTTGTGCCCTGTGTTGGCTGGGATTGGCTCCAGCAGACCACCATGACCATTGTAGTTAGGATATAGCGGGTTGGATAATGGATGATGTTCAGTCCATAATTATTACTATGAGATTTGAAAGTGGTAAATTTACTTTCTCAAAGAACCTTATCTCCTTGATGTCAATACCAAGGGTCAGGTCTTTTGATGAAAAAACAGCAAGTAGTTTTTCTTCTGACACAGATTGTAGAAAGTCTGCTGATTCACTGACCCAGACATAATGTTTAACCAATACAACATTGTAAGAAAATCTGTTACAATCGCCATGGCAAAATACCTTATTTGTTCCTGTTTCTCATGGAGATTGAAGCTCATCATGTTAAAACACATAATAAAGGCTACAAACATGAAATATAATTATGAAAGAAAATGTATGATGTTACTTGGAGAGTCACAAGTGGCTTATGAGCCTTGGGTTGGCCAGATATGAAGGAGAGTAATATCTGAATGCCTTTACGTATATAAACACTGTAGCTGATCAAGTGTTTCCCTTCATTGCAGAAACATGTCTATCATGAACTAATTTTTTGTAATGGATAATACTTGAAATGGGTGATAATAGAAAATTTGAAATGGTCCTGCAGACATAACAGGGAGTTCATCTTAATGCAGTGACCTCTGCAATCACTGCATTTCTGTTTAACTGAGCATTTACAGAAGACAATGAAACAAAGAAGACAGCCAAAACCAGCCAACTTACAACAATTAAGGGGAAGACTTGAGGTCAATAGTGGCCGATGACTCTCTTCACCCTTGTTGATTGCATTCTTATAGTAATTCTGTTTATTCTATGGGCGAGTTAATTATGTGTTTCTAGTATGGTGGAAACTATAGAAACTGAAGGTGTCATGAAGGATATGTTAATTGCAGAAAGCTGTTATAACCTCTTCATAGCATTTAGGGTCTCTTAAATGTTCTTCTTAGAAAATATTTTACCATTATAACAAACTTAACACTGCCACAAAAATAGTCTGTTCCTAAATTTTTGCTGGAACTATTTTTAATATTTCAGCTTAAATGTAAGCCTGAATCATGCTGAATAACCTGCAATGTCTGTGACAAAAACGGACATATTCTTCTACCACAGGATGGAGCCCAACCACACACTAGTGCCAATTAGGGATCGCCAGTTCACCTAACCTGCATGTCTTTAAACTATGGGAGGAAACTGGAGCACCCAGAGGAAACCCACATGGGGACAATATGCAAACTCCATGCAGGGAGGATTCGGGACCCAAATTCTGGTCTCCGTACTACAAAGCAGCAGCCCTACTACTGTGCCACCGTGCTGCCCACAAAACAAAAGTAAAAATTGCAAATTAAGTTCTACAAAATTAAAAAAAAAAGTAAAATTTATTTTGCTCACAGAAATACAGTATATTGAAATGTTTCACAATGATTTAAATCTAAATTTACAGAGGGAAACTTCAGGTTGAGACTGGCTACTCTGTTACCAGTAATTGATACTCCTCAAAAAACTAGTGTTTTGAAATATTTAAAAATCTGTTATATTTGTGAATTTCTTGTCTAAGAGGGTGGATTGTACAAGGCAAGCCTGATAACTCATGATCCTTCACCAATACACTGAAGAAGCATTTGCCGAAAGGTGCTGTTTGGTTAAGATAAAAAGGTTTGAGTCATTGTTACTGCCAAAAACAAAATGGTTTAGATGGAAGAGACCCTTAAATTATTTACTGAATTTGCCTCATGCATAGATTCACCTCTGGCTTACAAAAAGGTTTAAAGTGAACTTGAAATGAACATTCCTGCACTATCCTCAGTAACTGCATTTAAAATGCTATGTGTCATTCTCTTCTTACAAGTTACGTCAAATCTGACACAGACAGAGTACAAGAAAGAGCATTTAAACAAATTTCCTGGAATATGCATTCACAATTGGGAATAACTGCAGGACAGTACAAGACATCTAGTAAACACCAGGTTTACTCATATCATACTGCCTGAAGAGACTTAAGGTTTATATTCAAAGTCAATTTTGCACAAAACAATACTGATGTAGAAATCCGAATGAAACGTTGACCATGGGCCATGCAGCTGAAGGATGTCTTCATAAAGAGAAATCACAATTCAACATCCCACTAGTTAAATGCATCCCATGACCCTGTAGTTAGGATATAGCGGGTTGGATAATGGATGGATGGATGGAATAGTTAAATGCAATTAAAAAATAACTCAAATATCAGTATCAATTTCACTTACAATTTTCTTTCATTATTCTACAGTTATATATATGAATTTAAAAATATAAAGGTCTGTGATACGGTTTGTACATTTGTAGCTGGAAATCCACAAAGGGAGACAGTGAATCACATATCTTGAAATAGTTTTTTATTCCTAAGCTTTTGAATCATCATCATCGGAAAATGATTAAGCTTACAGAAATCCAAGACAAGATATATCAAATAGGATGGGTGTTGGTCTTATTTAGTTATGTGCATGTTCTTCCTTTTAAGCCTGCATATGCTGGGCTCACATCTGAATGTCTGTTAATGGCGTTTTAATTAGATACCCACATTTCAGCCAGTTGTGTGGCACTTTTAGTATTAGCTTTGAATTTCACTTGCACTAAGTCCCGTTTATAATACATGATTCATTGCCTCCCTTTGTGGATTTATATATATATATATATATATATATATATATATATATATATATATATATATATATATATATATATATATATATATATATATATATATATATATATATTGTCACAAAAGCCAAGATAAGACAAAGCAAGGTTTGGGGCAGCCACCCGTATAATTTGTTTTTCTGGCTGCAAAGTGTTCTTTTCAAATAATAGCACTGCTGTGCACAAAACCGAGTCCAATACAGAACTGAGGGCATAGGGAAAAGGAGGAGGTTTTTAAAGGAGAAGACAGGAAGTGAGATCATAGGGGTCAGGCTCACTGAGGTCTTCAGCCATTGGTTCGAGCCCAGACGTGACATCACAGGGGCCGGAGCCGGCAAGGTCTCCTTCGATAGGCTCGGTCCCGGAAGTGACGTCAGGAGAGCCAGGTGGAATCTCCTGGGAATGGCCTGCAGGCAAGAAAGAAAAAGAGTCAATGCACTCTGCCACATCCTGGTATGTCTCAGAACTGTCCTTACCCAAGCCCTTTAGCTGCCTCCCATGCGCATGTGTGTGACAATATACCTGTATATATATATATATACTAGCAGAATACCTGCGCTTCGCAGCGGAGAAGTAGTGTGTAAAAGAAGTTATGAAAAAGAAAAGGAAAAATAAAAAAAAAAACATGATTGTTAATGTAATTGTTTTGTCATTGATATGAGTGTTGTTGTCATATCTATTCTTAACAAATGAAAAGAAAATATATATATATATTTATATAGCATATCTTTGCAAAACAAAAAGAAAGAAATAGAGCATCACATACACGTCTTCTTTCCTCTGCCTATTAAGTAATAAATTAAATCGATTATAAATTATTAACACAAAGTAAATGAAAAAAAATATCGGAAAAGAAACAGAAACCAGAACTTACCCCACAGCATCCACGCTTCTAGCGTTAGAGCCAAAAACGTGGTACACGCAGGTTGTGAGGTGTGACGCTAATTAACGCTCGTGCTACAACAGATTATAGTGTTGTTATACTATAAACTATTTACAGGGATCAACAGTTTTGGGGAAGTCCATAACAAAAAAATAAAATTATAGATAACATTTTACACTTTGCTATATGAGCAACTGTTGCTGGGGGTGCCAGAATCCAACAAGGAAGAAAAATGAAAAACATTATTTGTACAAAATCTTAATTTATTTAAAACGGATAACTCCCGCTCTCACGTGCAAGTCAGCGTGGATATTATGAACATCTGTTCCAAGTTCTATTTAAATAGTCGATAGAAATGTCTTTGGTAGGAATGTAAGTTAAATGTAGGCATCTTTGCATAAAGTTTTGACTATCCAGCGCTTACATTATATATTTCGAAATATTCCAAGACCGTCTTTATATACAGTACTCAGGTTTTGGGAAGCGCTAATCAATGTAATCGGTGTACCAGGAAATCATGCATTGACACAAGTTCCCCTTTGCTTGGAATTGAAACTGTGATTAAATGCATTATTTTTTCTAATGCGTTATGGAGCACATGCATCGAAGCTTCTCATCTGTGCGATTGTCGAGGCTTGCTGAGTTGCGCAGCAGCCTTACTTATGAATATGCTAAACACATTCCTTCAGCCGCCACGCCTCCCACGGCGAGCGAGCTGCCCGCTATGGCCGTAAACAGTACTGTATAGGAAAGAAGGTTCTAGTTATGACCGTCAGGTTTTGGGAAGCGCTGATCAATGTAATCGGTGTGCCAGGAAATCATGCATTGAAACAAGTTCCCCAATGTAACCTTTTTTTAATGCGTTATGGAGCACATGCATCGAAGCTTCTCATCTGTGCGATTGTCAATGTAACCTTTCGTAAGTAGTGCCTGGAGGATTCAGTGTATATGTCACTCGCTCGCTTCTTATTGTTTCGCTGCCTTCTCAATTATATACTGCATGTTTTCTTCAGCGCGTTTTGGAGCTCTTCCTGGTTTTCTACGTAGTGCGTTGACAGTCAGTTCACGTGATTACGTGGGAGGCGTGATGATGTCAGAAGAAACTCCGCCCCCCACGGCTTTCTAGCTGAACTCCATTACAGCGTATGCAGAAAAATAGCTTCCAGTTATGACCATTACGCGTAGAATTTCAAAATGAAATCTGCCCAACTTTTGTAAGTAAGCTGTAAGGAATGAGCCTGCCAAAATTCAGCCTTCTGCCTACACGGGAAGTTGGAGAATTAGTGATAAGTGAGTCAGTGAGTGAGTGAGTGAGTGAGTGAGTGAGTCAGTGAGGGCTTTGCCTTTTATTAGTATAGATATACATGTATATATATATATATATATATATATATATATATATATATATATATATATATATATATATATATATATATATATATATATATCATTAAATTGTGAAATAAACACATAATTAAATACAGGTCAATGAATTATAATGAAATACAGTGTAATTTTATTTTGGGTCAACAAATTTAATTTAATTACTGCAGGTTTTATTTCAAAAAGGCTTTATTTTTAAAGATCGAGTTTAAATGCCCACACTATTTATTTCAGAATATTATGTGTTTATTTCACAATTTAATGATATATATATATATATATAGCTGGAAATCCACAAAGGGAGGCAATGAATCATGTATTATACATGGGACTTAGTGCAAGTAAAATTCAAAGCTAATACTAAAAGTTTTATGTTCATTAAAGTCTCCTCTCTTGTAAGTGTAGACCAGGGGTGCCCACCCTTTTTTGGCTTGCAAGCTACTTTTAAAATGAACAGGTCAAAATGATCTACCTACAATAAAAATTATAAACATATATATATACTGAGTATCAGAGGTGGATAGTAACGAGTTACATTTACTCTGTTACATTTACTTGAGTAACTTTTAAAAAAAAATCTTCTTAGAGTACTTCTAAGAGTAGTTTTACTGCACCATACTTTTTACTCTTACTTGAGTACATTTGTGAAGAAGAAACGCTACTCTTACTCCGCTACATTGGGCAACACTCAAATTGTTACTTTTTTTCCATTAGATAAATTCTGACAGACAATTTTCAATCTGCTCTGTGTAGCGTATGCTGTCAAGTTGCGCACACGCCTTCCATAGCGTCTCCAGCTCTGACGCAAGGTTTTGGATGTTCCCCAAATCAAGGCGCTGCAGCTTTGAGGACAGATGTTGCATTTTTTGTTTAAAAGCATTAACTCAGCTAATCATATTGACCATATTTTTCTCTTTCCTTGCAGCTGTAAATTAAGCTCATTCAGCATGTTGGTCAGATCGGAAAAAAATGCCAAGTCTAGCGGCCATTGATCGTTATTAAGTTGCTTGTATTCTGCATGTTTAATGACGAGGAGAAACTCCTTTTTCTCCAGCCAGAGGTCTTGAAATCTCAGCAGGAATTCCTCCCTAGCCATCTGCCTCAAAGAAGGCATCTTTTATCATCTCTCCATCTTGGAAGGATTTCTTAGGCTTAATGATCGAGTGACTCACCTGGAAAGATGCTTTGGTGTGTCTGCCATTGCTTTTGAATTCAGCCAAGTGAAAAATGACGGATGTCCGATTAACTGCGATTTTAGTTCCCTCTCCTTTCTCTTTCTCAGATCGCTTTTTGGAAGGAAGTCAGTTTCATAGTTTTTATGAACAGTTCGAAAGTGCCTTTCCACATTTTCCTTCTTTGGAATAGCAATGATAGATTGACAGATCAGACAAATGCACTTCAATTGTGACATTGTGAGAGAAAAAATCCTCTTCCAGTTCCACATCCAGCCCATAAACAATCATTTTTTTTTAAATCCCTTCTTTAGTCGATATAAATTGGATGGCTAACTAGATCACTTAGATAGCCGGAGTTTTGCAGTAGCTCGCACGTTTGATCGTGTGTGCAGGATGACCAGTGTGTTAGAAGAAAAGAGATCTCAGACTGGCCGCCTTGTATGTCAATCAAGTGGCAAATGCCATAAGGAGGATATATGATAGACTAACGTTTAAAAAAAAAAATTTTTTTTAATGCAACGAGATCTACCTGCACTCCCTTTCTGATCTACCGGTGTAGACCAACAGGCTAAACTTATTCTTATTAGATAATCATTTCCTGCATGTTACTTTTTTAAATGCATCAGTCACTGCCACCGCAGACACCACCACTGTCACTTTCCTTGTACGTATTCTGTACCACTCCTACATACTTCTCTGCTACACATCCTCATACAGTACCGCAACTCCTCTCTAGGCACCCTGTCATATGCTTTCTCAAGGCCCACGAAGACACAATGCAACTCCTTTATGCCTTCTCTATAATTCATCCATCCATTCCATCAACACCCTCAAAGCAATCATTGAATTTGTAGTCCTCTTTCCTGGCATGAAACCATACTGCTGCTCTCTAATCATCACCTTCCTTCTTAACCTAACTTCCACTACTCTTTCCCTTAACTTCATGCTGTGACTGATCAATTTTATCCCACTGTTGCTACTATAGTTCTGCACATCACCCTTATTCTTAAAAACTGGTATCAGTACACTTCTCCACTCTTCAGGTATCCTTGCAGTTTCCAAGATTGCATTAAACAATCTGGTTAAAATCTCCACTGACATCTCTCCTAAACCCTCCATGCTTCCACAGGTATGTCATCTGGAACAACAGCCTTCCCATTCTTCATCCTCTTCATAGCTGTCCTTACTTTCTCCTTGCTAATCCATTGCACTTCCTGGTTTACTTTCACCACATCATCCAACCTTCTCTCTCTCTCTCTCTCTCTCATTCTCTTCTTTGATCAATCTCTCAAAGTACTCTCTCCATCTGCTCAACACGCCCTCCTTGCTTGTGAGTTAATGTCCATCTTTATCCTTTAACACTCTAACCTGCTGCAGGTGTTTTCCAGCTGGGTCCCTCTGTTTAGCCAATTGGTAAAGGTCCTTTTCTTCCTCCTTAGTCTCCCACCTTTCATACAACTCATCATACGCCTTATATTTATCCTATGCCACCTCTGTTTTTACCTTAGGCCTTATCTCCTTGTCCTCCTATGTACTTTCTTCATTTCTATGACTATCTCATTTTTTCTTCACCAACCTCTTCCTCTGTATTTTCCCTATTCCACCATCAGGTTTCTTTGCCCTCCTTCCTTTGTCCATATAATAACACCAAGCACCCTTTTAGCTGTCTCCCTTACCAGTTCTGCTGCAGCATCTTGGCAATCTGATAACTCTTCACTGCCAGATAGTGCCTGTCTTACCTGCTCCATGAATTCCACCCTGCAATCTTCCTTTTTCAAATTCCACTATTTGATCCTTGGCTCTGCCCTCCTCTTTTTGATCTCCAATTTTATTCTACAGACCACAATCCTATGCTGCCCAAACTATGCTTATTCCTGCCACCACTTTGCAGTCTACAGCCTCCTTCAGACTGACCCTTCTGCATAAGATACAGTATAATCCACCTGTGTGCATCTTACTTATATGTCACTCTGTGTTCCAACTTTTCTTAACATATGTATTCACTGCAATCATGTCCGTCCTTTTCACAAAATCCACTACCATCTGACCTTCTTCATTCCTCTACTTGACACCATATATACCCATTAACTCCTTATCCTCTGTTCACTTCATCAAAATGTCCATTGAAATCCACTCCAATCACAACTCTCTTTCTCTTGGGTACACTTTCCCCAACTTTATCCAACTCACTCCAGAATTCTTTCTTATTCATTGCACACCCAACTTGTGGGGCATATGCACTAATGACATTCATCATCACATCTTCAATTTCCAGCTTCATAATCAGCACTCTGTCTGACACTCCTTTCACCTCCAAAACTCTCTTAACATACTGTCCCTTCAGGATTACCCCACACCATTTCTCCTCCCATATCATTCAACAACACCTGCAAAGGTATTAATTAAGAAGTCAATACACAAGCATTCTTTCTTGAATACAAAACATAACCACCATTGCAGAAAGTGCTTCATATTCCATGTAAGTGGCAGTAGAGCAGTTGAACACAATACAATGGATGGAGATGCTTCAGTTGAGATTCAGAGGCTATATGTGCCTAGCTAAACTTTAACCTGATGGAGGAATGCTCTATCCCTGGGATAATATGCTCTCTTTAATCAGCAACAAAGAACAGATGCCACTGATACAATAGTCCCCAAAATCAGCTTTTTCAAACTGCATGGCCAATTGCCATTTGCCTGTGCAGCCTGTCCTATGACGCTTCTTAAAAGGCTTGGCTCAGCGTCGACATTCATCGCCTGCTTCCACTAGCCCTTTCTTTCTTTATATCCTAGGCTTGGCCTGCTGTACTTGCCTCCTCTTTTCAATTTATTCCCAATTTTATGAAGTTGAAGATGCTGAAGTGGAAAACTGGCTCACTGGTTTGTTAAATCCCCCAAAAAAATTATTTAACCAGCAGCCTTGTTCAGTGATGCCGTACTACCACAAACAGATAAGGCATACACACCATGGTAGAACAATTTTAACCTGTCTCTGATACACCTTGCCTAACTCCCCTTCCATCTGGTCTCTTGCAATATATCAACCTTCCTTCTCTCCATCATATCAACTGACTCTCTCTCTTTACCAGTCATATTGCCAACATTCAAAGTTCCTACCCTCACTTCCGTTCTCCTAACTTTCCTCCTTTCCTCCTGACTCTGGGCATGCTTTCCCCTTTTCTTCTCCACGAACAATCTAGTATGGAAATCTGTATTATTCTCAGAATATTGATCTGCCAAAATTTTGTACCGGATGCTCTTCCTGACGTAACCCTCTCCATTTATCCAGACTTGGGATTGGCATGAAGAAACAAACTGGTTTGTGCATTATCTGTGGCTGGGTTGCTACTTTTCTTGTATTCAAAATGGCTAAAACATTAAGACACTAACAGTTTATAGATGAAATATATAGAGATAATTTAACATATTGTGTAATGGATGCATTTATTAGTAGATAATAAAACTGTATCTTAAAAGCCGAACAACCTAATTACATTTTCCTGCTGCTACGATCCACAGGAAATGTCTCATAACAAATCAAACATACATTAAGGACAAGATGCTGCTAGTTTCCTTCTTTTCCTGCTCTTTAACTTCATCCTGCAGATCTCTGCAATTTCATCTTCTCACTATTGTTATCTGCCTATCAATGTCTCCACAATCCACCAGAAAAAACACCACAACTCCTTCAAGGGGCTGCTATTTACCCTCTCTATGAAAAAGTGTCCACATGTCTTCTTAAAAATGTTCTCAAGATTCATGGAATGCAGAATGTCTAGTGGGTCATTGTCACTTTGCTGTTCCTATCTGAAAAACAGACTATCAACCACAATATAATGCTATTTTAAGACAAAACTAAGATACGTATATGGATTGGTAAGTGCTCTTCAAACTATTCACACCAATGAAGAGGTTCTCGGTAGTTTATGATCAAATAAACACTGTCTGCACAGATGCCTAGGTGATTTTATTCTGATCTCCTTTTGTGCAGACACAGTGTTCAGTCATAAACTTCTAATGACTTTTTCATCAATGTCAATATTCTGAAGAGCATGTGTCCATCTGAACAATTCCAGCATATTGTCAACTTTTTTCTCAAAATAGCATCTTCTGTTAAATAATCTCTTTCTGTTTTATCTGCAAAATTAATTATCCAAATTCTACTGTGCATGCACATTTTTACCAGTTGGAATGCAAAGCAGTGCTGAAGATCTCTGATAACCTACCACCTAAAATTAGGGAAAAATAATTTAAAGCAAAGATAAACCTATAGAATCAGATTCAGCCTGGTGATCTTTGTCTTGATTGACAAGTGATAAAACTATCATGAATAAAGGCATTTTGAAAACAATGCAGGCATTAAAGCAACCAATTTGAAAAGTCCCATTGTTAAATAAAAATGGTCTTTTAAAACAAGGCCATTTTGAAATAAAACCTGCAATAGTTAAATATAACGTAACTACAGTACATAGTTGACCCAAAATAAAATGATGACATTGCATTTCATGTATTTAATTTCTGTGTGCATTTTTCACAGCTTATTGACTCATTTATACAGTATGCAATACATTGCTGTTCTGTTCATGTGATTTATTTCATAATTTTATTTCCATGATGTTGTGCATTACAGGATGTTAGTAATAGAAAAACTACATTGCCAAGTGTCAGACTGTGATTACTCATCTTTGAAACAAAAATTGAGAAGTGTATTGTTTTCTGCAAAAAGGTTTTACTGCATATACTTATAAATACTTGCTACTATCTTCTATAAATATGTGAAAATGACAGACATGAGAAAAGAAAGTCAAGCCAGAGTTATAAAGTGATATATTATGTTTGATATATATACTGTATCTCTGTATAACTAGGTAAAACATAAAGCTGCTTGTCACAAACATTAAAAGAACAGTGACAGGTCAGAAAGAAGAGCCTTTTCTGGCCTTTTATGACAACTTGCCTGTTTTATTAACCCATCATCCATTTATGAGTCTCCACTACCTCACCCTTCTGCAACATTACAGTGACTGATCAGGTTTTAGATAACATAACATACCACTTTCCCTTTAAGGGTTATTTAGCCTTCATCTTATGAAAAATTAAAAAACCAGCTTATTATTCAAAATTTTATAAAAAATAGTATTTCTAGCAAACTTATTATGTTTGTGTGTATTGTCATAGAAGACACGGGTAGGCTGGCATCCCAGAAGGAATGAGTGGTTACTTGCATGGCTGGGAGGTCTTGATAATATAAGGGAGGAACAAGTTAACCTCCCGGGGCCATGTATTCCCCCAGCACAACAGGCAGCAACAACTCTCTGACAGGTCTTCTGTGTACACACTTGCAGGGCTACATGAGAGTTGTAGTGCCAATGGGCAGCCCTGCTGGGTTGTGTGGGATCCACCGGGGGAGCTGATGGGAGAAGCTGTCCCCAGTTTAGGGAGATTCCGTCTGATCTGGAAGTGCTTCCTGAATGCAGTATGGTGGCACCAGAAGTACTCCTGGATCAAGATTAAAGGAAACTGCTTTGCTTCACCTGAGGGAGCTAGAATGGGGTACGAAGGAAGAACTAAGCCTACTGGGAGGAGTGGTGGGGAAAAGTTTAAGGAGAAAGTTTATTATAACACATAATGGAGAAGAAAGAAACATTGTAAAGGTATTTAAGTTAATCAAAAGCCTTTACTTGTAGTAGAAATTGTGTATGTGCAATTGTGTCTCGAGTTAGGAGTGTATCATTGTTTTCTTTCAGTATTTTGTTAAAATCAAGTATTATCAAATGTTCTAAAATACAGTTACTGTAGGTCATCTGAGTTTTTGTTGTGAATTATGTCGTGGCCATTTTAAAAAGCATTTTATTAAGAATAGAACATCAAAACAAAATGAAGGTTGTCCTTAAATATTCTAATATTGGGCTTTTCTGTAAATGCTAGGCATTATTTGGCTTTTACCATAGTCCTTTACAAATTGACTATATAATTTAAAATATGACAGTTATTTAGTAAAATTATTTACTCTAGTAGTAAAAGATAAGAATTAGAGGACAGCGCTGCCTGTATTATTCCCTTCCAAGGATGTTTCTCATAATTGAAAACAGCAAAGGCTGAATGCACAAACATCAAAAACATTTAATCATAGAAAGATATATACGATAGAAGGAAATATTGCATGTAGCATTTGAAAGAGAACTGTGCATTTGATAAAAAAAAATCATCATAATTAATAAAAAGTATATCAAACACTTCATAAAAAAGAGCAAAAAATATAAAAATGTATGGGACAAAAATAGAATATTGTAGAATGATAATGATTAACAATGTTTACACAATCAGTATACAAATACAATTATAAAAAACAAGTCTATCATCCAAAAATATCTGCTGAAATGGGGAACACTCAAAAAAATATACAAACTAACATTATAACTAGGAAACCTCATATCTGTGTCATTGTTTGAACCACAAACTGTCAAAAAGGTTTTTATCACATTTGTTCCAGAATTGAACAGGCTTTCAAATTCATTCAGGAAAATGCCATTTGAACATTTCATCCTTCAGCTCCTGGTCATTGGCAAAAAGACAGACACTTGAAGGCATCTTTCATGTTTCTAACTGATAAGCTGCTGGAGTAGAATATCAAAGACACCTGTCACAAAATGTTCTGTTATTTCTTGTCAAGACCGGTCATCAAGCCATTTGCCACGTTCCAGCTGCTATGTGTGCCCTGGCTCCACCAGATTAGTATTTCCTTTGACTGCTTTACCAAAGACTATATATAGTAGTGAAAAAGATGTAAGTAACAAATATGCAGTAGCATTTTGCCATTAAAATTCTGGTTTGGCCATACCAGAACCTTCCTCAACAGGTGCAGACTTTCTCTAATGTTAACATTAACTCACCTAACTAATAAAACATGTCCTTCTTTTGTTAATAGCTAGCAAATTAGGCAAGTTCATATCACAAAAAAATCAATCAAAGAATAGGATGCTTATGGTGGCATCAAAGGGCACGGTACAAAAAATTTAAAGATGTGACACACTCAATTTAACAAGGTGGTGATGTGCACAGAGATGTGTCTTGATTGTGATCCTCTCTATCATCATCGTCATCATCTCACAAAATACAGCAACATAGATTTTAACTTTAAGTAAACTGAAATCTTCTGCACAAGACTTGGGGGCTGTCTGGTAGCTGCACTAACAACCATGTTGCCAGGTGTTTGCTGGGCAGTGTGAGGCCAGGAAACAATAAAAAAAAATGTTTTTCTAAATACATGTTCTTTCCATACAAGCACTCTTTGAAGTAAGGGCATCATGCTATTGGATTCTTTTTCAAGAAGTGAAATGAGCACAAGTAAGGCTTATTTGGTGGCTTTTTCAAGTGGAGTGCTGTCACACGGTCCTCCTCAGTGGTGGGTGAAGATCTTGTTCTGGTAGAGTAAAGTCTTGTGATCAGTGCATTCCTCAAACTGGATTTCATTCTTTTGTTAAATTACTGTGGCTACCTTTAAGGGAAAAAAATGGAACTTGAATTTTCATACCTCTTGCTTGCACTGCATATCATTCATTGTAAAAATCTAAACCTTAAAGTGCTGTTTTAAAAAAAGGCCAGTCCTTATGTTATTGCTGAGAATAAGGGAGTGTAGCCTTAAGCCCCATCACTAAACTAGAAAGTTCAGGTTGTATGAGTGCACGCTTACCAAAATTAAACAGAATACTGCGGAGCAAATTGGTCCAGCTGCTCAGCCGGAAACACAAAGACAATTTCAAATACTACAAAAAGCAATGTTTTCAAAGATAGGAAATTATATTTAGTATGCAATGAAAACGTAAAAAGAAATAATTTAAGAAGTCATGAATGAGCGTTATACTACTACTACTATTATTACTACTACTACTACTACTAATAATAATAATAATAATAATAACTAATAATAATAAATTAAATTGCTGAGGTAAGCTTATGGTTTATATTGCACAACATCTGGTGAGGCTGGGCTTCAATGGGACTTAACGTAGTAATATCATTGCTAATATAACACCTATACCACTGGAAAAAGACAGATAAACAGCATGCTGCTTAAGTATTATGTGGGCGTATTCATATATTCTGGCCATGAGAGAAATTGGAAACAACTCTGTAAACCAGGCCATTAGGGAACTCAAGAGTCAACACTTTATTGCATTCTGTCTGTTACTTTTATAAAGTTGATATAAACAGCAGCAGTTTATTTCCTTTTTGTCAGGTACAATAAAGTGAAGGACTTCAGTTAAAAACTACATTACACAGTAAAGCCATGATTTATTTGTTGTTTAAAGAGAAAATCCCTTATTTATTCCTCAGCTATTTGTACCAAGTTAAAACAAAGTCTCTTTTTAGCCATCTGTTGAAAAAGTGTACAGCTGAAATTAACAGGATAGATCTTATGTGACACATCCATAACCTGCAATTCCAAAGGTTTTATCAGATAAGTGCTCAAAATAACTCAGTGGAACATTCTGTAAAAATAAGTGTAAAAACATATTTGTCAGATACATCAATAGAGTGCAAGAAAACCCTTTTTAATTTTTAAAAAATTGCTTTTGTTTGGATCAATAAAGTTCTATTAATAGTTTAATCACAATGAATTTGTATAAAAGACGAGTTTAAGTTAAAGTTGAACCTACTCTTAAAATTTTTCCTTTATTTTTTATTTGTTTGTTTACTTGTTTGTTTATATGTAACATAAGTCAAGGGCATAACAACGCTGTCGCAGGGATTTTGTTATTAATTTGAATCTGTCTTTATGTTATTTTACTTTTTTTGTCAGGTGTGGATTTGACTTTACTATCTCCAAACTGGCTGTCACATTGATCTGTTTTGCTGTAATAAACTGGCTAAATATACAGTATGTATGTGTCAGCTCTAGCCATTTTCTCTACAAATAATGCAGGTCTACATGATGCATTGTATCTCAGTCTAATGGCTGCCCTCATGGGATGATCTTCCTTGCTTGAATGTGTAAGTAACAGAAAAAGACCTTCACAGATTATTTGTATACAGTTTGCATCCAGAAAAATCTGTACTGGAATAAGCATTTCAGGAAGGATTATGTATTGATTAGTTTCCCACTTAGAGACACGACAGGTTAACACAAGACAGGGATAGGGTAAAGAAATGCTATAAGAAACAACAACAACATTTATTTCTATTGCACATTTTCATACAATACAAACAATGTAGCTCAAAGTGCTTTACATGATGAAAAAAGACAAAATAAATAATTAAAATTAGGGAACAGTAATTAACATAGAATAAAAGTAAGATCCGATGGCCAGGGAGGACAGAAAAAACAAAAAAACTCCAGACGGCTGGAGATAAAAAAAAAATCTGTCCAGGCCATGAGACCACCCAGTTAGGTATTCTACCTAACATAAATGACCTCAATCAGTCCTCATTGTATTCAGGGTTCTCAAGGAACAATTTAATGATGATGGTCATGTGGACTTCTGGCCTTTAATCCATCAATGTAAGAACCTTTGATTAGGTGGTGGTGGCGCAGATCGCCACCACAGAAAACCGGAAAAAGAACAGAAGAGAAAGTAGGGGTTAGTACAGATTTTGGAGCCACCATGAATAATAATGATAATTAATTGAATATACAGAGCATCAGAATTTAACTAAGATGAAGCTATGAGAAAGCCATGTTAAAGAAATGTGTTTTCAGCAGTGTTTTAAAGTGCTCCACTATATTAGCCTGACAAATTCCTATTGGCAGGCTATTCCAGATTTTATGTGCATAACAGCAGAAGGCCGCCTCATCACTTCTTTTAAGCTTAGCTCTTGGAATTCTAAGTAGACACTCATTTGAGGATCTAAGGTTACGATTTGGAGTGTAAGGTGTAAGGCATTCCAAAATATAAATCATAAGCAGTATTTTAAAGTCAATTCTAAATTACACAGATAACCAGTGTAGTGACTCGTTTCCAAGTTAAGATTCTAGCAGCTGCACTCTGCACTCGTTCCAATCGATTGATGTCTTTTTTGGGTAGTCCTGAGAGTGCATTACAGTAATCTAGCCAACTGAAAACAAAAGCGTGAACTAATTTTTCAGCATCTTGCAATGTTATAAGATGTCTAACATTTGCTATATTTCTTAAGAGAAAAAATGCTGCCCTAGTAATCTGATTAATATGTGATTTCATTTGCAGGTCAGAGTCAATAGTTACCCCTAAATTTTTTACCTCCGTCTTCACTTTTAATCCTAATGCATCAAATTTATTTCTAATAACCTCTTTATTTATTTTGAGAAAATTACTACTCATCGGGGTTGTCAGGCGCTATTGATAAATACAGCTGTGTGTCATCGGCATAGCTGTGGTAGCTCACATTATGCCTCGAGATAATCTGACCTAACAGAAGCATTTAAATCGAAAAGAGCAGCGGATCCAGGATAGAGTCTTGTGGAACAACATATAGAATATCATGTGTCTTTGAAGTATAATTACCACAACTTACAAAGAATTTTTTACCTGCCAGGTAGGATTCAAACCAATTTAAGACACTGTCAGCGGGGTCTGCCCATTGACTAAGGTGATTTCTAAGAATATTGTGATCAATGGTATCAAATGCACCACTCAGATCTAAGAGGATGAGAACAGATAAACACCCTCTGTCTGGATTTACTCGCACATCATTTACTACTTTAATTAGTGCAGTTTTTGTGCTGTGATTTGTTCTGAAACCCGACTGAAATTTATCAAGAATAGCATGTTTATTGAGGTGGTCATTTAATTGCAAAATGACTGCCTTCTCTAGAATTTTACTTAAGAAAGGCAGATTAGAAATAGGCCTAAAATTTTCAAAAGCAGAGGAGTCAAGATTATTTTTCTTCAGCAGGGGTTTAACTACAGCAGTCTTAAGACAGTCAGGGAAGACCCCCGTATCTAATGACGAGTTTACTATGTCAAGAATATTGTCAATTAGCACGCCTGATACCTCTTTGAAAAAAATAGTCGTATTGGTTCAAGAACACAGGTGGAGGGTCTCAATTGAGAAATTATTTTATATAAATCAGGTAAATCTGTCCTAGTGAAAGAATTTAATTTGTTTATAATAGAGTACTGGGGTTTAAGAAGATCAGTATTGGGGAGATATACTATTTTATTTCAAATATCATTCGTTTTTTGATTAAAATATACAGCAAAAGCCTCACATGTTTCACTGGCAGTATTTTGGAGGCATTCTTTGAGTGACCTGGGTTTAGAAGACGATAAATTTTAGAGAATAAGACTCTGGGATTAGTAGCATTGTTATTTATAATTCTAGAGAAATAACACCACTTCTCAAAACGGAATATGTTGTTGTATTCTATTATTTTCACCTTCACTATCTCATAGTGGATAATCAGTTTAGTTTTTCTCCATTTACGCTCAGCTCTCCTGCATGTTCTCTTTAGATCAGACACTCTTTGGGTCTTTCGTTGTGTAACAGTGCCATAAGATTTTTTAACTATCTTTTCAGGTGCAACTATGTCAGCAGCAGCTCTCACCTTAGTATTCAAATTTCCATCTTACTATTTACATTATTCTCACTATTGTAGTAAGCACTACAAATGGACTGGTTGCTTAGAATGTTTGCAAATATTGAAGCTGCTGATGAATCAAAGAAGCGTTTTTTAACAATATACTTCTCGTGAATATTTTCTATCATTATTTCTATATTAAATAGTAAGAGAAAATGGTTTGATAGACCAATATAAATGATCTGCTGCATATCAACTTTTAGTTCTTTTGTAATTACTTAGTCTAATGTATGACCTGCTTTGTGTGTAGGCTGACTAATGTGCTGGCTCAAATCAAAAGAGTTCAGGAGGTTCATGAATTAGGGATGGCCATTTGTTTCCCTCCAACCTGTTATGCTGACAAACCATGCCTTAGTAGAAGGAGTGGGATTATGCAATCCTTATCAGCGAGATGGCCCACAAACCTAAGATACTTTTCTTTTTAACATTAGGAAATACTCTGAGGTACAATAATCTTATGGCTGCTAGAGACCACTGCAGTTTGGAGGCTTTGAAAGTGTATAGATGTTCTCCTGATCTTAGAAGTCATTTTGGACCTGATTAGAAGTAACCATGGTAGGTGTAGCCAGCAGAAGTGTGTGAGCTGAATCAGAAGATGGGCTGGGAAAATTGTAAGACAGAGGAAAGACAGGAGGTGAAGGAGGAGGTGTGTTGGCCATTTCACCTTGCCGTCATAGTACACATTAATTATGTCTTTATTTTTGTCCTTGTTCTTTTTTATATGCAATGCAGGAGAACAGTCACGTGATTGGGAATGTTGAATTCGTTACATCACAAGAAAGTGATGATATAAATATATACACTATATATTAAAGGTTTAGTCCAGTATTACACACAGATTTACACAGTCAAATTAATTAAAAAAAAACTAAAACTCTTATTAGCATTATACAAAAATTTATATAGTTTTGACATATTAAATTACTTTAACATACCTTAATCACCAGGTCTACATTCCAAAACCTTAACCACTAAGCCACACGACCTGCCTGTACTATGTAATTTGATAAACCTTGGGAAATTTTGTAAAACTTGCATTTTTTGGTAAGTATTTGCTAAAACCTGGACAGTATTGCTTTTACTTATTTACTTTGGTATTGTTGTGGAAATTTAATTTAATGTGGCTGTTTTATAGCACCCCATATGCACAGCTTTTACTGTTCATGGTCAGCTTCTTTAAGGAAAGAGACTTATTAACTTAGCACAAGCAAACCTGAGCTACACCTGTGCCCATTCTCTGCACTGTTTTCTACTGAAGACATCTCTTTTTAGCTGCTAAAACCTGTGGGAATAATGCAACCATCAACACTAAGTGCTCTTAATAACCTACTTTGACCCAATCAAACAATACCTACTATATAATGAAAGGATAAGTTTTATGTCTGTGTCCTGTCCCTCTGAGGAATCTGATTGGTCAGTTTGGCTGACTGAAAGAGGACACATAAGGAGGAATGCTAAGAGTCACCTTCAAAGACAGGAAGTACAAAAGCGAAGAAAAAAAAAAAAAGCAAGGCACCTCGAAAATAATGACAGAGTATTAGAAGTAGGTTTTATGGTAACGCATTCGACAGAAGGAGCACCGGTCAAGAGAGGTTCAGACACATAAAGATACTAAGAAAAAGTGCAGAAGGTACACTTAGTACAACAGCATATATTTTTAACTTATTCCATTACCTGTCCTTGACAATTAGTGTGGCTAGTAAATCAATATTACTATAAAAAAAATTTAATAAAGAACGCTAAAACTGCTGGTAGCAAAAGAAGGAAATGTATAAAAAGTCTTAATAAAAAAAACATATGTAAAAATGCAGGTGATGGATGATGAGTCCTTTCAAGTTCAGATCCAGATTAATCTTCTTCAAATTTTCTTCAGTCTGCTGGGGTCTTGCCAATTTCTTGACAGGGTTTGTTCTTCTGTAGTTCCCTTCTTTGTTCTTCTGTCTATGTGCAGTATACTGTACATCCAAATATTAATTAATTTCATGTGGAATTACATGAATAATCAATAAGTGCATTTCTTCCCCAGGCTGATTGTCCATTTTGATTCTAATTACCCTGGACTAATAAATAAAGTTATTTTAGCACATTTCAAAGACATTAGATAGATAGATAGATAGATAGATAGATAGATAGATAGATAGATAGATAGATAGATAGATAGATAGATAGATAGATACTTTATTAATCCCAAGGGAAAATTCACATAATCCAGCATCAGTATACTGATACAAAGAAACAATGTTAAATTAAATAGTAATAAAAATGAAAAAAATTAAAATAAAATTAATGTTAGCATTTACTCCCCCGGGTGGAATTGAAGAGTCGCATAGTGTGGGGGAGGAACGATCTCTTTAGTCTGTCAGTGGAGCAGGACAGTGACAAAAGTCTGTCACTGAAGCTACTCCTCTGCCTGGAGATGACACTGTTCAGTGGATGCAGTGGATTCTTCATGATTGACAGGAGTTTGCTTAATGCCCGTCTCTCTGCCACAGATGTTAAACTGTCCAACTTTAATCCTACAATGGAGCCTGCCTTCTTAACAAGTTTGTCCAGGTGTGAGGCGTCTTTCATCTTTATGCTGCCACCCCAGCACACCACCGCGTAGAAGAGGGCACTCGCCACAACCGTCTGGTAGAACATCTGCAGCATCTTACTGCAGATGTTGAAGGATGCCAACTTTCTCAGAAAGTATAGTCTGCTCTGACCTTTCTTACATAGAGCATCAGTATTGGCAGTCCAGTCCAATTTGTCATCCAGCTGCACTCCCAGATATTTAAAGGTCTGCACCCTCTGCACACAGTCACCTCTGATGATCACAGGGTCCATGAGGGGCCTAGGCCTCCTAAAATCCACCACCAGCTCCTTAGTCTTGTTGGTGTTAAGGTGTAAGTGGTTTGAGTCGAGCCATTTAACAAAGTCTTCGATTAACTTTCTGTACTCCTCCTCCTGCCCACATTTAACTAAAAGACAAAGATTCAAAGTTTAATTCAATATCCAGCATTGTGTACTATCCATCCATTTTCCAATCTGTTGAATCCAAACACAGGGTCACGGGGGTCTGCTGGAGCCAGTCCCAGCCAACACAGGGCGCAAGGCAGGAACCAATCCTGGGCAGGGTGCCAACCCACCGCAGGACACACACACCAAGCACACACTAGAGACAATTTAGAATCGCCAGTCCACCTAACCTGCATATCTTTGGACTGTGGCAGGAAACCCACGCAGACACAGGGAGAACATGCAAACTCCACGCAGATGCGAGGCAGCTGCGCTACCACTGCGCCACCATGCCGCCCCATTGTGTACTAATACAAAGCAAATATACAAAATATCAAATAAAAAATGAATACAGGTAACACTGTAGCTTGTTTAAGTATTAAGGTATGTTTTGAGATTTAGAGTCCCGCAGTCTACTGATCCATATGGTTTTTATGGCAGTTTAGTACAAATAAGATTTGCTTAAGAAAAAGTTAGTTCGGATGCCCTGAGTGGTGGCTATTTAAATACTTTAGCTCATACCTTTCAGCTTTTGACTTGTATTTGCAGTCCAAGCTCCTATTTTATATATGATAAAAGATTATAAAAGATGTACTGTTAGCCACAGAGGGTGGTTCAGGTACCAGGTACCAGCCAGTAACCCCATTTAATGCTTAGGTGAAAATACAAGACAATAAACAGCACATAAGGGTACTAAACATTGATGATGCTGAAGACTGTCAAGAGCACTTGGACATCTTCACTGGCTGCTTCCAAATTGAATGATTACTTCCTGGGACGGAGCTTCAAAATGGTGGTAGAAGTGGATCATGGGTCTTCTGGTGAGTGAGCCTCAGAACTACAGGTGAAAGAGAAGTGGTTAGCAATGGTGCCCACTTTCTGCTCTGGTAATGTGACCTTTCTGAAAGCTATTAAGGTGTATCCTAAACACATGTGTGTGACATAGCCCCCCCTTTAACCTAACTGAGGTCATGGGGTACAAGAAAGGACAACGGCGTTGGTGTGAAGAAGTTCAGGGAGGTGCACTAGCTTAAACTTGCAGATGCAAAAACCTCCATGTGACTTGAGGATTATGAGTCACAAGCCACTGAAGAGGGGCATTATCCGTAACTAAGGTGATCTCACGATCCAGGAGATAATACCTTAGTTGGGTTATTGCCCATTTAATGAATAGGGTTTCATTTTCAATGGTCGAATAAATTTCCTCTCGTTCTAACAGTTTCCGGTTGAGGTACAACACAGGGTGTCAGCCATCTTTTTTTTCTTTTTTTAAATCAAACAACATACAAGCAAGTCAAGTTTAACAAAACTTGGTTTGAAACAAATCAACCTCCACCCATGAGAAAGAGAGCTAGACTAGCAGAGCAAAACTTTAAACTAGTAAAAATAAATAAATAGATAAATTAATAAATGAATAAAAATAAAACAGAAAACAAAAGTGGTGTCAACCATCTAACTAACACAACATATTGGCTGGTGCCATGCCCATCAATCTGGAGAAAGAAAGGAAGAGAGAATGTGGGGAAATCAAAATGGGTGTGGCTATGAGGGCCTTCTTGAGGTCACTAAAAACAGTTTCAGTGTGCTTGTCCCAAACTACTATGTTATGGCTACACAATATGACAGACTGAGTCCAATTTTTAAATACTAGCCTGACGGTATGGAATCTGCGATTTGTTGACCATTAAATGAAACCACTGCATTTTCTGAACACTTCAGAAATTGCTGTTGCACTGCCTCCTTTTAGAAGATGTGGGGAACAGCCTGAATTGAAGTTACTGCGAATGTAATGGGTCTGGCTCAGTTCTTAGGAGCAAATCTTCCTGTTTGTTGTCAGCTGATGACGTGACGTCAGCCATACTGCCATCAACTACACGGAAGTCCAATCTGTCACACTGGGTAGTCATGCCTTTATCTGCTATTTTCCACGGCATATGGACACCTTGAGATGGAATTACTTTTTAACTTCAAGCTAACGATTTTCACTCTGAGACCAATGGTGACCTATAACCACAGCATATGGAGGATGTGGGAGAACTGCCATCCTCATCATCTGAGTAACTCCTTGGAATAGTTTGGGTATTTGTTGGATACCACTGTGTCTTGCAATGAATACAGGTAAGGTTAATACTTTTCCCTCCATTTTGTTGCAACAAAATGTATTAGTGCTGCTGCTAGAATTGATCAAAACCTGTAACTGGTGCCCATTTATTATTGCAGTACCTGAACATTAAAGACAGGGAGAGGTTAAGTAGGAGGCGCTGTCTTGGAACACTTTTAGCCACAGGCTCATTCCACAATGGTGTGCTAAGAAGCACCTCTTGGGGTCTTTTCTGTCCACTGCTATCAGGCAATTAAATGCTTTCATTCGATGTACTCATTAAGTTTATTTATTGATTAATTGGTTGACTTTATTATCTGTCCTGTGAGTCTGTATTCTTGTTTTTTATGTTTCTGCTGCTGTAAGCATTTGAATTTCCCAATGGGATTAATAAAGTTGTATCCAATCTTATGCAACCTAAACTCTCTGACAACAGGTGTATGAGGTAGTCCCTAATGACTATTTTCATCAACCTCTTGACTGTGTTTTCACACTGCTTTAGCCACCATGCAAATGTTCAGCAAAGGTCAAAGGCCTTGTGAGTGGGATGCTCTGGATTGAATCTCTAATCTCTGCAGTGCTGGGCCAGGGGCCCTAGCAAAAGGCCATAGCATGGAAAGATCTCCTTTTAAGTAAGTTGTGGTGTTCGGAGTCTCGGCCATTCAGGTCAAAGTAAGCCTGTTTTGCCACACCAGTCAAAAAAGGGTTCCAAGTCCTGTGTCCATTCCTCTGCAGGCCACTTATGTTTATTTGCTGTCCTTTCAAATTCTAAAAGAAAGTCTTCAGTATCATCATGGGGACACAAAGGGATGAGTACCTATGCCAGGCCCACAACCCTCTCCTCTCTCAGTATTTCCCTGGCATTGCATTGAGTCTCCACCTTCACAAACTACATCTGCTAAATGGTGACTTGAAGTCGCCAGATTTGTTCTTCTATTCCTCAGATAATTCCTCAGATGTTTGGGTGAGTCACCTGTTGCTCCATCCTGCTAACTACACCACTGTAACATTATAAAGAAAAAACTCTTAGCCAAAGTGGAAGGTTAGAGTACCCTTACTTAATACTGAGGTGAAAAAACAAAAAATAAACAGCACACAAGGGTGCTAAACAAAGATGATGCTGAGGACTCTGAATAATGCGCTGACATCTTCAGTAGCTGCTTCCAAACTAAATGATTACTTCCTGGTTAGTCATGGTTTATACATCTGCATCCCGAAAGTGGTGGGGCTTCAGGGTGCTGGCAGAAGTGGGTTACAGTGAGCCTTGGAACTGTCTGTGAAAGAGGAGAATGGCTAGCAATGGCATACTTTCTTTGGTCAGGGTGGTAATGTGCAATTTATGAGAGCTACTTATGTGTCTCCTAAACACATGTGCATGACAATATATATGTAGTAGTTTAGTATTGTGAGTTTTAATATTTATTCCTCATATGTTGTACTAGCCATCCCCAGCGGCTTTGCCCGCGTATTAGTGAAACAGGACAGTGAGGAGGGCCCCGCTCAGCTCTCTACTCCTGATGTCACTCTTCAACCTCTGTCTCGGATTAGCGTGAATATATCGCTCCTGCAAATGTACCATGATTCTTAGCGCAATGAGAGAAGTTGTAAAATCAACCGGAATATTCAAGCAAATTATAGAAAAAAAAAAAAGATCTAAATCTGTTAAGTAGATCTCTCGTTCGCTAACTAAGCGGAGTTAAGGTTACACCCCGAGGCAGACGTGTGAGTGGGCCCTCCTCCCCTCAGCCCGATGAGTCTCTCTTGGATTTGCGCTAATAAATCGGTACCTCAAGTGAACTATGATACTTAGTGCAATAAGAAAGTTACAAAATCAATGGAATGTTCAAGCAAATTATAGAAAAAAACCTGATCAAAATCCGTTAAGAAGTTCTCTTGTAAAAAGCGGACAGACATACAAACGGGTCTAAAAAACTAGAAGAAATTTTGTACTTGGACCACGAAATTTTTAAAACCTTTTCTTAATGAGCACCTATGGGCCAATGGTAACCTACATTCCAAATTTCAAGTCCCAAGTCCTCATGGTTCAGGAGATTTTGTGATAAGTGAGTCAGTTCTATTTGGGTTTTATATATATCTAGATTTCTAAGCCAATGCAATTTTTAACTGCTTTACTTTATTTACAGTGCTCTGCAAAAGTGTTCTTCAAAAATGACAATTAATTTTTGAAATTATTTTTAATTTATTTTAGAGACATTTCCAATTCATTACTTCTCGGTTTCCCTATATCAGTGGTCAACAAGTTTCTGCCTGCCTTTGAAAAAGACAATTTGTTCCAGTGTAATGTCATTGATGCATTGCTTCTTTCACCTTGGGTTTATATGCAAACAGACAACCTCTTCCTTCTTTTTTGTGCTATTGCTCTCGTTTCAGTAAGAATGACAGCTATAGAATCTTAGCACTCCTTATTAGTGGTTAATGAAGACATGAGTGTGCTGCAGTTGTCATATTTAACCAAACACCTTTGAACATCTCTGCCTATGCATGTACACTATGGGGAAAAAAAGCATTGTCCCCACAGTGAATATATAGATGAAATCCGGCTCCTTTAACAGTTTGTGTCCGCAAATATCCTGTGATACTTCTCTGTTCTTCTTTAATGTAAAACCACTGATATGTTAAAGATGCTATAGCAACTTGCATACTAACAGCAAGGTGGTACCAAACCACCTTACTGACAGTTACAATATTCAGTGAGCTAGATCAGAAAAATGTCTTGGAAAAAAAGAAATGAGTAGATTTATTTTCAGTGCATATTTGACTTATGTAAATATTTATGGTCTGCACTAACACTGTCATTTCCCCTTGAGATCAATAAAGTATCTATATGTTAATGTGCAGTATCTATTTACCTATGCAAGAAATGTGGCAGGAAATAGAAAGTGACTTTGGTAAATGGTGGTCACTTAAGGGTGGATCCTCATTTTACATTCCTGAGTAAATTAAATTGAAAGTACCTAAGGTAAGAGTACTGGTAAATGGCTCTCCATAGGCACAGCAGAACATGCCATGGTATTTTTATGGGATCATATGAAAAAGACAGGCAAGGTATTTTTTAACAGGATAACACATTTTGTACAGAAGTATCTTGTAGGAACAACCAAGATGTAAATAAATTGTACAGATTTTATTTTATTGATCAACATATACATTAATCCATTAATCACACGTATCAAACCTACACATAGGCCTGATCAATGATCAGTTATGCACAAATATAACAGACATGAGATTCACGTTCTGGCTCAGTGGTGCTCTGACTAAAATTGCACCCAAATTGGTAATGATAAGTGTTGTTTGAGACTTTTCAGATAAGGAAGGCAAAGGTTAGTATGATTGTTTTGATTGTTGTTCAGGGATCTGAAGAGAAGCAACATGCACACATAACAATAATGTCCCAATTTCTTCATTATTGATATACCCCTTAGAGTTCAACATCAAAGTCAAGTGAAAAATTCATCAGCTAAATGAAATTATGAAAATAAAAGTACATCCTTATTCTTCCAATTAAAATTGTATACTTATCATAATATTGCTGGTAGGTCTCCTTGATACTGATAAATGACTTCTGTTGCACATGACCACAGCCACAGTTCAATTAAAGATATTAAACACATATGATAAATCACCTATTCCTACTGTTATAATAATTACCATTATGTAAATGAAAATCATACCTCAGATGGGGAATCAAAGGTGTTTAATCAGTCATTTAATCCTTACCATCTAATCCCCTTACTTCAAAAAATTTTAATAATTGTGTCATAGAAATTTACATAATAATATAAGCCCAAATTAAGTGATCCTTAAGTGATCTATCCGTCCATTCCACCATAGCCTCCTTATCCAGTTCAGGGATGTGATGGAGGGGCTATCATGCACAAAAGTTGGAAACCTACCCAGTCTTCTGTGAATCTATTTTAGTTAAATATCAATGATTGGAAGAAAAGAAGGTCAAAGTCATAGATTTTTTTTAAGAAAAGTTAATTCCCAGAATCTCGATGACTTTTTTTACATTTTTACCATAATCACTGTGAGTTTAATGTATTTTGAACCAAACAAAATTATCTAATATCAATAGACTGGCAGACTGTGAGATAGCACTTTCATCAACACAGCTAAAAGAAAACAATATTAGGTATTGTCAACTATATTCATTATTTTGGAAGAACAAATTCAAGGGCAAACATTTTAAATATTTATAAATAGTTGAATGTATTAATAGGAAAAATCACAAACTAGTATTTATTTCATTAACATTAGAGGAAACAGAATGTGCATCTTTAAAATGTGAAAGAAAACCAGAGAAAATATATTCACAGTCAGTTACTGTTAATCCATGCTTAAAAATACAAAAGGTCCATGGTGGATCCTGCTTGTCCTTTTTTAACAATCCTTAGTACTGGGATAAGGCATTTAAGATTAATAACAGTAACTGTAGGACATATAAGAGCATGAATGAAACCATTAAGAAGAATATTAGGAAAGTTAAAACGCTGTTGCAGATAAGTTGAAAGATGACCCAAAAAGTTTCTTTCCTTATTCCTAAAAAACAGTCATGGAGTTGGCAAAGTATCAGGAATAGTAAGAGGAAATTAAAATATACAGACAGTGAAATTAAAAATGCTCTAAACTTGCATTTTTCTGAAGGTTTCACATGTGAGGAAATTGATAACCTCCCAGCAGTAAAAGGGACTACTAAGGTGGTACTGAATGATTTTGAAATTGTAAGAGGGAGAAGTACAGCTTAGATTAAATATGCTTAAATCTAACAGATCACCTGAGCCAGGCAACTTTTATCCTGAACTTCTTAAGAAAGTTAGTGAGTGCATACTGTATATAAACATTTGACACATATTTTTATTTCCTTATATAAAAAGAGTGATCAAGCAGATTAAAATAACTACAGGCCAGTAAGCTTAACATGCATCACAGACAGATTAAAGGACGAAATTATTAAGGAGAGGATTGAGCACTACAAGTCAAAAATACGTGTTTTAGGGAATAGTCAGCATGTGCTCAAACAGTGGAGCTTGTGTTTTAATAATATACTTGGAATTCTATAAGGAAGAAAAAAAGGATATGATCAGAGTGGTGCCAATGATAATATTGTGATGTGTCTTGCCATTGCTTGGCCTGTAGGGAGTGGAAGCAGTATTGGGGTGGAGTCTTGGAGGAACAATTTTTGTAAGGGCTTGGGGAACCTCCCTAGAGAAAGAGAGAGTTGAGTGACAGGGATCCGGGTTAATTAACAGTGAGTGAAGAAAAGGGGAGGTGGTGGCCAGAAGTGGTAGTTGGGGTGCTGGAGCAAAAGGAGGGCAGCATCAGGTAGTAAAAATGGAGCAAACAGTTTAAGAGAGGTAGATAGGATGAAGGTGTATTGTCTTCGTTATTTTGGAGGTGTCCCCGTGACCCAGACAACGGGCGGGCGGTAGGGCACTTTTTATATCGCTGCATATTCAATAAAAAGTCAGTCGGCATTTGGAAGACTCTCCCGGACAAGTGGCTCCTGAGTGTGTTTTATTTGATGGGAAGTCACAATATTTATTTTGGGTTGATTTTCAGAAAGCATTCAGAATGCATTTGATAAGGTCCACATGAGAAGTTGGTTATCAGACTAAAAGAAATTTGATTTCAGGGTGCAGTGTGTAGATGGGTGCAGAACTGGCTAAAGCACAGGAAGCAGGGGATTATGGTGTGAGGAATCTTATCAGAATTGGCTGACGTTAAGCGTGGTGCTCCTCAGAATTCAGTGCTATTTTTAATATACATAAATGATCAAGATCACTTAGATAGCATACATGCTTGGGCAGATTTGTGGCAGATGAAATTTATTGTAAGTACATGTAAATTATTACAGGTAGAGAGTAAAAATATTAGAATTGCATGCACAATAGAAAGTATCCCTTATGAGAAGGAAGTAGGAGTCATACTGGACTCATCACTGTCAGCCTCCAGCCAGTGTGCAGAATACATTAAGAAGGTTAACAGATTGTTAAGTTATATAGCATGTGTAGAGTACTAGTTCAAGGAGGTTATATTGGCACTTTATAGCACACAGGTGAGACTTCATCTGGAATACTGCGTGCAGTTTTTACAACAACAAAAAAAATTGTGGCACTAGAAAATCTCCAGAGAAGACAGAATAAGCTGATTCCTGGACTGCAGGGTATGAGCTATGAGGAAAGATTAAAGGGTTTAACTTTTCAATTTAAGCAAAAAGAGATCAAGAGGTGAAATGACTGAATTGTTAACAGTTATGAATTGAATTAGTAAAGTAGATTGATATTCAACAAGTACAAGTCAGGTAAATTTCACACAAACATTAGGAAGTTTTTCTTCATACAGAGAACTAAAGACATATGGAATGAGTAGTGTGATGGGCAGTAGGACTTTAGGGACTTTCAAAAGTAGAGTTGATGCTGTTTTGGAGGAATTAAATGGATAGGATTGACAAGCTTTGTTGGGTTGCATGACCTGTTCTTGTCAAAAGTTTTTCCGATGTTCTAATGTTCTCTTCCAGTGGCACCAAGACCAAGATTCAGAAAATGAATGAATAAAAATGAACTAAGAAACTGTACATTGAAAACAGTGAAAACAAAGTTATACAGAAAATGCAACAATTGTGTAATGAGTTTTCGATTGCATTTCTAGATATGCTGTCTCTGAAGGTGCCATGTAATATTTAACACTACTAGAATTAGGACTTGCTAATAACATTTATAAGTGTAACAGTAATATTTGTCTGTCTTTTAATGTCAAAAAGTTCTCTTTCTTCAGGGAGCTTTGAAAAAATGTAGCTATTAACCCATGTGGTTTTGCAGAAATCGCCAGAAGAAAGAAAATTGGTGACATCAGTGATCTAGCATTAAGCTGGTGGAAGAACTCAAAGTCCCAAAATTCATGGGGCAGTTAGAAGAGTTCTTCCGCTTTTGTAGTGACCAGTATCAAGACTGTGTTGTTCTGTCTTTTGTGACAATTTTCTTAAATGTTCTCTATTTTAATCTAATCTTTTTGGAGTTATTCTGATTATAACATTGGCATGGATAAGTCAATAAGTGTAGGATGCTTGTTCATGTTTCTTGTAATTTTGATTTCTTTTCATCTGGCCTGTGGTCTCCATGCTACCACTCCAGATCAGCTAACACAGATTACATACAGGAGTGAGTGCTTATTTCAGTGTAATTTACCTGAATACATGTATCTCACACCTAATTTTTCAGCAAATCTGACCATCATTTTTAGTTCATTAACTTTTTATAATGGACGCATAACTGGAAAAAAATGCAAAATAGGAAGAAAATTAGGCAATCAAGTGAGAGAGAGTAAGAGAGAGAGACTGAAAAAAAAACTGAAAATTACACGACTAAGTGATTTTCATCATGGTAAATGTTCAGACTTTATATAAACTAAACCTGTGCACAGTTTCAGAGTGGCTTACGGAATTTACAGAACCTTGTTTGCTGAAAACAATTCTAATGATGAAATGACTATTGATGGATTTGATGTACCTATTCTTATGGACAGAGTCCAAGCTTCCATAGGTAAGTCACAAAGTGGTGGTGTCTGCCTTTATATAATAAATGATGGCGTAAATCAGTGATGGTCTGAGAAAAATTTTTACATTAAGGAGAGTCGACTGTTGTCCATCTTGCTGCTCCCCAGTTACTTATTCAGAGAGTTTCCACAAACCTTTATTCCTGCTATATGTGTTCACCCAAGAGTGTTGGCAATGAAGTCACTGATAATATTTCCAGACTAATACAAAATGATGTCACAAATTTTATTTTAAGTAATTGAAACCAATTTTTCACTAAAGAAATATCTGACAATTTTTCATCATTATGCATAATACATGAGAACAGAATGTTTGGCCAATGCTACAGAAGTATTACATGCATTTATACATCTAGAGTCAAACCTCAGCTGGGTTCATAGGATCATAACTACGTCAACCTCATTCTTCAATATATCCCTGTCTTCAAAAGAGAAAAAGCAGAAATTAAATCAAATTTGACAAGAGGAGTCTGTCACATGCTGGTAAGACTGCTTTTCAGAGCATTGACTGGTCCATCCTTAAAGAGGCATGTGTGACTATTGATGAATTGACTAACAGATTAGAAGTTGCAGTATATCTCATTCTGCAAGGACACCAACATTCTGTTTAATCTGTCAGGGTATCATATATTCTAGCAACAAGCTTTAAGGTTAGTTATGATTTAAAGACCCTGCTAAATAATAAGAACAAGGCATTTCAACAGGGAATTACGTCTAAACAAAGAGAATTACTAAAAGAAGTGAAAGATAAAAATAACACATTCAAAGCTGACGTGCAATGATAGGATAGAGGGTGAACTATGAGCTGACATGGTCTGTTTTTTATGGAAAAGTATTAAAATAATAGTTGGCATTCACTGTAAAAAAGCAATTGAGTGCAACTGATGGATGTTAAAAACTGTTATTAATTAAATAAATTTGAGACACACATTTTACTTCAGAGATTGTAGGGCAAAGGACAAGAGTCAGGAGTGGAGCTAGGAGTAAGCATTTCTTTAATCAGGACGATGTCAAAAAAGTTCCACAAAACACTAAAGTAAAAAAAAACTAAATACCTCTAAAACTATACATATGGTTATAGATTTTAATTAGGACATGTGGGAAAGGAATGGATCAATTGATGTTAATAAATCAATTAATAACTACAAGCAGTCCCCGGGTTACGTACAAGATAGAGACTGAAGGTTTGTACTTAACTTGAATTTATTTGTAAGTCGGAACAGGTACATTATTTTAATAAATGCTGTTGCTGACCGACTGTAACCAAGTGCTCTGCCAATGAATGATGGAGTTTCACCTCTTTCTGACCTTTTTATTATTTCTACTTTATTTTCAATGGTGATGTTTTCTCTTCTTTAATGTATCACCAGCACTTGCATCAGATTTGTGTTTCAGAGACATTCTTGAAGGGTGAAGACAAAAGGTTAACATGAGCTCTTCTGCACAGCACTGTACACGTTATCACAACAGGAAGGCATTACGTTATAACTTATTCAGTTTATTACATAGAAAATCACCCGAAAAATCCCAGACCATTGAGAAGTGTACAAACTGACGACATGAAGAATCATCTTTGCGCCTAACTGGAATCGTCCCTGCATAAATCAAAGTCATCCAGATGATCTGGATCTGCATAATTAGATCTGGACCACCCTGTACTGACAAGAGACAACTTCCTGCTATGTGCGTAACAGTACAAGCAGGCTTGCTATTGAGAATGAATGGGGGCAGCGAGGGGCGGTTCATCACCAGCCCACCTCATAGTCACCTCCACTACAGTATGCCGCCTGCAGTGTCCTCTGCACCACCATCCCCATTCAACACGCAGCCATCCGAGGAACACTACAATGCTACCCCCCGCCACCCCGTTCACCCTCAATAGCCTCCGTTCAGCCACAACCGGGCTACCGCTTGCAGCATTACCAGCCGCCCACCGAGAATGAATGGGCAGCCGTGTGTGGCGGGCAGGCAGTGAAACTGATTGCCCCCGATAGCTGCCTGAGGGACACTACACTGCGCGAGCAAGTAAATCGCCCACCTCCAGCCTCCGTCCAGTCACCGCTTGCAGTGTCCCAAGGCTGAAGATGAAGGAGCAGCAGTTACATGAGGCGCATGCGTCACAGTTGCGGCCCCGTTCGTATGTCGTAGGTCGGATGTCCGTAACCTGGGGACTTCCTGTATTGATTTTACTTCTGACATTATTTTCCTTACTTTTCTAGGCAGATGGGATTCCCAGCCTTTGGACTTCAAAGTAACTCAAGAGCACAAATTTTAATAAACAGAATAATGCAATTTACTGGTAAACACTAGGATTATAAGAAATGTGAGAACTGTTTATACAATGTCAATAACTTGATTACTTGCAGTCATGGTTTAAAACAGGGGTGTCCAAATCCAATCATGGAAGGCTGAAATGGCTAAATATTCTCTTAATTAGTGACCAGTTATTTCTGATAATTAAATTCTCCAGCCTTAATTTTAATTGACTTACTCTTTAAGACTAAGACCCCTTGTTTATTTTTTCTTAATTAGCAGCCAAACGATAATGAGATACAAAACAAGCCTACAAGTGACCAGCTAACCTGTGTCTATCACAAAATATTCTTCTAATATAATTAGGGCTAACACTACACAACTTCATACCATTTACACAACCAGATGTCTAAGGACCACTGAAGCCTTCATTTCTGATGACAGCCGCCCAGCTCGTCCCTCGTTTTCACTACTGCCTTCTGGGAAGTGCTACCAGGGCCTCACCACTCACTCCAACAGTTTCATGGACAGCTTCCTCACCCAGGCTACAAGGTCACTGAACTCCCAGTAACCTGATCCCATCTGCCCTGCAATGTTACTGCATTCATCATAAGACATAGCTGGGAAGTTCAGAAGTCGTAATTGCATCATTGTGTCAGAAGTGGGATCAGAGTGCTCTGATGATTCTTTCATTACAGCACTGGGTTTTAGACTGCATTGTAAGAAAGAACAGTCAGCACTCCATAAGGCAGGCCTGCCTTTTGTAAAAAAATGTTGCTTCTTACAGGCTGACTCAGTTTTGTCAGTAGAGCATTATCAGAGACCCTTGAAATCTAACTGGCAGAGGGTCTGGTAGGTTTTTTTGTTTGCACATTTATGATTGGCTCAAGGTGGATCCTTGAGGATGTTAGGAGTGATTCTCCTACACATATACTGGTATTAAAAAAGAAAATCAAGGAGAGGCCTTGATACATTTCCAAACATTCTATTCCAGACCCCATAATATGGACCAATAAGGCACAGGATGTTTTTTGCCAAATAAAACTGCTTCTGTCTCAAACTTCAGTCTTCCTAACTTTCAAAAACAATTCTTTTCATTTGTTCATGAGACATAAGGATTTTTTCCAGGCTGTGCTTGATCAGGAACACAATAAATATTATTCCAAGGCTTAGATCCAGTGGGCACAGCTCTTCCAGCATGTTTTAGAGTCATAGCAACAGAACGTCTGGCCTTAGATCCTACACAGCCTTGACTGATAGGGCATAATGTCACACTTTTGCTGTTTAATGCTGTAACTATTATATTGACTAAAGCAGCTATTCTGCACTTGAAACACTGAGTAAATATTGTCTGTTTTAGATGCTCCTTATGGTTATGGTCCAGCACTATTCTCAGTTAAATCCTGCCGCACTTGTACCTTCAATACTTAATGGAGAAGCATATAAAGATTCTCATGATTGTGAGCAAGTGCTTTTTCAAATTGCTAATTATCGTGCAAATATCCCAGACACACCATTGACAACTGCTGACTTAGAGCTGTTTGTGGATGGCTCCTGAATCCATTCTGTGGATGGTAGTATTCAGATAGGTGATGCTATATGTACAGAAAGAGAGTGCATATAAAAGGCTAAACTTCCAAATGCATGTTCGTCACATGGGGCAGACATATATGTGGGGTTTGAATACTAGCTAAAGATTTTTTGCTTTTGAGGTAGTCCATGAATGTGAGGCTCTTTGGCAGCATCATGAATTTTTAATATCTTCTGGCTCCTCTATTAGACATAGCATGCTCATTTAAAATTTTCTTGATGCTTTACAGGTGCCATCAGCACTAGTTGTGATAAAATGTCAGGCACATACCAAAGGTAATGTGCCTGACACAGTAACTAGAGGAAATGTTTTACCTGACTTGCACGCCAGGCAGGCTGCAGTGACAGTTAGTGAAAATGAAAGGCAGGTCTAGTTAGCAGGTGGCTGTGCAACTGATTCTGAGGGTCTGTTAAGTGTTCCAAGGATGGGTCCCTTCAGTCCTGGTTGGCCTAAATTTCTCATGTCAAAAGGATGTGTGTGTTTTCTTATTAAGCAAACTTGGTTTGCCCCTGGTTTTGCTACACAAGAGGAGGATGAACAGAAAAGGGCAACAAAGAATCTTTATACATGAAAATGTTTATTTTCAGAAATTTCAAAAGTACAAAGAAAAGCTCACAAGAGAAAAAAGATGCACTAAACAGTTGGCAAAATGTAATCCAAAGGCAAATAAGTACTTACTTGAGCTTATACTTGAGCTCTACTTTGGCTTTCGCCTAAATAGCCAGAGGGAGGGTCCAGACATGATGATGTCAAGGTAGCTCCGTCTGTTGGGGGCGCCACCCACAATGAACTTGAAGTACGAGCTAATTTAAAGCAGCATTACATAATTACAAACATAAGAGAAAATAAATAAAAATAAAACACATAGTAATTAACAAACAACAATAAAATACATGAACACATCTCTTATATATATTTCTTTTCTGGTTCGTCCTGCTTCCACCGCAAAACTGGTCCTGCCCACACACAGCTGACATGGCATTTCTCGATCCCTATTCATCCTCTTCCAAACCCCTCCCCATGCTGCCAGCGGCTCCTCTTCAAAACCGGTCCCGCCCACATGCAGCTGACACGGCATTTCTCGCCAAGCTTCTGAAGTACGTTTAAAAAATAAAGCAAACTCTGCATGCAGTGAAAATTTACTTCTACGGCTAGATTCCATGCTCAGACCCCTTCAATAAATCATACAAACACATGCATGAAATTGCTCAGTCCAATCCAACAGCATCTGTACGAATGCTTTTTGAGGAAAACCCTGGGCAGGATTTACAACGATACAATGCCCCGACATGTCACACCAATGTTGCAGCGATTTTTGTTGGAGAAGATGGCAAACCGCCTGCCGAAAGGGACATTTGCATCTGTCCCATAGGCAACTCCTGTAAACAGATTTCCATGCTCAATATGGATTGCAATTCTATGGTTTACCCACTTTTATTCCCTTACGGAGACATTGGCTGGGACAAAGATTTGCAACATGTTCCCGAAAAAATAACTGCCAAGCAAATAAGGCTTACTCAATGCCAATTTTACGAGTGCAGATTAGCAATGAGGAATACATTTAGTATTTTGCACTCCAGCGGCGAACTATTACAACAGTACGTCGTAGATGCGTATGTTAAAACAGAGGGCGCATGTCTCAACTATCTCAGATTAGATCAACAAGATTTGCGCGTGGAACAATACAAAGGGCTCTCAGACGCACTGCAAGCAAACGCTGAAAATGACAATGTACGTGTAGGCAAAATGATCATATTACCGACCGCATTTCCAGGAAGTCCACGATACATGCAACAAAACTAGCAGGATGCAATGGCCATAGTACGTAAATTCAGACAGCCTCATTTATTTATCACTTCACATGTAATCCTGCTTGGCTGGAAATTCTACATGCACTGTTGGATACCCAAAGACCGGAGTACGGACCTGATATTGTAGTACTAGTCTTTTGGATTAAGCTGCAGGAATTGCTTAGAGACATTCTACAACAACATCTTTGTGAGGTTGTTATTGATTATATTTACGTAATCGAATTTCAGAAGCGTGGCCTTCCTCACACCCACATGCTGTTTACTCTTCGCAATAATTCTAACAACCAGTCTTCAGCCACGGTCAGTTGTACGTGGCTTTTTCTAGGGTTAGATCTTTCAACTCATTATCTTTCGTCACCACCAAAACACCTATTCACAGCTGCGTCTTTCAAGAAGTATTTATTTCTTCTTGATTTCTGAATTTCTTTCTCACTGTTTTCCCTTCCTATTCTTACACCGCCATATGCTACGGCGGGCTTCGGCTAGTATACTGTAATAGCATAACAGGCTTGATCTTTTGATAGTTAATTTGAAGAAAGTTGGCAAAGACTGAATTATAATAATCGATCTCTCTACAGAAATGTCTGCATGCCATCTCTTTTATAAAATTCAGGAAGTAAACTTACCAAATGAGCACAAAGAGATGCATGAAGGTTCAGCAACATCAAAATGAAGAATTCAGGAAAGCTAGTGGGAGAAGGGCAACTATTACTGTAAGCCTGTTCTTTTTAAATTGAAGATCTTGTCTACCACTGAAAGCCTAACAAAATGTGGCAATGCTTACTTTATCATACACCTCTCTGCCTTCCTCCCCTCTTTCAAAACACTCAGTGAAGTAGGGTTCACTCAACTCTGTGAGACCACAACCATTCTCTGCTTTCAAAGTTTCTGTTCTTTCAATCAGGTGGCTACTTTGGATTCCCTAGACTCAAAAGCAATGAAGTCAGGAAGTCTGTTATAACCGGTGCTAAAGCATTTTTATTTATACTGATTATAGATGCTCTGCTGATATTTCTTCAGTGTTGTATTCAATTTTGATATTCTTGTATGTAAGAATGATTAGGGGTTTGGCTTACTCTGACTCATGATAGATAGATATTACAGTACAGTACAGTATTTCCTTTCCTGTTTTTTGCATTTAGTACAGTATATACTCGCGTTTAAGTTCTCCCACAGATAAGTCAGGGCTTGATTTTACCATATAATTTCTGGTATTTTCGAATTGTCAGTTGTATAAGTCGAATGCAGAAAGCTCACGCTATTGATCCTCCAGATTACGATATAATAATGCCCACCTGAGAGAGTAACCACGGAGCACACTGCCTTGTTTTCTATGTATTGTGCCTACGTCACCATGCAGTAATACCTGAATTATTACGAAGTGATGATTGCATTGTTCTGTGTTTTTTCTATCTCACACCCTCATACACCTTTATCGTAAGAGCATCCCTTATCTACAATGTAGTGTTCGATCAGAAGAAAATATAAAGCTGGTTTTAAATTAAAAGTTGTTGAAGTGGTGGAAGAACTTGGTAACTGCGCTGCTGCAACAAAATTTGATGTGTCTGAAAAACTGATGCAAGATTGGAGGAGGCAAGAATATGTAAAAAAAAAAAACGGGTGTATAAGTCAAGGTCTGATTTTACAATCGATTTTTGGGTTTTCGGGTTCAACTTATACATGAGTATATACAGTATTTGTTTTATTTTAAGCACTGGATATAACTTTAACTAACAATCGATATTTGGAAATGACTAAAAGTCCTCTATTTTTACTGTCATTTTTGTTACATGGAAACTTTGAGTATAATAATAATAGTAGGTATTTTGAATCCCGTTATTAACATTATGTATTCCGGTCCCAGCCCTGAGGACGACATAATTTCCAATCCCCGCCCCGAAGCTGACGTCACTTCCTCCAGACTCCCTATAAAACCTTACTCCCTTCTTCTGGATTTTAGTTCTGTTTTGGACTCTGTCTTGAAAACATTACCTCAAAAACTTATTTTTGCTTTTGCAGCCAGGAACAGGTGGCTGCCCCAAACCTTTGCAATGTTTGGTGTCCTTCCTTATTACATTGGCGTAGTCGGCAGGATGTCATCCCAGAGGAAACCGGGACAGAACTAAAAAGCAACAAAGGTAGGAAAGTACGGGGGCCGAGTTTCTGGATGGGGAGTATGTCAGGGGGTCAGGGACGACCAGGTATGAGGTCCGCTCCACAAAGACATCCCCGGGCATAAGTTCTACAGAAAGGAGAAGGTGAAAGTGATCCACAGATGTGGACTAGTTTCTGGGGAGGAAACAAAGAGGGTTCGTAATGTCTCTCAGATTAGAAAGCTGAGCCGGCCATCGGGATCAAGGTTCCTAGTAAAGATGGGCTTTCCCCGGGCCAGCAGTTAAAACAAATTAAATGCTGGGAAATAAAAATAGATGGATCAATCCCTGAGCACATTCTGTCTCTGTGGGAAGAGGTGGCTCTGTGGCTACAGCCATTTGACAGGACCCCATATCAGATTGTGGCGCAGGTGACCTGCATCTTTTTGCTTCAGTGTCTACCCCGGACCTTTGCCCAGCTGGCCTGGGGAGACTTCAATTCGATCACTGAGCTCACAGGACTCATACAAAAACAGAGGCCACTCTTGAAATCTGAGAGGACAGAACAACCCTCTGGCGGAACCCTTAGGGACTATGTCGCACTTAATAGATCTCTCCCACTCAAACCGAAGCCCGTGCTGGTTCCCGGGCCATTGGTGTGTAACCCGTCTGGGAACAAGGCAGACTGCAGTAGGATGCGGGGATATTGTTTGTTTACCCTTAGCAACCCCCTGGTGGCTTCACCTACCGAAGATGTGCAGCATTTTAAAGAGTCATATGGAGGAAGTGCAAACAGCACAGGCCCGCATTTATGATCGTGGAACAGCCCTCAGGGAGTTCCGCTAGACGCTTAGCCTTTAGCTTAGCTCTGGCTCTGCTGGCACTAAACCACCTTCTTACCTGGTCAGGTAAATAGGGAACCACACCGGCGCGGGCATTTGTTCTCAGTGCTTGAAGTTGACTGCATGAATAGACGAGTCTCGGCGTGTAAAAATCCATGTCCAAATAGTAAACAGTAGTAAAAAGTGTCCAGGGAACGAGTCCACATAAAAGAAAGTGGTAGGAGTGATCAGTGAAATAGAGAAAAAGGTAGAAAGATAAAGTCGTACACGGAGCTGCTGGAAAGGCTGCCACTCGCGGAGGCGCCTGAGTCACTGAAGACGGCACATGACATAGTGACTGAACCAGGGGTTATTGTCCGAGAGAGGCCTTATAGACTCAGGAGGCAAAGAAAGCTGAGGCGGAACTGGAAATCAAATGAATGCTGGAACTAGGAGTGATTGAGGAAAATTTTAGTACATGGTCCAGCCCCATTGTCCTCGTCACTAAGCCTGACGGCAGGTTTTGCAATGACTTCTGTCGGCTTAACCAGGTATCCAAGTTCGATGCTTATCCCATGACATGCATGGACAACCTCCTCGAGAGGCTGGGACAGGCTAAATTCTTGACCACACTTGACATGACAAAAGGGTACTGGCAGATTCCTTTAACGCAGTCCGTGAAGGTCAAAACCCCATTTAGTACCCCTAGCAGACACTGGCAGTATCGTGTCCTTCCATTTGGGTAACACGGGGTTCCTGCAACTTTCCAGCGTCTGGTGGACAAAGTGCTCTGGCCCCATAATGCGTATAGTGCTGCCTACCTGGATGACGTCATCATCTATTCCAGCACATTGAGGGAACACGTTCAGCAGGTCACAGCAGGATTGTGGACACTAGCTATTGTTGCTTCGAATCAATCCCAAGAAATGTTTCTTCAGACTGAGAGAGGTTAGATACTTGGGCTACGTAGTGGACCGGGGTACTGTGAAGCCACAGTGTTGAAAACTAAATGCCATTTTGAAATTGTCCCGTCCGTGAAACAAGAGGCATGTCCGGTCATTTCTCGGTTTGCCCGGGTACTACCGGCGGTTTGTACCTAGGTTCTCCGAGTGAACAGTGCCCTTGACCGAATTGACGAAAAAAAGAGCTCCCAACCACGTGGTAAGGACTGAGAAGACGGAAACTGCATTCGGTGACTTGAATCAGGCTCCTGTATCAGCACCTGTATTGATAGCCCCTAACTTTTCTCTTCTATTTATCCTCCAGACAGATGCTTCAGACACAGACTTGGGAGCCGTGGAGACAGAGTGTCGATGGTGTTGGACACCCCATCATATACCTAAGCCAGAAACTGTTAGATCAGGAGACCAGGTACGCAGCGGTGGAGAAGGAAGCCTAGGCGATTAAATGGGCAATTACCCAGTTGTGTTAACACCTTTTGGACCGGGAAGTCACTTTGGTGATGGACCATGCGCTGTTAAAGTGGATAGCCCTTCACAAGAAGTCGAATCCACGGGTCACTAGGTGGTTTCTTGACCTGCAACCGTACAAGTTTTCGCTCGTTAATCGGAAAGGGTCTCTTCATGCCAATGCTGATGCCCTCTCTCGGGCTCACAACCTCTCGGTACAGGTCGTCTGACCCGATGGGTCTGGGCTTAGGGGGAAGCCTTGTCACACACGTATGCAAAGGTGGCAGCTGAAGGGCTTAATAACTGATAGTAACATATCTGCCCAGGGGCAACGGGGTGCACTGACTCTTTTTCTAAGACTCCTGCAGATCTTTCCTGGGAAATCCCACCAGGACATCAACATGGGAAACATTTCCGATCCCGGCCCCAAGGACGACATGCGTTCCGGTCCCAGCCCTGAGGACATCATTTCAGATCCCCACCCCAAGGCTGACGTCACTTCCTCCAGATTCCATATTAAACCTCACTTCCTTCTTCTGGATTTTAGTTCTGTTTTGGACTCTGTCTTGAAAATACTACACACTCTAAAAACTTATTTTTACTTTTGCAGCTAAGAACACATTATACGGGTGGCTGCCCCAAACCTTTGCAATGTCTGGTGTCCTTCCTTATTACAGTATATTAATTGAACTAATTTTATACACATTTATTTGTTCATTGTGGATTTAAAGTAAACCAACCTTTGCCCAGTAATTATGATATGAACATCTTTCTTTTCACATTATAAGTAAATTTAGGCTAAACCTTAACAGCATTAAGCAGCAGAAATTGTGACTGGGTTTTCCTGTTCACAGGCTCAATAAATATGAGATAAGAACAATACAAATACATTAATGGTTTGAAATAACACCACAGACGTAAAAGCCATCTGGACAATGCTGTGAAAATAGTTACAAATGGCCTTTACATCATAGGATGAAAGGCTTTCAAAAAATTTCAACTTCATTAACTTAACAAACCTGCTTTACCAATGAAGAAGTGATATTTCAGCCCCTTTTTATGACATTGTAGGAGGAGGAACACACTAAAACAACTTTAATAAATATATAAAATAATGGAAATACAAGAAAATATCCTGGCATGTACCCATATAAAAATCATAAGAAAAACGCTAATAATAGTAGATGATATAGAAAAAATACAAAAAACCTGAAATTGGCACAAATAGAAATACAAGGATACTAAAGTAAAAACTACAAACTTTCATTCATTTTGTCCGCCTGCTTTGTTCAAATCAGGGTCAAGGGGACTGTAGTATACTCTGGCAACTTTGGGCCCTAGATGGAATGCAGGTCATTTGCAAGGCACATCAACTTTCCTGATCAGAAACCTTTCTAAGACAGCCATGGCTGGACCTCTACATGGGCTAACCTAGACTACAGTCCAGGGGTCCAGAAATGAATTTAAAATCCTATAGGAACAGCCACAACACGGCAACCTGAATGTGAACTTTCGCAGCATAAAGCACAAGAATATGAAAGCAATATGTTCTGTAATAACAGTAACAGTTCTTCAGAACTTGCCAGTTAAATGATTAAAGATTGTAGTTCTTGATAGTAAAGCATAGAAAGGTGATGATTTATGTTATATTTCAGCCAGGTTTCTTCCTTTGGCTGAGGTTCAGTTTTTTTATGTCCATTTTTTAATTCTTTTGTTTATGCTGTAAATGAATATTGCCTGTGTTTATTATTTGTATTCTTTGTTTATAATTTTGTCTTCTGTATGTATCGATGCTTTGGTTATGTCCCATGTGGTTTTTGGGTGGGGTCCCCCAAGAGGTGGGGCCACATGCCAATCACCACCCACTAATTCGGGGTTGGGCTTCCATGGATTTTGGCAGTTCATTTCAAATGCACTCTGGAGTGGTGAGTTCTTGTGCTTTGTAAATTCTTTATGCCTTGTGATTTCTGTGGATTTTTGACATTCTGCTTAGTGGTTTAACCTTGCTATTTGCAATCTGTATTGGACTTTTGATAAATTTGATAAATTCAGAGTATCTTGTGTTTCAGCCAATTCTATTTTGTGTTTCAGTTCCACAGAGCTTCATAGTTATTGGAACTTTTATTTTGTGCTTGCCTTTATTACTAGCCAGGGTTTGTCAGTGATATCCCCCTCTACTGGCCATTTTTGAAAGTGCATTTAGAAGTTATTGATATTTATGTGCTTTGAGACTCTTAGTTCACAACAACTGTCAGGGATTTCACTCACGGAATTTCTAGGACACAAGTCAAATATATCTGATGCAAATGTTCCTTTACAGAGTTTCAGTCTATTCATAAGTGATGGCATATTAAATATAATTGTGACTGAGATCAACAGGCGTGAACAGCAGCTGACTCAGTAGCACACACTGAAACCAAATTACCAGGTGTAGAAGTGATCTGATGTCAGTTTTGTCTAGTTTCTGGTTTTGTTTGCAGTAATTGTATACCATAAACTTGAAGTTGAAATGTACTTGTCAACAAAGCCTTTATTTGAAATGCCTTATGGACAGCAAATCATAAATGCACAATTTTTCACTTCTCTTGGTTTGTCATTTTGTTGACAACAACTTACCTGTCACTTTATACAGTAGTTAGAAATTCAGTTTGAAAATACAACTATTCTTTGAAGTACTGAGAGACTGGTCTACATAACTGAACAGAAAGCTTTTGTTGATAGATCAGTTATGGTTTGGAAAGAGCACTTGTCAAAGGAGTGATACAAGCTCTACCTCGTACAATTACTAAGTTGGTAGTATCTCTACTGAACAATAAATAAAGTTTATTGATAACTTGACAAAAGTGCCCGAAATCTGCAAACTGGTGAAGATTTAAACTTTTTTTTTCATTTCTTTCTTAGATTTATTTTAATAGCAGAAAATACCTGATATGGTGAAAATAATAAGGAGCCAGAATAATGTTCATATTCGCCCCCTTTCTCCTTCCCTCCACCCTCTTAAAACAGACGGTTGTTTTAGGTGCTTGCGCATACACTGTGAGAAGCACCTATTGCAATAGTTATGTTTGACTATCGGTCCATCTCTCTGTTCTATAGAAAAAACTCTGCCACCCATGGACTAATTATATTGAAAATATTCTTTAAAGAATTCTAGCTCAGTTTTCATTGTGGTATTTCAAACATATTGCACTGCACAAACATTTGAAATTTCAAAATCTCCTGCTGAAAAGCTGGCAAATCTGCAAACTTGGTGATCAGAGAAACATTCCGCATGATTTCAACTATGAATTAGTTTACCTTTTTAGTTTTACCTTGACAGCAGTTACACCAATTGAATATTTTGTATATGTTTGTTTTTCACTCATCTGACAACCCCACGCTTGTGCAATTCACCTCATTTTGATATTGAGGATGATGCATGTGCTCAATCAGTTCATATTATTATTATTATTATTATTATTATTATTATTATTATGGCAGCACCCTTCTCCTACTGCTTAAGGTAAATTAACATAAAATTACAAAAAAGTCACCTCTCTGGAAATTAATGGAAAATAAAAGCAACTATGTAAGTATAAGACTGAATTAGCTGAACTAATGTTATCTTCACATTTTTTTGTAAAAGAGCAATGTTATTAACCTGCAGCTAAAAATGTCTTAGAAGTAATTAATTACACAGGAAAAGTAGAGCTCCCCTAAGTGATACAAACATAGCATGGGTTTAGAAAAGGAGCTTCAGTTGATCTGTGGGCAGAAGTTCTGAGGCACTTGGCAGGAAACAACAACCAGGCTGTTTACACCGTGCTGAAAGAGTTACTGGCTGGTATGACACACAACAGACTGAGCTGAGGTTATGAATTGTGTATCTTCATACTGGAATTAATGTCTTAAAGATGATTGTCACTTTTCGTATTCTCGTTATACAATAAATCAGTTCCTTTCTAAGTTCTTAGGTATTTATATAATCTTACTCACTTACTATTATTTTAACTAATATTATTAGCTAGATAGTAAACTTATTTTTCTATTGGTAATTATTGGGTACTCTGCTATAGGGTATAATTTCAAAAATATTTTCTTTAAGAAAATTGAACATTAGTTATTGACAGACCCACCAACACTATCATTCATTATTTAATGACATTTTTGCATCACTTGAATTAGAATCTGCTGTGTGTGGAAGCTATTGAGCTACTACATGTCCATTTAGGCTACATATTTAACTATGTGATGTTGTAAAGTACAGTTAAAAATAATATATTCAATGCAGTCTGCTAACACATATAATTGCATTCTGTTATCACTGTTATTTTTGAATATGACCTATTGTTACAAAAATACTTAAAAGTCAACAATGTGATAACATACTCTTAGATGAAGTAACTAAAATGTGAAATATCCAAACTTAAGCTTACTCCCTGAATGCACTTGAATGTTACACCATGAATACATTATCTAACTTCATAGTATTTTACATGGTTTAATATTCTTTGATGGTATGCTTTGACATTGCATAATTGCATTCTCTCTCTCTTTCTCTGTGTATGTGTATATATATATATATATATATATATATATATATATATATATATATATATATATATATATATATATTGTGGAAGTTGACCCGGACACAGACATGTAGACACGTTCATGTCACCCACAAACACGTTTATTTACAATATTTACAGATTATTTGGTCACTCAGACCCAGTCCAAAATGTGCACAAACCCCCAAAACAGTCCTGGCCACACAATGCCTTGTCTTCGGGCCGCCTCCACAGCTCTCCTGAGCTTCGTCCTTCCTCCTCCCGACTCCAGCCTCGAATGAATGGAGACGGCCCCTTTTATTCAGTACCCGGATGAGCACCAGGTGTTCCCGGCGTTCCTCCCTGGCCACGCCCCAGCGTGCGGAAGTGCCGCTGTCCGCCCGGCAGCTCTCCGGTAACGTCCAAAGTCTTCCCCCCAGCACTTCCTGGTGTGGCGGAAGTGCTGGGGTAACAGGTCCCCAAGGCATTGGGGCGCCTCCTGGCGGTGACCAAGGGCCCCTACAGGGTGGAGCTTCCATGCCCTGTACCTGTGGCACCCAGAGCAACCCGGAAGGCAACCCCCACGTGATCCAGGGTGGGCACAGACCCACATCCGGTCCCTCATGACGTCCCGGCCGGTCATGGCCCCTGGCATCCCTGACAATATATATATATATATATACTGTATATATATATATATATATATATACATTTGCAGTATATATATATATATATATATATATATATATATATATATATATATATATATATTTAAATATTGTCTATAATCTCAGATGTTTCTGTAGTCACAGCCACTATCCATACACCAATTACATACTGCCACGTTACTAGCCGTTCTTGTGTAGGGACTATTCAAATTTAAGCAATTCCTAAGCTTTGACATTATGTACTAGTTATTCTGTGATTCATTCAGAATGACTAGATGTTAAAGACTAAGGCCCCCTACCCACTAAGTCTGGCTGTGTAGATAGCACTTGCTGTACAGGCCCCTCCAGTATTTATCTCAAAGGAATTAATGTTTTTCATTCATGTTTGAATCACACATCTATGGGCTGTACCAAATGTAAAGCTAAGTGAGCTGATTCATCCTTACAGTACAATTAGACTTCAACCCTCACTGTTCCTTTTTTTTAAATTTCATATTTTATTGAATTTATAAATTACATTACAATGAATACACAATTCAATCAAGCATATAATGCTTCATCTTATTCAAATCAAATCTGACATCACCTATGTAGAAGAGCTGTTTAAAAAAACATTAATTCAGACTACTTTAAACTAGAATATGGTACTAGGCAAGGATGCCCCTTGTCACCACTGCTTTTTGCAATCACCATTGAGCCACTGGCGATTCATTGTCGAAATGCTATTGAGATAAAGGGGATTATCAGAGAAGCACTGGAACAGAAAGTTTCTCTATATGCAGATGATAAGGTACTGTATATATCAGACCCACAAAATACTGTGCCTGCAGTCCTAACAGAATTTCAAAAGATTTCTGGTCTCAGAATCGATTTGAATAAAAGTGTGCTCTTCTAGTGAATTCTCAAGTATACAATATTAGATTGGACACCTTCCTTTTTATCATCGCAGATCAGTTTAAATACCTAGGGGTAAATATCACAAGTAAATATAAAGCTCTTTATCAACAAAATTTTGTCGTCTGTATGGAAAAAATTAAGCAAGACTTGCATAGATGGTCAACCCTTCATCTCACTTTAGCTGGAAGAATTAACATTGTTAAGTAGAATATCCTTCATAAGCTTCTCTTTTTATTTCAAAACATTCCAATATACATCAATAAATCATTTTTTAAGAAATGAGATTCAATCATAACCTCATTTGTTTGGAATTCAGAACATCCACGTATCCAAAGGGCAACCCTATAAAGACCTAAGTCGGAAGGTAGCGTGGCTCTACCTAACTTTCAATTTTATTACTGGGCGACGGATATACAAGCTATAAAAACCTTGACATGGACATATATTGTGGACATACACAGGCTTGGTCCACAATAGAAATAAAATCCTGCAATGCTTTTTTATATTCCTTGCTTTGCAACCCAATAAATACAACATATCGCCAATATACTAACAACCCAATTGTGCTTCACTCACACAGAATATGGAACCAATATAGGAAGTATTTTAAGATGGAAAAGCTTTTATCTGTGGCACCTCTGCATGAGAGCCACCTTTTTCCACCTTCTCAAATGTACGCAGTTTTTAATGCCTGGAAAACATTCATGATTAAATCATTAAATCGTAACCTTAGATCTTCAAACGAGTGTCTCCTTATAATTCCAAAAGCTAAACTTAAAAGAAGTGGTGAGGCGGCCTTCTGCTGCTATGCAACTAAAATCTGGAATAGCCTGCCAATAGGAATTCGCCAGGCAAATACAGTAGAGCAATTTAAAACACTGCTGAAAACATATTACTTTAACATGGCCTTTTTATAACTTCACTTTAACTTAATACTGATACTCTGTATGTTCATTTCATCACAATAACTATTCATAGTGGCTCTAAAATCCGTACTGACCCCTACTCTCTCTTCTGTTTCTGTTTCCGCCACCACCTACTCAAAGCATCATGATGCACCAACATTGATGGACTGAAAGCCAGAAGTCTACATGACCATCATCATCAGGTCCTTCCATGAAAACCCTAAATACAAAGAGGACTGTTTGATTTATGTTAGGTAGATTGCCCAGAGGGGACTGGGCGGTCTCGTGGTCTGGAACCCCTACAGATTTTTTTTTCTCCAGCTTTTGGAGTTTTTTTTTTGTTTTTTTCTGTCCACCCTGGCCATCGGACCTTACTTATTCTATGTTAATTAATGTTGACTTATGTTTATTTTTTATAGTGTCTTCTATTTTTCTATTCATTTTGTAAAGCACTTTGAGCTACATTTTTTTGTATGAATATGTGCTATATAAATAAATGTTGATTGATTGATTGATTGATTAGAGATCTGTACATAGACAATGTCTTTATATCCTATGAACAATTACACTCCAAATTTAACTTTCCAGCAACACATTTCTTTCACTACCTTCAAATTCAAAAACTTTGTTAAACAGAATCTGCCCAATTTTCCTCACCTCCCACCTACCTCTATGCCGGAAAAAATATTGCTCAGTCTCGAGGACAACATCTCCATAATATATAAAACGATTTTACAGTCCCTCCCTTTCAAAGATCCAAGAGAACAATGAGAAAAGGATCTCTTATTTAACATTTCAGAAAAGGAGTGGAAAGTAGCAATGCACAGAATTCACTCGAGCTCCACATGCGCAAAACATAGAATTATTCAACTCAAAATTATATATGGAGTGCATCTCTCACGTTTAAAATTGGCCAAAATGTTTCCAAGGCAAGATCCAACCTGCAAACCCTGCAATCAAGTTCCGGCTTCAGTGGAGGATCTGTACAAAACCTTTTCAAAACCTGGCAGGATCTAATCAATAAAATTTTAGAATAAGAATTTAAATTGAGGAAGCAGGTTCTCTCTCCTCTTTTACTCCATTTATCTTTATTCATTTATCTATTCACTTATCTTTACTAGCATCAAGTTTTACACTGCTGCCCTAGCTCTCTTTCTCAGAGGTGGGGGTTGATTTGTTTCGAACCTTTTTTTTTATCTTTTCTTTTTCTTGTAAAACTTGAGTTATGTGTATGGAATGTTATTTGATTTTAATAAAATCAATAAGATTTAAAAAAAAAGAAGAGCTGTTTCACCCTTAAGTCAGGTCACTAGAATTACAAAGAGATCTGATTGATTTATGAACAAAGTTCATGCACTGGCAAAAGTATGATCAAATTAGCTTCAACCTTCTCTGTTTGTAGTTGGGAGATGGACCATTTTTCACCAACTACCTTAAAATCCTTGCTGTACTAAATAAAACAATATAGTTTATTCATAAATTAAGGATAATAAAAGACAGATACATGCAAGTATATTAGGACACATGTCAGTAACAAACACCACAAAAAATAATTTATTATAGCTTGGGTTGACCTTTTTCTTTCTTACAGGGAAAGGCACAAAACTGATATGATTTTTTTTTAAATTCTTATCTAAAGTATTTACCCATGATTGTGTTCCTGTTCACTTTATGTTGAGGCGATGCTTTGGCCTGAATCCTTCAGGATGCATACAGAGTTTCGCTGACTTGTTCATTACATTCAGCATGCTTTACCTTTCTTTGTCCAGATGCTTTTCTCTATCTCTGCTTCTTGTATTGTGAAGCTGTAGGCTGTACTGCAGATACAGTCTATGATGTTTTACACACAGTAGTCCTCTTTTGTTAGCATAAAAATAATGTCTGGTGTGCAGTCAACTCCCTTCTTTAGCAAGACATACCTGTGTGTTGCTTTATGTTGGTCTGTTGCTTGCATAGTTGTTGTCCTTTAGCAAGGCTGAACTAAATGAGACACTACTGTATGTCTAACTCCACTACAAATGGTGTCCTGCTCTCAGGGTCTGGCACTATGTTACACCTTGGAGTAAAGGAATTACCTTGTTACAATAACATGATAGGCAGCAGGGGTCCTGTCACAGAGCAGAATGTAAGGCCAAGCAGAGAGAGAAGGCAGTTAACAGAGAGCTAGTACTTGTAATGGTTTATAAATAAATGAATGGGCATTATGCCATTGATAAATCCAACTTTTTGGTTGATGACTGCAGCAAATATTTCTCCAAGTTACCATTAGTTAAATTATGGCAGAGCAGTGCTATAACTTTGAATTTCATTTGCCTGTGATTAATCCATGTTATTAGATGATACACAGAAACTACGTTCAAAAGAGAGGCCCCGTGAGGAGAAGAATAATACACTAATAGAAACTGGCCATGAAAACCCAAGGGTTTTGTTCTCTGTAGTTAATAAATTACTTCGACCTGCATCTGGCCCAATTATCTTCCTCTACTGAAGTCTGTGAAACATTCCTCCACTTTTTTCGCAATAAAATTAAAGATCTAAATAATTCAACTAACATAATTCCATCATCCATTTATGTCCTTCCCTGTCTTCCTACTCCATCCAGCTCCTTTTATAAATTTTCACCAGTCACATCGGCATTTGCTAATGACCTGCTTTGTAAGATGAGGCCAACTACTTGTACTGGACCCCATCCCCACCACACTTCTTAAATCCTGCCTTCATGCCATAATTCCGACTGTTATGACAATAATCATTACATCCCTCGACACTGGGTTTGTGCCAGACACTTTTAAATTTTTATCGCTTCTGTAACACCCATGTTAAAAAAGTCTAGTCTTGATGGTGGCGATCTTAACAATTTTCGGCCTATTTCCCACTTAACTTTTCTGTCAAAAGTTCTTGAACGTGTTGTAGCCTCCCAGCTCACCAATTACTTAACCTCTAATAATTTGATGAAACCCTTTCAGTCTGGTTTCAGGGTGCAGCACAGCTGTGAAACTGCTCTTCTTTGGGTAACAAATAATTTGCTTATGGCAGCAGACTCTGGATAAACCAGCATATTAATTCTGTTAGACCTCAGTGCAGCATTTGACACTGTCAGGCATGACATTCTACTGTCCAGAATGGAGAACATGCTGGGTACCTCTGGCACTGCGTTCCAGTGGTTCAAGTCCTATCTGACTAATAGGCAAGAGTTTGTTAGTCTTGGCAACAGCAGGTCCAGCTCGGCGCCAGTCACACAAGGAGTTCCTCAGGGCTCTATCCTCTTCTCTTCTGTGTTTATATGCTTCCCCTTGGCAATATTATTCGTAACTATAGACTGGGTTATCATTTTTATGCGGATGACACTCATCTCTATTTCAATGTCAAAAGTGCAACTTCATCGGAGTTTTCTCAGCTCACAACTTGCCTCAGTGATATTAAAACCTGGATGGAGAAGAACTCTTTAAATTTAAATTGCAACAAAGCTGAACTCCTGCAAATTGGCACTAAAGAGCTTCTGAAGAAAATGAGCTCCTTTTCAGTCACTCTTGACGGTGATCTCATCAGACCTTCTTCTGATGCAAGGAATCTTGATGTCATTTTTGATTCCCCACTTTCTTATTCCGCCCACATAAACCACATTAAGAATCTTTTTTACTTTCACCTCCGTAACATTTTCTAATGCTGAGATACTTGTCCGTGCTTTTATCACATCCCGCATTGATTATTGTAACTCGCTGCTGGCAGGTGCCCCTTCTAATCTTCTATCACAGCTCCAGTTGATTCAAAACTGCAAGAGTCCTTACTCGAACCAGCAACAGTGAGCACATCACACCCATCCTGCTTCACCTTCATTGGCTCCCTGTGTCTTACAGGATTGAATAAAAAAATTCTATTAATAACCAACACAGCTTTAAATGGCTTTGCACCAGACTACATCAGTGACCTTCTGCATCACTGTGCTCCTGTTTGCCTGCTAAGGTCCTCCAATTTTGGTAATCTTGTTGTGCCTCACACTAACCTGCACTCTATGGGTGACAGGTGTTATGTTCCGACTTTGGCCACTAGATGAAGATAGTGAAGAGGGATAAAGAGAGTGTTACGAAAATGAGACAGTTCGGAGGACTAACTGTTTTCCTGTTGTTGCTTCCAGTTCTTGAATTAAAACTTTAACTTTTGGACACGGAGTCTCTTCATTTTATCCTCTGACAACTTAACAACAGGGCCTTCAGCTCCATAGCACCCAGACTTTGGAATGACATCCCAAAATTAATTAGATCAGCTGACTCCATTCATTCTTTAAAAAACAACTTAAAACTCATCTATTTAGGAAGGCTTTTAACTTAACTTAACATTCTGCCCTTTCTTTTCGTTTACCTCTCTGTCCAGGTGCTCAGGATAATTTGTGTGTCTGTGTATCAGAAATTAGGTTATTTGTTAGGTTCTTTTAGTATTGAAATTAGTATTTTACTCTGGTTTATTCTTCTTTATTCTATTTAATGTTTTGTTATCTGTTTCATTGTTCTACTCAGGAAAACATTTGTATCCAATGATACATATACCCTTCTGTTTTTTCTAAGACTCTGTGAAGCACCTTGAGCATGGGAAAAGTGTTATATAAATAAAATGTATTATTATTATTATTATTTTAACTTGCACCTTAGCTCAAGTTAAGTGTCAATGAAAGACAGGCGACATATTAGAGGACTTATGCCAAAGTCCAGCAGAGTTGGTTATGCCAGTCTCCTCAACATCCACCCTTTCCCAATACATATCCAGTATTATTCTGTAATTCAAAAGGCTTTTATCATTTACTGTGCTCCATCAAAGTTCTCCATGGCTTGGCTGGTGCTACAGGAAGAATATCATATTTAAAATATAAATTTCAGAAGTGTTAAAATAATCACTTTTAATCTTGATGCAATAATCACTTTGACTCTTTAAGCATCTTTATGAGGTTAAAACAAATTTAAAAAATCTTACGAATTGACATCTGATCACCAAAACTTGGTGGTTAAGACTGTTTCAGCAGATTAGAAGGGCGAGTCTAGTTTTGCAAAAACGCTTTGAGTTTGCAAACAAATGAATTCAGTAGGTGTTTATTTCTGTCTTTGAAGTTAATTCACTTATGTCCATGCTAGTTTTACAATTATTACATTATCATGTAATAAGAGAATGCCTTATTGAAGTTGCCCTTGGCATTGAGTTTAATCAAATTACAAATTAGGTAGATGACTCAAGGCTCTAGTTTTGCTACTGACCATTTGATCGGAATGATAAGATGCATACATGACCTTTTTTCTGAACAGATAAAGAAATCTTTTTTGACACTGCAAAAGTTCTTTGAAGATGTTAACTATGCTAGGCTATTTTACATTATTATGTTCTGTGTTGCTTGTAGCTTGTGTGCTACTTTGTGAGCAGAGCTTTCACCCCATAACAGATTTGATGTCAAATATTTCTTATATCTAATTGTCTCCTGGTCCTATTTTTATAGTATGATCATGAACCTCCATCGCATTAAGTTCCATATCTTAACTTCTTGATATTCTTGACTGTTCCCACTTGCTCTTTCAATTGCAAAAAAAGATTATATCTCATGCTCTTCAATTAATGGTTTATGGTACAGCTCTCATTTGATTAGAAAAAAAAAAAAAACTAGTTGGCTCTCTTTCATGAATCTTTAATCTAGTGGTGTATGTAGCATTCTGCCTCTGAGACACTGCTTTTTAGTCTAATCCACCTCCTGCTATTCCAAACCACCAGAGAATCACTCCTTTTTTTCCTTATTACATTTGGAATCTTAGTTGTTTATGAGTTCAGAACAACAAGTGATTTGACCTCCTTTGCCTATTTCCCTATAGGTTTATTACCATCTACTATGAATTGTAATCAGTGTCACACTTGCTTCATAAAAGTGACATTTTGCATGGCTATAGAAGTAACGTGATAAGTATATATTATATATTATGTGAATTTCCCCTTGGGATTAATAAAGTATCTATCTTATATATATATGCCAGCAACACTCATGACAATGACAAAACAATTACGTTGTCAATCATGTTACATTATTATTAAAATGTTTCCTTCTCTTTTTACTTCTCCGCTGCCAAGCGCGGGTATTTTGATTGATATATATATATATATATATATATATATATAATATATATAGATATATATAGACATATATATAGATATGACAACAACACTCATATCAATGACAAAACAATTACATTAACAATCATGTTACGTTATTTTTAAAATTTTTCCTTTTCTTTTCATAACTTCTTTTACACACTACTTCTCCGCTGCGAAGCGCGGGTATTCTGCTAGTTTTTAATAAAACTATTGCAATATGTTGACACCAATTAAAGAATTACCTTATCTACAAGCAGTTCATGCTGTCAATTAAGTACATGTATCTAGTTAGTTTCGGTAATAAGAGTGTAGAAAGCACAATGTGTCCGGCGTGTGGTCATCCAAGCGAGAGCACACCTTCGTGTAGAGTATGCTAGCCACTGAGAAACCACGCTCTGCCTCCACTGAAGCAGGTGGCACAATCATCAGATACTGATAAACTTGTTCTAAACAACACCCATGCTTGCCATTGCTCTGAAACACCGCCATTTCAGCTTTTATTGATGCATCCAGTTTCTTGTCATCATTCTGTGATGGCAAATTTCTTGGCACAGATAATGCGGATGCAACAGATCTGACGCATTGCAATTTCAAATTGCTGTTCAAAGCTGTTATCTGACAGACGTCAATGAAATCTGCCCCGTCCCACCATTTGTGAGCTGCAGAGTGCAGACTCCTCCCAGTCTACTGTGCTTAGTCTTAGTCAGAGCCGGGAGACTGACTGCTGCTGGTCTGTTGTTGACTGAATTAATCGGCAACACACTACACCTTGGGCCAAAAAACCGTGCCACTTAATTATTTTCAACTCTAACTGTTATTTCTTGGTCGATTTTTACACTTTTACACGCTGTATATGCAAGCTTGGCTGTTCCTGGTTTCCCGGGAATAGCAACAGTTTCATTCCCGGGAATGAAAAACATCTGGGAATCCCTGGAGCCCGGGAATGGATTCCCTACTCATGAACTCCCATGCTCTCTTAATCCGTCTGACTTCATAGGAAGAGTCACCAGAGACATGAATGTCACTAACAAGGTAAGTAAACCTCTCAACAAGGTCATATTCAGGGCACTCGCAGGCCCAGACACTCAAACTCCTTGTTCAGTCTCTTCAGAACCCTGATCAGAGCCTCCATTGACTCCACAAAGATCACAACATCTATAGCAAAGTCAAGATCAGTGAATATTTCTTCAGCAACAGATGCCCCACAGCCACTGGACCCCACAACCTTGCCCAACACCCACTCCATGAAAGCATTGAACAGAGTAGGAGCAAGAACACGCCCCAGAATCAACTGGGAAAAACACAGAGGTTCTGCCTCCACTTTGCACAGCACTCATAGTACAATAGAAAAGGTGGCAAAGTGGAAAAAGAATGTTGCCACAGATAGTGAAGGCATTGGTTATTTTTATAAAGGACCAGGGGCTTCAAGCATAACGCTGTGCATAGAATTCACACTAAAACATGGTGTACGGATAAAAGCAGAAATGTTTGTATGCACAAAAAAATCCAGATGCATAAATCTGTGCATTCGCCAACTTCCACATTCTTCTGCTACATAAATCCCAGTCAGCGTGAAAAGTAACGCACATGCACGTGCCTGCTGCCACTCCCCAACTCCTCCCAGAATTAAGCCTCTTTGAATATGCAAACCAATATAAAAAGCCCTTAAGCTCAGCCTTCTGTGAAAAGGCAATGGCAAAACCATGGGGGAAAATAGAAGAATTTCAGCGAATACAAAATGAAGGCAAGGAAAAATGTACTATTTGTTGGTTTAAACAGTGGTATAAACGACAAAAGGAAGTTGATTGAGTGACATAGAGTGTCAGAGAAACTCGAAAGCTCAAATTCACAAAGTTGCACAGTGCCCGAAATAAAAAAGAAGTTGTCAGATATCAAAGTCACCGTGAAAAGGCTAGTCTTAGCTCACCGTCTGAGTGTAATATGGAAGCGTATTAGGGTACAGATTAAAGAAAGACAAAATAGGGACTGTGAAAGTAACACCCGAGAAAGACAGGAATAGTTCAATCAATTAGTCTTTATTCAGTCACAGATAAGTACATGGATTCATGCTTTGTAAAGCAGAAGAGCAAAGTTTTCTGGTTTTAATTGGCTTTTAATATTCATTTTTCTCCTTCCCCCTTACTTATGAAACATCAACTCGGCCAACCTTTTCTTTTTTTGTGTACGTGTCAAAAGGGGCCCCAAAGAAGGAAAGGTCATCTTTCCTGTGTCTAACGGACACATTCCTACAAAAAGTTACCCAAGTTCAACTTACTTCAGCTTATCTTATGACAGACACCTGTATGAATAACCTGCCGTTATAATAAAACAGCTTTTAATCCTTAGTAGCTTGCAAGCAATTCAATTTTTCTTTCACAGGACACAGTTGAAAAAAATGACCAAATGTCAACTTTAATCTCAAAATTTCCACTTTAATAATGTACTTTATTTTGTCATCAAAGTAGAATGTCATAAACTTCATCTTAAAATCATTTAATTTACTAGTTTCTCAGATCCCATCGTAACTAAAGTAGCACGTTAAATGCTTTGTTTTGTATGTGTTCTTCTATGTGCTCTATGTGTGTGAATCACTACTTGCTTCTTAAACAGGCTTTCTCTTCCACCAACAGGACACAGAAGACATTACATTCATGATATTATAGTTCTCTGAACAATTTTAAACCACCACATACTTAGGGGTTAATGCATCCCGGACGCCAAATACTTTTTTGCTGCACTTTTTAAGTTAACGTCACAATCCATCCATTTCCCAACCCTCTGAATCCAAACACAGGGTCACGGGGGTCTGCTGGAGCCAATCCCAGCCAACACAGGGCACAAGGCAGGAACCAATCCTGGGCAGGGTGCCAACCCACCGCAGGACACACACACACACAGCCACACACCAAGCACACACTAAGGCCAATTTAGAATCGCCAATTCACCTAACCTGCATGTCTTTGGACTGTGGGAGGAAACCGGAGTGCCCGGAGGAAACCCACACAGACACGGGGAGAACATGCAAACTCCACGCAGGGAGGACCTGGGAAGTGAACCCGGGTCTCCTAACTGCGAGGCAGCAGCGCTACCACTGCGCCACCGTGCCGCCTAACGTCACAATTCACAAAGAAAATGTGAAATTTTAATGGAACACATTTATTTCATGCAAAGAGCATCACAGTTACTGCAATACTGATCATTTTACACACTGTCAATGAACTGTAAAAACTTAAAAAAAAAAACTACTGCAACAATCAATTATTGCATGTACAAGGTGCAACTGACACCATTGATGAAATTCAGTAAATCACCGAGCCAACTGTGCTTGAACTGGCTGCATGCAAGCACACACAGGTAAGCGCTGATGCTTGCAGGCTAGTCAAGTGAAGTGGTAGAATCCCAGGGACGGTGATGCTGCAGTGTTGCCGGGGCCGGCAGAGGGCATGAGCTGGCTTCTCATATATGGCATTGACTGATCAGCTCCGGCGTACTGGCAAATTGTTCTCTGAAGTGACTATAGCTGGTCGCGGTGTTCAAAGAATATACGTCGCTGAAATATACTCGGCTTGGACGTGCTGGCAAAGTGCAGTGGGAAACAACTTTAGCCAGTTGCGGAGTTCAATGAATGTACATCGCCGAATGTGCTTTGTCGAATATACTCGGCTCTAGCATGCTGGATATTGCATTGGGAACCGACTATAGCCATTTCGGGCAGTATAAGGGTTAAGATGTATATTTGATATCATTCTCATAGTGAAAGGAATTAAGGCATATACTTAACATGGGGACACGGTGGCGCAGTACTAGCGATGAGCTGGCACCCTGTCTAGAGATTGTTCATGCCTCATGCAAGATGCTTTGAGCATGGAAATGGGAGTATGCAACACTTTTGTGTTTTATACATGAGGCCCCAGGTCCCCAAATTAGCTATTGGTTATGCTTTTCATGCTAGAATTCACACTAAGTAAGCCCCTCATGTTCCTTTACCAGTTGCAGGATCTCTTTGTCTCTGCTTCCCATTTCCCTGGGGATAAGATATTTTAGTGCCACTTCCCTGAATCTGCTTCTAGATTCTTAATAAATAATATGGCTGATCATATTTACTTTAGCATCTGTTCCACCTGCTGCACTTCTGCAACAGTGGATTTAGAAGCAAAGCAGTACTCAACCTGGCTGTGAATCATTCTTGCCTTTGCTCTTGCTGCAGTGTAAGATTTCATTTGCCTTATTTTGATGGGTTTACAAGCACCTGTGTGTTGTCACCTTCCTCCACCCACATGACACTGGAATACCAGCACCATACATACATTTAAATGGATGAAGTTAATTGAATAACACAAATTGACACTAAATTGCTCTATTGCTGCTTTATCTTGCTTGATTTGAAGAAACCTGCCAATGAAAGGCTGGGAAAAGAAAAAAAAAACATTCCATCAAGTGAGTTCGTTTCAGATGTAGTTTATCTTGTTTTTAAATATGCTAAAAGCTGAACTTTTTCTTTAGTTTTCATTTGAGAACTCAGCAGTGAAGGAGTAATTCACCAATAAATAATCTTCAGCTGTATCATTTATACTTTGTTAATGAAGAAAAACAAAGAGTGTCTGCCTTCATTTATTAGACTGTAATTTCAGTATTTTTTGACTAATCAGTTGAAAAAAAATAAAACAAATCTAAATAGTTTATAAAGTGCAGAATAGAATATTTTGCATTTCACCATTAATAGTACTTTATGGTTCTTTACTGGGTTGTGTGGTTTCTCATAAAACTATTGCTTGACGAAGTAGCATTTTATTCTGGGAAGGGTTCTTTGCATATGAAGTTGGTTCTTTCTGCTTTGAAACACTGCCTAATATGTACAAAAACCCTGAAGTGTTTAATGTATTGTAGACTACCTAGAAGGACACTAACAGATTAAGAAAACCTGGACTTAGTCTGTGTTACAGAATGTATGCAGCAAGAGTCTTTTTAAAATCATGAGCCACTGGTATTTCACAAATCTGCTATCATCTATTCATGGTTATTTACTGTATGAAGCCTGCTACAATCTAAATAAATAAGGGTTCTTTCTGGAACCTCTAAGTGGATTGGTCTTTCTGGAACAAAAACTAGTTCCCCTATGGCATCACTCTGAAGAACTGCCCTGAGCCCTTTATTTTTAACAGTATACTTTACTTATATAGATGATATGTTAATTATTTTACTAGAATAACATATTAATTTTAAGGGAGTATGTGCTGATAGTGTGTTGCCACACCCACTACATGATGAACCACTTGAATAGTGTCCCAAGTGCAGTGGGCGACACTTCAGCACCACACTGGTACAGTGTAAAGTTTTTTTTATTTGACTGGAGCACCAATCCTGCCACCAACCCCCAAATTTTCCCTGCAAGTTGGAGTACCTGCTTTCAGGGCTGGATGCAGATTAACGTCATACCCACGATGAAGTAATTGCCTTGCTCACGGGCCCAACAGAGTAGAATCACTTCTGGCATCATTTTACACTTTTCTATTATTCAACACAATTCCAAAAATAGAAAGTTTACCTGAAAGTCAATATAATGAAAAGTAAATAATAGATTTCTAGATCAAAATGCCAACATGTTTTACAGTATAAAGAATACATTGACTCTTTGAGGGCTGAATATTTTTTCCAAAAAAAATGCAGTTTTCTGAAAAGCACCCAAAGCAAGGGTCTCGCACATAAATCAACATAAAATATTAGTTGATGGGTGCTGTAGCCACCAGTTCACAGTCTTGTGGTGTGAGCCGCTCAGGGTGGCATCACAGCTGGCAGCCAGGCTGTCTTTGCATGATGGGGGCAGGGATGGCAGTAGCAGTCATGGCCGCAGTGCAATGCAATCTGGTTTGTATCTCATGTCATTATAAGTGATGGTCTTCATCAACACAAACATGTTCGGCATCATGATTAGCTGGAGATTGATCAGCTGATGCCAGTACCTCACCTTAAATTTTCGAAATCGATCTCCAGGGGCCTTATGCATAACACTGTGCGTAGAATTCACACTAAAACATGGTGTACAGATAAAAGCGGAAATGTGCGCACGCACAAAAAATCCAGATGCATAAAAATCTGTGCGTATGCCAACTTCCACCTTCTTCCACTATATAAATCCTGGTCTGCATGAAATGTAATGGTCGTGCACGTGGCTGTCGCCCCTCCCAGACTCCTCCCAGAATTATGCCTCTTTGAATATACAAATCAATATAAATAGCCCCTTATGTTTTGTGTTCTGTGAAAAGACAATGGCAAAAGCACATGGGAAAAAGAAGAATTTCAGCGAATACCAAGTGGAGGCAAGGAAAATAAGCAGTGATATAAACAACAAAAGGAAGCTGAAAGAGTAACAGAGTGGTAGAGAAACTGAAAAGTTCAAGTTCAGAAAGTCACAAAGTGCCGAAAATAAATAAGAAGTGATCAGATGTCAATGTCGCTGTGAAAAAGCGAGTCGTAGCCCACCGTCTGAGTGTCATATGGAAGTGTATTAGGATACAGAGAAAAGAAAAACAAAATAGGGACACAGTTGAAAAAAACTTTAATCTCGAAATTTCTACTTTAATAATGTAGTTTATTTTGTCATTAAAGTAGAACGTCATAAACTTCATTTTAAAATCATTTAGTTTACTAGTTTGTCAGATCCCATCTTAACTAAAGTAGTATGTTAAATGCTTCTTTCTATGTGTTCTTTTATGTATGTGCTCTATGTGTGTGAATCATTATGTACTTCTTAAACGGGCTTTCTCTTCTGCTGAACACAGAATACATTACATTCATAATATTACAGCTGTCTGAACAATTTTAATATTGAGATCTATACTTGATATTTTCATAATGATAGGAATTGAAGCATGTATTAAACATGGGAACACGATGGCACAGTTGTAGCAACGAGCTGGAGCCCCATTCAGAGATTGTTCCTGCCTTCCTCAAGATGCTTGCTGCGCCTTGCGCAACCTTCAATGAAATAATTTATTGCAGCAGTACTGTCTCTCTCAAACCAATTTGTGTTCTTTCTTTTTTTTTCTCCCAGTAACCAACCACCACATGATCAGCTCTGTAATAGATGTCAAGTCATTTGTAAGCTTAGAACGTAAATTCTTTAAAACTTTTATGAAACACTGAAATATCTTTGTAGTACGTGCTTAATTATTCCATCCATCTATCCATCCAGGGTCACACATACAGCACAAGGCAGGAACAATTCCTGAATGGGTGCCAGCTCGTCGCTGCCACTGTCCACCATGTCCTCACATGTTTCATTATTAACAATATACATCATTTTAATCTGTATAATGTAATAAACATGCTTTACTGCATTGCAGCTTAAAAATTATATCAAGAGCTCCAAGAAGATAGCGCTTGGAAGTCTAAATCGACTTAGAAGCCAGTTGTCTTCATATGTAAATACGTGCTTTATAATGTGACTCAGTTTGTGAAATATTGTAACTGTAGTGCAATTTTACAGTGAGGTGATTGTAGTTATAAGTACAAACAGTTCTACCAGGAACACTTGATGGATTGATTGAGTGCGCTTAGAGTTCTTGGGATGAAACTGTTTCTGAAGGTCCCTATCGGAAAGGCTCTGAAGTGTATGCCGTACTGTATGGAAGCAGTTCACATAGAGTGTGTGCATGGCTGAGATAGAGTGTGCTAGATGCTGTATCCCGATAATCCGATCAGCTGCTGTACAGCTGTGATTCCACACTCAGATACAGTGGGTTAAAAACTCAGCGGTGCGCTGAGAGTGACAATGCTAAAGCAGCTATAGTACAATATTTGGAATACTTTGGCCATTCTCTACACCATTATATGCTTACGAGTTGATTACAATGAGATGCCTTAAACCAATAAACAATATGTGGTTAATTGCAGTGCATTTGATAAAGCCGCGTCAGGGTGTGAATCTAAAAAATAAAGGGAAACCACGCAGGAACTGTAGTACTGCTTTAATGCTGGGTGGCGCCAGTTTGCAAAACCAAGCGGAGAACTTGCATATGGCAGGGATTGAGCTGGTGTGAAAATGTGCATTGCTTTACGGCAAGTTTAGTTTTTATACATCGCGATGTGAGCGTGGAAATGGGCGTACGCAACATTTTTGTGCATACTCACCGTTTATACATGAGGCCCCAGATCACTTGCATCAAAATTGGAGTCCGACAACTAGAGTCCAATTCAGTGATAATGTACAAAATATCATCCTTGGAGTATTTTTTGTGCATTCCATTCAATCTCTCACCAGATGTCAATGCGATTCTTGTCACTGATTGTACTTCACTACTCCTATAAGCGCAGAGAATTTCGGTCCAACCAACAAAGCAAACTTTCCTTCTAGCAAAGACAGTCAAGCAAATATTACAGCAAGTTTTGTCACCATTTGCAGTTACTTACTGCTCTCAATCCCTCCCTGCTGACAAAAGTTGACAGCCACCCTGAAAAGAGTTAATTCACGATATATGTTTAATCAATAAAATTTCACAGTGAATGACAAAGAATTTTGTTCAAAAGTGTAAAGCTTTACATTTTTATGAAAGAGAAAATGTAAAATAAAGAAAGCATGAACATGTTATTTGCATGAAGCATTTAAAATGTCAAATTATCCCTCATCCATTTTGTAGTTTGATTATCCAATTCATGGTCATGTGGAACCAATAGCTATTACAGGTATATTGGGCACAAGACAGGAACCAGTCATGGAATGGGTGTTAGTCCATAGTAAGACACAACCAGGAACAAAATATACTGAATTTGATTAATGCTAGTTCTTTGGGATGTGAGATGGAAACTGGAGCACAAAAGGAAACAATGTTAGGTGAGTAAAACTCTATATCAGGTTGTTGTTTAGCTTCCTCTTCAGCTCATGTTAGGGCTGTTTAGATTTTCTACCACCATGTGCCTGGGCCGGTTCTAGACAGGCATATATGAGGGGGCAGACAGAAATGTGAAGGGGGGCACATGGTGGCGAAGGAGGCGGGAAGGGGGGGAGGGTGCTCTGGATAACTGTTTTTGTCATGTAATTGGATTGCACTTTGTCAGGCCTCTACCCTAAGACCTGTCCAATTTGGGTGTCCCACCTGAAGTCTAAGTTTCTGCTGGTGTAGCTCTTAGCGTCACTGAGGCATGCAAAGCCCCTGACCACGATAAGGTGGCAATCCCTCAGGAGGAATACTGAAAAATAAAACAACAAACAATAAAATATTCCTCATCAGAAAATAACAACTAAAAACATGACATTTACCTTAAGATGGCCTATATCAAATATTTTCAAACCCAACAATAACACTTCTCACTATTGCCAATATTAACAAAACTAAAAAGGGTAGGCCAAGTTATAAAAAAATCAATTCACCAAGTCTTGAAAAATAAAACTGAAAAATAGAATAAAAAATAAAATAAAGAATAAAATAAAATATCCATCCAGATCTTTACAACCAACAACATAAAATTTATCTTAATTGGATGGCCTAATTCTCAAATAAATTTGCAAAATAAAGTAAGAATAAAATAAGACCTCTCAATATAGCCAATATTTACAAAACTAAAAAGGGTTGGCATAGTAATTAAAAAACAATTCACCATGTCTTTTCCTATAATTCTCAAACTAATATGTAGAACAAAACAGATTTAGAACAGAACATTTTAACTTTTTCTTCTTTTTTGTCTTGTTTTAAGCTTGTTTGTTTTGCAAGCAACTGAACTCTGTGTTTTCCACTGAACAGCTCCACTCTCCTTTCTCCTCAATCCACTCTACAACAACAGTCTCCTGTTTCCCTTTGCAAAACTGTTACAAATTCATCCATATCCAAGTTATTTGTTATGGACTTCTCATGGGCCAAGATCACCAAATTCCTCTTTCTTTTATGTAACATGGTGCGATGATAGGGGGTTAGGACCCGTGACAAAGTGGAGAAGGAACTCTCACACGATGCTGAAGACACACCAATTACCAGGGCTGTTACATACAATTTATGCAACTCAGGAAAGGCTTCCTTGTACTCCTGCAGGAGTTTACACACAGTGGACAGGTCTGTTTCCTTTGAACATTTTTTGAGCAGCATCTGTTTTGCCACAAGAACTTCATTTTTCAGACTTACAACATCTGCTACAGTGCCAGCCATCACAGCCAGAGGGTGCAACAGGGTGGGATCTAGAAATGCTAGATTTGGGTGCAAGACTAGATATGGCTCTCATCAGGTCAATATTCTTGTGTGAAAATCTAGTTTCCATTTCTGAAATGGCCCTGTCAAGGATGTTGAGCAGGGATCTTTTCAGAGACTGATGGGAGGGAAATGGTAGGGTCACCAGAGTCTGTATGGCCCAAAGTTGAGAGCACAACACTTTGACCCAGGTGTTTGCTCATTGTTCTCCTTCTCTTTGTTGGATGTGACTCATCCTCAGCAGGAGATGACACTCCCGACAGTCATCCTCACGGATGTTTTTTAAGGAGTCCAGTGCTGCACTAACAACCTCAGAAGCACTGCACAGATCAACTGACTGAGACTGTAGAATAGCATTTGCTGGTTTCAAGACACCAAGCACCCACACTAGGAACTTTCCAATCTCAAAGAAGTGATGCCTCTTAATTTGGCATAGCAGGCCTGATGCCTCGGTGCACAGGTCAACTGCAGCATCATCATCCTCTGTCATCTCAGATAGGATACTAAGGATTTGTTCTTGATTGTCCACAGTGCACCTTGTCACCTCATAGTGGCTTGTCCATCTGATCTCAAGCAGCCTTTTTAGACAAGGTGCATCATGTTTATTGAGCACATAGTGGTGGTGAAAAAGTTGTAGAGTGAACTAGATAGGCTAAAAAATTATTTTGCACACGGCTCACTCTGCATGGCATGCACAACCACTAAGTGCAGTTGGTGGTTGTAGCAGTGGATGTATGGGACATATCTGTCAAGCCTCTTTTGGAGCAGAGCTTGTACACCACCTCTAACCCCACTCATCACAGAAGCCCCATCATAACACTGGCTAAGTATACTGTCAGCACTGTAGCCAGCATCAGAAAGGTGTAACAGTATCTCAGAGGTGATGTACTCTGCATCAAGTTGTTACAAGTCAAGCAACCCAATAAGATGCTCCTCTGGCATGGAATTTCTGACAAACCGTATTATCACAGACAAATTTTCCACATTGCACCTATCCCTGGTCCCATCACTTTTGAGGCAAAACCCTGCAGAATCAGCACTTTCATATTTTTTCCTGACCTCTCCAAGCACCATGTCAGCCAGTGTTTGGATAATTTCATTTTGGATATCCTTAGATGTGTATTTTGCATTTTTGGGATACCCTTAGCAATGCTTGCTAGCTTCTCATCCTTCTCTAAGGTATATTCCATCAGTTTTAGAAAAATACCTGAAGCAATGTCATCATCATTACCTGCTGCATCATGTCTCAAGGTTTCTGCAGTCCCATGGAGCCCCAACTCATTTACACAGAGAAACCTTATAGCACTACCAATACTCTTGACATAGTAATGTTTTTTTCAAGTTGTGTTTTACCAACCAACATTGAATCCACAGTCCCCTCTGTGGCCTCTCTGCTTTTATGCTCAGTCCAGATGGTTGAAGCATGCACATGGTTGTGGCTGGACACATGCCTCTGTAGCCCCTTGTCTCGATCAAGTGCTGCTTTCCAGTTGTTAAAACCAGTTAAGGTAAAAACTACATCCCTCTCATTAACAGTGCTGCCATATTTCGACAGGAAACAGAAGCATGCATCTCGCACAACAGAGTAGTCCAGCCATGGTCATGTGCAGTACCAGGCAGCATTGAATGATCTTAATGTTGTACCACCAAATACATGTTTGGAGTAACTACCCAGTATTGGCTGGGATGGTGTATTGCCATTTAAGTCACTGGGTAGCTGAGCGGGTTGCTTTGGGGCAGCAATTGTTGGCAGAGGTACAGGAGAAGCAGTGCCTGTTGATGCCACAGGAGTAGACATGCCAGCTGCTGTCTCTGATGTACCAGCAGCAGCATCATTGCTACTGCTATTGGTACAGGCAGGGGGAGCAACACACTTTTTAAAAGCTTGGAAAAGGATGCATCTCACAGCATTAACCTTCCCTTTTTTAGCTGCTGGAAGCTGGGGTGGAAAGTGAATAAGCTTTACTAAAATCACTGTGATTACATACAGTATATGAAACGAGAAAACTGTTGAGTGCAGAGTTGAAAGCTGGGGCGGGGCTTTGTGTTGGGGTCTGACAGACACAGGTCCTCAAGTCGGCTGTATGCAGCAGACAGGCTCGAGAAAGAAACACTTCTCTACCAGACTGAAATTGTGAGAAGAACAATGGACTAGTCCCCCATTGACTGTACAAATATAGATGTATTTTGTAGTTGTTGTTAATTATCTCATGAGTCGCTATGATTTTGACGACAGAGATTTGCTGCTTCCTCAAAGCCTCCCGCTGTTGCGCAGCTCATTTTGCTCTACCCTGCCTACTGAGAAACCTGACACCATTTGCATACTAACGGTGATTGGATGTTTAGCTTTGGGGAGGGTGGAAGGGGATCTCTGACGAGTGCTGTGTGAGCCTGCGCACAAACAGAGCATGGAGGAAAAGAGCGAACAAGAGGTGAAACCTATCATCTCATTTGTGCCTTCTCCATTGGATTTTTCAGCTACTGTAGTAAATCTTGTCCATATTCAGTTTGTGGGTCTATTATTTTCTTTCTCAGCTTCTGAAAGTTTGATTTAAGGGGGCAGAATGTTTGTTTAAGGGGGCATTGCTCCCCTTGCCCCAGCATAGTGCTATTTCCTTTAATTTGGTCTCAGTGCCATACTTCAGGAGTCTCTGTAGCATATTTTAATTTTTAGATTCCCACTAATCCTAATGGTCCCAGAATGGACAGGAATTTTAAACTTTCAATCAGAGGCTCTACCACTTTTGTGTTCCATTAAAAACAGATTTAGAAGCTATCAATATATGCATTTTCTGTTTCTGTGCTCATAGAGGCAGACAGAAAGACCACAAAAATAGAAGTAAGAATCTACCTCTTCCATTTTACCAGGTAAGATATAGCCCAACGCAGAAAGTCAAAGTCATTCATTCACTTCTCTGTGTCTGAAAACTCTTTTTAATTTATTCCCCAACTTAAACCTGAACGCTATTAAACAGGTTTTTCAACCTTAAAACCCCAAATTTTTGTATATTTGTGTGTATGGGGTCGATGTGCTTGATCAGCCTTCTCCATACAACTCCATCATGCATGTCATCCTCAGTCAAATCCTTTATATATAATGGAATAAAAACAAGGAGAGATTATATATAGTTAAGGGATTACAAGTGACCATGTATAATTACTAGGGACCAAAATCAAAATAATAGCGCGGAAGACTGTAGAGCGTCTCTACAGCATTAAAGCTTTTATATGATTGCTGATAAATGCTGGTGGAGATGGTTATAAAGTAGAACAAATGGAAGAGGCAGGTTTAGGAGGTTGGAAACTGGAAGTGATGTCAGCAGTCTTTGACTGTCAATCTTCTGCTATTTAGGAGGAGAAAGAGGAGAGGAAATTAGACACAATGCGGGGCTGTCAACTTGAAGTGGAATCACCATAGGAAGAGCCTTATAAATATAACACCAGGTCATGTCATTTGCAGAAATGCTCAGATAATACCACACTTGTGGGGTGTATTGATAAAGGGGGTGTGACAGTGTATAGAATTCAGGTGGAAAACTTTGTTTCTTGGTGCAAACAGAATTGTCTGCACATCAGCAAAACCGTGGAACAACTTATAAATGCACCAAAGAGCCTCCATGTCCAGTCACTATTCAGGGAGTCACTATAGAGGCAGTGCACTTCTACAAATACTTGAGGTCCACATCAATGACAGGTTGGACTGGTCTCAGAATATGAGAAGATGTATAACAAAGGGCAGAGCAGAGCAGGATCTTCTTCCTTAGGAGACTGCATCTTCCTTAGGAGACTGCATTCCTTTAGTATAGGAAGTGACATCATTTACATGTTCTATATCTCTGTGCTGGTCAGTGCAATTATCTATCCTGTGGAGTGCTGGGCTGGCAACATCATCTTCAAGAGAAGACCACCCAATTAGCAGGCTATTTAAAAGGGCAGGCTCAGTTATGAGACTCTGGACCTCCTGGAGAGTAGTAGCATAGGAGATCATTAAAACAAAACTGAGTGTCATTATGAACAATTCTGCATATTCTCTCTTTGACGCACTAACGCTGAGGACTTTCAGCCAAAGAATCATTCAGCAGAAGTGTGTCAGAAAATGCTACAGGGACTTTATACCAACAGCAATACACCTGCATAATTCCTCACTCTGATTGTGACTGCCAATTCAGAACTTTTCTTTCAAAATGTTTCTTCCATCTTGGTCATTCTATGGTATGGTCAGACCATAAGATGTGTGTATATGTACTTATTTATCCATCTATTTATGCATTTATGTAATTAAATTGTTTCTGTAAAAAGCAATATTTCCTTCAGGGACAAATAAAGCTCTGTCTATATAAGTAAAACATAACTGTTACAACTGTAAGAAAACAAACAGCCAAAAAGTGGTAAGATTAGCAAGACTAGAAAAGGAAGACTGTTTGAATAAATGAAACAAAGAATAAATCAAGCTTAGAGAGCAGTCAAAAATGAAAACAGGGTTGAAAAAAGAAGCAGCACCAAAACTACAAAATACTTTTCAAAATCCAAGTGAAAACACTTGACAAACAAAGGTTGTATGTTTAATCTAACACACAGAAACCAAGAACTATGGGGCATCATTTTTAATAGGTGGAACATAATGACACAAACTGGCAAAGTGATTGTAAGAAATATGGCCAGAGCCATACAAAAAAGGCCACACAAACAGAAGGCAAAATTGAATAGTCAGAACAATTATGTAAACAATTGCAAAAACAAAGTAAAAACGTGAAGAAATTAAAGTGACTTTGTTTTAAAGTGATTAAAACAAGGCCCCTCACCTATAGTAAGGGCTTTGAGCCAATCCATGCAGTTTTACCATATAATGCAAATGAAACTGTCTAAATAGATGAGGAGCATGCATATCTCAAGCTGGCACCCAGGAGTGATTCTCATGTTCATAGCCCTATGAGTGGAAGTGGTAACAACACTCTCAAACAATTTTTCCTGGAATCTAAAATCTTCTAAATGTATTCTTTTTCCACTTTCATAGAAATAGGAGGAGAAGGAGTTGTAACTCTGCAACTGAACTTACTGGAGTACAAAAGTTAAATTGAGAATCATTGCAAATGGGAGGAATTCTAAAACTAAAAGATAGTGGGCCTATATGGTTCAAAATGGTGTACAGCTGTATGCATCGAGGCACTGGTTTTTGAAATGAAACATTCAGGTGGATGTCTTGTGTAACAAGCAACAACCTCTGTACCATTTTTATCTACTCTTCTTCTTCTATCAAACCAGAGTTTATCAAAGATTCTGTTAGTACACTGTCACTAACCAACTTCTATTTTTGTATTGGATCAGTTAGGTTTTTACCTGGGCAAAGGGCCTATTACTGTCCCTGGGTCATTTCCTCTAAAAGGACTGCATTTCAAAATACCTTAACAAAGGCCAAGTGCCACTTTACGAGCTACGTTCTAGAAGGGGCTTAGCTTATAAGTTACTTTTAAAGGTCTGCCTAAATTAAACAGAGCAATATGCCTGAGGCTTTTGACATCCACTTCAAAGCCCTTTAGTAGAGGCCAGAACCTGGCTACCTCATCATTTTTTCTGAAAGGGCTGCACAGTTTTAACAGAATGGGTAAAGCTCACACCTGCATAAACATGGAAGACATATTCTGAATAGGCCATATCACTACTATTACACACATGTATTTTGGTGACAGCTTATGTAATTTTGCCTAATGCCTTTAATTCAACTCCCTCTGTTGAATGGAAGGCTGGAACCTGTTAAACCCTTGACATCACTGTCATCATACGTTCTCCTCGACCCGCCTCTTCCTGCCTGGATCCCACATCACCTCAGTCTGATCATTGAATCCTGTCTGCAAAGACATATTTTGTTTTCTCCCTAAAATATATGGAGATAACGAAAGTGCCCCAACACTTTTTGACTTATCTTTGTATTATTCTTATATTACCTTTAAAACAGTTAAACAAATACAGATTATATTACCTCAGATAATATAAATAAACAAAGCACGTTTTAGTGAGGTAATATTTAAACATTAATCATTACTCATATTTATTTGCAGAGAAACCAGACATCCTAGAAGTCAAATTAGAAGAAAACATACAACCCTAAACAATTTAAATCAACGACTGACCGAAAAACACACTTTACTGCAGTATAACCAAGAGAGAGATATTTGTGTAAATTAAAGAGAGTATACTTTTTAATTAATCTGAGGTATTCTTTAAAAGTATGCACCATTAAGGCACAGCCTTAGTGTGCTTTTTTGTTGGGTTGCATTTTAGCTAATGCTGCAGCATGGTGGTTTGATGCGACTTCAAAACTGCATATGTCATCTCACACGCATATCAACACTGCCTTATCATTATTCTGTTTCATCTGCCTCATGTCTGCCTCTCTTAATATAAGTAGGTCCTTTATACCATGGCTTGGTGGTTATTTATTGTATGTTATATCAGTCCCAAAAAGAGATGATTGAGAAATTCCCTTAGCTTTTGGTACTTGTCACCCTGAAGTTATTTTATTAAACAAATTATGAGATACAAATTAAAGCAAAAAAGTCCCCCAAATCCCCTGTTTTACATCTTTTTACAATCATATACACACTGGTTAGTTTAGCTGAGCTTAAACATAGATAATAATAATTCTTTCTAATGTTTGCTTTACATTTGCATATTTCACGAGGTTCTTGTCTAGTTTTCATAACCAAGAATCAATGCTCTGTTAAAATACATTGTTTATTTGTCAATTTGTTCAGGGGATAGTTCAAATGGTGAGCAGATCTAACGTACTCCTTAACGAGAATGGTTTTAAACGTGGCACACAATAACATCTTAGACTTTTACCTTTCTTGCTAGAGCTTCAAATACTTGTCTTCATTCAGCTTCTCCCTCCATGCCCTTGATGTCACATCTCCTGATGGTATGATGTCATTACATGCCTGTCAGCTAATTGCTTTATGCTTGTATTAGCTTTTTCTCCAGACCTTTTTGCTTAACTTTTGGTTGGATGCAAACGCACACAATTAAAAGTAATGATACCATTGATCACTGTAATATAGTTATAGTCTTGGTCACACAGTTTATTCACTTAAAAGCTACATATTATCTAAATAAAATATTCATATTAAATATTATCAGTCTTATTTAATAAACTAAAAAAGCTAATTTACAAGGAATTATACTGCACCTCCCAGCACTGAGCTAAAATATAATTTGTATGCCAATGGTATTGTCATTCGATTTGTTAGGATCGATTATTACTTTAGACAAATTCAGACATATTTTACATTTTAAATGTAAGCAAATGTCACTCTTAACTATATGAAAAAGTAACATAAGTATTTTGGAGCCACAGGGTAGAAGCATTTTTCAGCATTTAATATCAATCCACTTGGAGTGATCCCATTTGTGCAAAATGCCAAAAAAACTATGAAAGCTATCATCTTTTAAAAGTTGAATTCACTCACATAGCACTCAAGTAGACTTAGCACATTTGAAAATGGACGGAAAGAATGCTAAAGACGTGATTTGAAATTAAAATAAAATTAATTCATAAACAATTTCCTGTGATTCTTTCCCACGCTTTCCTTTGTTACTTTAAAACCGCATACTAAAAGTTGCATAATGGCCTCTAAGCATTCAGATCTGAAAAGGACATTTGACTTATCATGTGAGGAAAAACTTGTTCAGACAGGTATATAGATTTAAAAGCAAAATGAATTGTCAATGCATATTTCTTCAAACAAGTGTCACTGTTGGAATTGTGAAGCAAATGAGAAACAATTTTCAATTATAATTCTAAGTAGCATGAAGCGCATTCATCAGAGATTTAAATTGCAAAACTTGTGACTGTAAGCTTTTTAGGTTTTTAAGCTGCATTTATAAATGTTTATCACACATCAATTGAAATGCAAGCGGATTCAACTGAGGGGCCTAGAAATGTTTAGTTTTATTTAGAAAATAGATCGTTGAACTAAATTCTCGAATATTTGCAAATTTATTAGAAAATTTCTATATGTCTCTATAGAAACATCTATTGAATTAAATTGAATATTTCAAGTTACTGGCACATTCCAATCTTTTACTGGCAATCTTTTAAGGACTATTTACATTTGTCTGAGTAACACTAAAAGAGTCTTGTAGTGGATGGCACAGAAAGTACCATTACAGTCTCAAATGCTTACAGCCTTTTGTGTCAAATACAGCCAAGTGTCCTTCATGGGATACCTTCTGTGCTGAATTTGAACATTTTCAGTGTGCTTTTTTTTCCTCAGCCTGTCATGTTTTCTCTAAAAATTGCAGGGTAATTCACATCTTTAAATTCCCTTGTTATGTGTATGCACCCTGTATTTGATTACTTTTTTCTGGCAACCACTGTTGCTGTATTAGTCTCTGACCCCAGTGATAATGCCTTAGATTGAACAATTATGAGAATAGCTGAAGATCTCCAGTTTTACAACGAATAGATTTCCAGGTTTCATGCAGAACTAAAATGGTATGACCTGCATCATGTAGACAGTAGGTAATTTAAGTAGTGGCACCTTGGATCATTTAATTGAAAAGTGGACTATTGCCATCCCACACTGATGCACTGAGTGTCACAGAGAGAAGAAGGCTATTGTAACCCAGTCTCTTTTATGGTAATGTCTAAGAAAAAAGGCACTTCTGCGTTTCCTTCATTTTATAAAATTTGACCCCATTCCTCCTTTTCTGACCATCTTCTGCCAGAAGGCAGTTTTGAGAACAGAATAAATAGCAGTATTACAGACAATAACAGGCTTGAACAATAATATAAGAGAAACAATCCAGTTATTTCTAAACAGAAAACAAAAAAATGTGCATTCCCACAAGAATAGCTTCTAGAATTTATTATTTTTTTTTGTTTATTAAAATATGATAAAACAGTTTTCACAAGTATCTATCTATCTAGTATCAAGTGATCCTGCAACAACAGCACTGGATGCAGAGTAGTGTTGATTAGAGAATTTCACCAAATCGTTATTTACAGCGAATCTGCTGCATTCGTGTTCACCCTTGTTCATCTAATTATTTACTGATAATTGAGCCAGATTAGGAGAACTTTTTCCCTGAGTGCCCCATAATGCTTTGTGAGGCCAGCATGACATCCCCCGGAGCTGTAACAGCCAACATTGGATGAGACCGCCCCCCAGGTATATAATATAATATAATGCTGATCACCTGCATTACAGACTCTGTGGGACTTATAGTGGCAGAACAGGTAAACAGGTTCTCAAAATTTTATTTTTATGAAACATATACAGGATAAAACACGAGTTATCTCTGCTTGTCACCAAATGTACATTTTGATCTTCGAGTTCAATGTCAGTATAAGAGAAGGAGGTGCATGCCCTATGCATAATTAGCCACGTAGACATAAAAAACAAACCTTGATGGAGCCTGACACCCCTCCCCTCAAACACAGGAGACTGTATAAAAAAAATAATAATAATGAAACATTTATTACTATATTTACAAGATATTTCTATGTTTATGATAGAAGAAAAAGTGCAAAGGATCAGCACAGACAGTTTGGAGAGCCTTCAGTGCGATGTCAAAAAAAAACAGAACGAGCCAGCTGCTTCAATCATGACACGCCACTTTGAATTTCTGTCTTTAAAAGACCTATGTATTTTTTTGGACTTTTGGCTACAGTTTCAGCATTTCCGCTTTGTTTTGACAAAATATATGATTACGCGTCTCTACATTCTTTCTTTTTTGAACTCATGGAGGCATGTGGTGCAGTAGTTGGCACTGTTGCAGCACAGCTCAGGGGCCTCATTTATAACGCCGTGCGTAGAACTCACACTATAAAATGCCGTAAGCACAAAAGTGGGAATGTACGTACGCACAGAAAAATCCAGATGCAGGAATCTATGTGTACGCAAACTTCCAAGTTCTTCCGCTACAGTGGAGTGAAAAGTAACGCTCGTGCACGCGCCTTCTGTCCCGCCCTGTCTCCTCTCAGAATTACGCCTCTTTGAATATGCAAATCAATATAAATAGCCCTTAAGCTAAGCATTCTGTGAAAACGCAATGGCAAAAGCACAGGGGAAAATATAAGAATTTCAGTGAATACCAAGTGGAGGCAAGCAAAAACGTATTATTTGTTGGTTTTTAAACAGTGGTATAAACAGCAAAAGGAAGTTGATCGAGTGACATAGCGTGTCAGAAAAACTTGAAAACTCAAGTTCACAGAGTCGCACAGTGCCTGAAATAAAGAAGTTGTCTAGATATCAAAGTCTCCATGAAAAGGCAAGTCGTAGCCCACTATCTGAGTGTCATATGAAAGCATATTAGGGTACAGAGAAAAAAATGCACACAGTGTGAAAAAAGCACAAAATGTCAACTTTAATCTCGAAATTTCCACTTTAATCATGTAGTTTATTTTGTCATTAAAGTAGAACATCATAAACTTCATCTTAAAATCGTTTAATTTACTGTTTTCTTAAATCATATCGTAATTAAAGTAGCACGTTAAATGCTTTGTTTTGTATGTGTTCTTCTATGTGCTCTATGTGTGTGAATCACTACGTGCTTCTTAAACCGGCTTTCTCTATACCTCCGACAGGGCACAGAATCCATTACATTCGTGATATTACAGCTGTCTGAATCATTAAAATACTGAGATGTATACGTGATATCATTTTCATGATGATAGGAGTTAAAGCACGTTATTAAACATGGGAACACAGTGGTGTAGTGAATGTGCGCGACCTTCGATGAAATAATTTATCGCAGCAGTACTCAGGGGCGGCTCTAGGCTCGTGGCAGCCCTGGACAGAGAAAGAATCAGTGGCCCCTTCGCCCACCAATGTCAATATGGTATCTTATGCACAGTGGATGGTCACATCCGTTGCGGACACTGCATAGCCGCCTCATGCTCATGACACAAGCGTTTAACTTTTGCCGAAATTTGCTGCTGCGTTTTTAGCTGTGTCGTTATTTTCTCTTTCTGTTTTATATTCGATATATATTGGCATGGCGGCCCCTGGGATTTGGCGGCCCTTTGCAGGTGCACAGTTTGCACATGCCTAAGGCTGCCCCTGTAGTACTGTCTTTTTCAAACGTACTAACCTCCAATTCCTGTCCTTCCTTTTCTTTCTCCAAGTAACCGATTGCCACACATTCAGCTCTGTAATGGACGTTAAGCCATCTGTAAGCTTATAACGCCAATTCTTCAAAACTTTTAAGGAACATTGAAATATCTTCGTAGTACATGTTTAATTATTCAGTCCTTCACGCCAGTCCCAGTGAAGCATACAGTGTGAGGCAGGAACAATCATGAGCGGAGCACCAGATCCTGGCTAGCGTAGCAACACCATGTCCTTTAATTATTAACAATATAGATTATTTAAATAAGGTTAAAGTTTTATCTGTATAATATAATAAACATATTTTGCTGCATTTCATCTTAAAAATGATATTGTCATCATATGTAAATACACTCTTTATAAAGTGGCTCAGGTTGTGCAATATTATAACTGTAGTGCAAGTTTACAGTGAGGTAATTGTACTTATAAGTACAAACAGTTCTACAAGGAGCAGTTGATGGACTGATTGAGTGCATTTAGAATTCTTGGGATTAAACTGTTTCTGAACTGCGAGGTCCATACAGGATAGGTTTGAAGCGTTTGTCATATGAAAGCAGTTCAAATAGGACGCATGGCTGAGGCAGCATGTGCTTGATGCTGTATACCGATAATTCTCTTTCTGATCAGCTTCTCCGAGTGGTGCAGTGAGAGTAATATGGAAAAAGATGATCCGAGGTGGCAACCCTAACAGGAGCAGCTGAAAGAAGAAAAAGAAGTTGCAGTGAGAGTAACAACGCTAAAGCAGCTATGGTATTTAGAATAGTTTGGCCATTCCGTGGACCATTATATTGTTACTGGTTAATTACAATCAGATACATTAAACTAATAAACAATATGCGGTTAATTTCAGTGTATTTATAAAACCACATCAGGAAAAAAAAGGATAACCATACAGGAACAGTAGCACTGCTTTGATGCTGGGTGCCGCCAGTCTGCAAAACCAAGCGAAGAACTTGCATACAACAGGGTATGAGGTACCGTGGAAATGTGCGTGGCTTTACGCCAAGTTTAGGTTTTATACATCACGATTTGAACATGAAAACGTTCGTACACAACATTTCTGTGCGTACACAGAGTTTATACATGAGGCCCCAGGTCACCATTTTGGTCATAATAATCGGTCCAATATAGTTGGCAGACCATTATAATCCAGCCAAATCTAGTTCAGTTAGTCTTTCACCTTTGACTTCAATGCATTTCGCAGAGTTCTGTGATATTCATGAACGCTGCAGTGATTTCTCTGAACTCGAGACAAAGCAAACACCGTGGATTTTGCTCATCAGTAGTGAGGAGTCTCAGCAACATGATTTTCAAAGATAGTTGCCTGCTTAGCATGACCTTCTAAAATCACCTTCCATGGTGAGGAAGCTAAGCCATAAGGACAGAAAGCTGAGTGTTGCCCTGCTATGCTGTGAATAAGCTATGACAACAGGTTAAAAAATTAGAAAATAAATTTTATGTCAGTCTTTGTTCCAAATGTAAGAGAAAAATCAGGTAACAATGCATCCAAAGAACAATCTGTAGTAACAAAATTTTCAGACAAAAGACAAAAACCTAAGATGTAGGCAAAATGGCAACAAACACAACACTCTAAATTAATACAGGAACTAAAGATAAAAAAAAGAATGACTCTGCCATCATGTCACTACAGCCTAATTGCCATTGGTAGGCAAGAAATAAAGATGTGCATGGACAGAGGAAACTGCATGTAAAGAAGTGAATGAGGCAGAGCCCAGCTTCCATTCTGACTTAAGGGTGTATCCAACCCTTAAAATGTGCCAGACAACATGGTAACAAATACTCATGCATCCAGTGTTATGGATTAGCCAGGGTTTCATTCCTGACCCAGATGTCTTTTCTTTTTGCCTGTCTGTTACCTTTTGAGATTTAATTTGTTTGTTTTATGTTATTTTACTTTTTTTATGGAAAAGATTTTTAAATTATGATGATGATGTTTTTATTATTATTTATTTATTTATGTTTTGTTATTTGCCCAGTCCTCTTTACGTGGAACCTCAGGGGACAGGGCAATTCTGATGTTGCACCAGAGGATTTGTCTTGTCATGTTTCAGCCAGGGTTCAAAACTCTCATTTATGTTTATTTTGTTCATTTTCATATTTTTGATTATTTAGTATCCGTATGTAGGTGCTCTCAGACCTATAAAGGCTCAAGAAACCATACAGCTCCTTCTGGTTCATTGAATGTACTCATTATGTTTCTCTGGTGTTTATTCTATGTGATTTACTGGATTTTTCACTTCTATGTCTTTTTGGCCATTTTTGCTGGATTCGTCTTTTTGGAACTTGTTTGCTTTGAGATTAACTTTTCAGGCAACTCCTGGTGTGCCTTTTTAGAGTTTTATGTTAAAAAAGCATTCTTTATAAAAATACATCTCTTTACTAGTTGGAATTTGATGTTGTTCTCATCTCTTATGTGTATTTTGAGTATTTTTGGAACTCTTTGTGCTTAGGAATTCAGCATTCAGTCATTATATTGGACTAAGAGGTTAAGTTCCTCACATTGGCATTGATTCACTTTCCTGTTGATTTTTTAAATTACTTTGTTGATTTTCTGGTTGCTTAGAATATTTGGGCTGTGGTTCTTGTCACTTTGATTTAAGGATTGTGGACTTATTGTAATTTGTTTGCTTTGGGCTGCCTTTTCAGGCACACCATTTTGAAACAGTTTTGCCCTGTTATGTTCTTTGAATAATTCTTTTGTTAATAAATTCTTCCAATACAAAATCTGTTTATGTGTGTCTTATGTGGCCCTTTATGTCTTTTTTATTTAATTTTAATTATTTAATAATTATTGTTTATATTATTACTGTTATGTACTGTATGTTTATTCTTTATATAATTATACACTTTTGTCAGTTTATTATTATTATTTAGTTTCTATTTTTGAGTATTTCTTCTACCAAGTTCCTTTCATTTTATGAGTGGTTCCCTAAGAGGTGGGACCACCTGCCTATCTCCTGCTAAGGACTACCCCCAGCCCTATACAAACTGAAGAGACAGGCACATTGAAAGCTCTCAGTGTTGGTGGGTTCTCGTTTGTTTTTGTTTATTGTTATTTAAGAATTATTGGATTTTTAACCTTCTTGCTCTGATTGGATTTTGGTTTTGGGACAAGGCAACTCCTTTTATGCCTTTCTGCTCTTTGAGCTTTCTTGTTGTACAGAATTTATTTTTAAATAAATCTTTTATTTATAAAGATTTTTTGTTTGCCCATTTCCTCTCATAGCCAATGGTTTATGGCCATCCCTTTTCTCATTCAGCATTTTTGATATAATTGGGAAATTTAAGAATACATGGTTGAACTTTGATTTGGCGTATTCTAATGTAGCATATTTTGGCCCTGGTGTAGGCTGAAGTCTACCAGGTTTGGTTGGTCTAGGGTTGCCTTTTTGTGCGCCCACCCTAGGAAGACAGGTGGAGATTCCACTTTACTCTCTTGGCCATTTTGTAGATATCACACCACTTTGACCACTTTAAATGAGTGGATCATTACCAAATATACTTCCAAATAAATAACCAAAATTGTGCCTTGATAAGAAGCTCTGTACAGAATGAGCTACGTTATATAAAAAAATCTTTAAAGGTTGTGAAAAATTATTTTGTAATTATAAAGAAGCTTTGCATAATGGCCTACCACTCACCGTTCTGTTTGGATTGTACAACCATATACTGTACTGGATACAATGGACAAAAAAGTGGATGCCTCGTCATTATTATTGTAGACTCTGGTGATGATGAACCTGTTTTTAAATTACTGGACTTTATAGGCATCAGCCAAGATATGAGGGGTGTTCGATAATTTATCTGAGTATGAAACAAAGTAGCAAGAATGATGAAACAAATCTGAGCATGTTGGACAAGTCTCAAGGTTACTCACACAGTTGTGGCTCAGTGCAAGTCTAACATTCAAAGAGACAGGATGTCAGAAGAGTCCTCGTGCGAATCAAGTAAGCTTCTTTACAACAATGCGCCTGTCACAAGTCACATCAATCATAGGCTGCCATCTGAGAATATAGGTTCCAGCAGCTGAACCATCCACCCTACAGTCCTGACCTGGCTCCCTCAGATTATTTCCTGTTCCAGGTTTTCAAGAAATCTGTCCGTAGATGTCAGTTTTCAAGTGATGAAGACATCAAGGTAGCTGTGACATCCTGGTTTGAAAGTCAAACAGAAGATTTTTTTTCAAAGGGGTTTGCAGGATAAGTGGATAAAGTGTCTGGTGTTATTAAGGGACTATATTGGAACATTAAAAAAAAAACTTTAAACTCTTTTCTTTCCTACTAAGGTAGATACATTATTGAGTGTCCCTCATAAAATGGAGTACCTGAAAGATAGATATGAGCCGTTACAATGTCCTTCGTGTCCAAACCTCACATCTTAGCTGCACTAAAGCCTTCAGGTCCTTGTTCAACATTTTGAATGAATGGATCACTACAGAATCTTTTTAATTTGTTTTTTTTATTATTCTGGATGAGAGGAGTTTATGATTCCTCTTCTTCTTCTCAAATCTCTGTCAAATTGTGGATGATTTCAGATTTTTTTTAACATCTTTAGAATTCTATTTTATAAACTGTGTACACCAAAGCCTGTTATCTGTTTGGGGAAATAGTGAACATTTGTTCAGAAAGGCTTATTTGAAGCATGGGATTGGATTTTAGAGTATGGGCCTCATTTTGTGATTAGTGGGCAGAGATTTCATACTATACATACTCACTCAAGCAAGCCAGTTTGTAGTCATCAATAAAGCTAATGCACAGTTAAAAACATGCAGATGCAAAATGATTGCACATACTCCACCAAAGCAAAGCCCAGGCAGGGATTCAAGGCCAAGATTCTGAAGCTGTGAAGCAGCAGCACTTACCTCTATAATATTACACCAGCCAGGAATATACCTTTTTTAAAAATGATGAAAAAACTGTTTAAAAAGAGGACTGGGCTATGGTTAGTCAGCTCGTCAATAAAGACATAATCTTTCATTGCATAATTTAAAGTTTTTGTAAAAGGATGTCATATTCATAAACTCTGTAACACTTGTTAAGCCTAAGGGCGCATACAACCGCCCTATCACAACACAGACGGGCAGGACACACATTTTATCACACACAACACAGTTTATTTACAGTTCAGTGCACAAATCACCAAGCCCAACACAGTCCCTTCTTTGCCGCCAGTCCATCCGCCTCCACTCCTCCTCAGGCTTTGTTCTCTTCCTCCCAACTCTGCCCATTGAGTGGTGGTGACTGGCTCCCTTTATAGGTCACTCGGAAGAACTCCAACGAGCTTCTTCCAGCAGCACTTCTGGGTTTGGTGGAAGTGCTGCCAAGTAGGGCCCTACAAATGTCCAGGCGCCCCCTGGCGGTGGCCATGGGCCCCAGCAAGGTTGAGCTTCCATGACCATAACCTGTGGCCCAGCTGGGAGCCATGGGGACTGCCCTCTGTCAGTCAGAAACAGTCTTGAAAATACACTCTCCCCTGGTCCTTCCATGGTCAGGTCATCCCGGCCATGTAAGGGCCCCTGTGGTCCACCACACACTATAAAAAGTTGTACTCATTTCTATCATTATAGTAAAAAAAGCACTATAATGTAAAATGGCTTTTGAAAAAGAAAAATTAATGTCTACCAGCATGAAGCAAATGAGTGGAAATATTAGAAACTGTTCTGAAGTTATTTATACTGTAGTAAAATTGCATACTAGTCATACTAATTTTTTTGTTTTCTGATTTGAAAATGGTGTACATAAAGCATTAGTGATAAAGAACAAACAGAAGTTATACTGTAAAAATTCAAATAGAAATACAGCAATAGTGAAAACTGTGTTCATTTTAATTGTTATACTTTGAACCAAATAATTCATACACAAGTTGTCTAAATCCATGATATAATGGCTTTTGAGAGGAGTGTTGCATGGCAAAAATGCAACAGATGTATCAGATGCAACTATTTCTTAGCATACATACTGCACACCTAAACAACTTGGATATTACTACATAACTTCTGTCCATTTAAGTTGTAGTATTCATTTCCATAATCTTAGAAAAGTCACAATGAATCATAGATAATCACAGTGCACATCCACGATCCCCAGCCATGTACTGTAACACCCAATTCAGTCAAAGAGCTCAATTTCTCATTACATTAAAACTAATCTGGTGTGATTGATTCATAGCAAGCCATCTTCTGGTTCATATATGTGAAAGCTGACAGCCAATGAGTGTTCAGTTGGGAGTGCAGTACCAATATAATACCTAATAATATAATACCTATCTAATATAATAGAAGAACGGCTTCAAAAAAAAACAAGGAAAGCAAGAATTTTGGAATTTACAAATGGAGAAGAGGTCTATTTTGCAACTAGAACTTATATGTGTTGATTCAAAAAAAGATGATATGAGACTTCAAATGAATTTAATTTCTAGGTAAGCACTAGTTCACTGACTAGACTACCAATGGAAATTCATATTTATGGCTGCCAGAATGAATAGACATTGCAATACTTTTGCAGTATAAAAGACTTGGAACCATAATGAAAAGTTGTAAGGTAATCTGTAGTGTGACACCAAAATAACTGTCAATAGCTGTATTATGTTTTTCCTGAAATGTCATGAAAATTATCATTCTAGGACAGTCACTTATATTCAGGCAATCATCTTAAAGTTAGCCCATGATATAATACAGATATTGTGATGATTTTCGAGTGTAGTCACTATCTTTTTTGTAGATTTCCAAAACATTTTTTGTAAATATTAATACTACTTGATATATATTCATCTAAACAATTGTTTCTTTTATAATTGATATGAAGCCTTCATTTAGTCTTTTCATTCTTTTATCTATACATTTGTTGCTGTTTACGGCAAGCATCAGTTTTGTTATAGATAAAAACAGCAAAAACATCAGATTCCATTCAATCGTTAAAACTTAAGAAGGTCAACTAATCTCAAGTCTTGCTTTGGCAGGGCACGCTATTGAGAAATAAAATTCATTGTGACCAGCCAGATTTAATTTTCATAGCTGATAAGAACCTGTATATAAGCAAGCCATTTCCTGAGGACTTCTGAGACCAGATTGGTATCTTCAAGTAAATAGCCCAGAGCTTCTTATGAGAAATAAACTCGGAAGGTTTGCTGCAATGTTAATAATAATTGTCATGTTTCATATTATATGACTCATAGTTTGCAATATAACACATAAAATAACTTTTAAAAAATTAAAAATTTTTACTCTGTATTTGTTTACTTTTTGTAAAAATTGTATGTGTTATAAAGCCCCTCTTTGATAAACGATCAAGTGGCTGGAGTTCAGAAATAATCAACCATACTCAGAGTCCATACTAAGTACAGGAATGCACATTAAGAAGGCTATTGCTCTCTGTCATTACTTAAAGTACACTTCTGACTTTTCAGACAGCATATCAGTTACAACCTTTTTTTATCTGAGAATAACTCAATATATATTGTCATGCACATACACTTCGGAGGCAGCCTAAGGGCTCTGGTGATGGTAAATACCCACTAAACCAGGGGTTGGTGCTGTGTAGTAATGCCCTCTGCAGAATGGAAAACTGACAGCCATGCTACCAATTATGTCACTTCTATTGTCTGCCCTCCTGGACCCACCCCTTCCTGCCCAGATCCCATGTGTTTGGAAGGTCTGACATGTTTGAAATAGTTTTGAATAGGACTCCTGTCTGATAAGACTTTATTTCTGTCTTTGTAAAAAGATATATTTTTTAAAATTTATTTTCATTATACAGGGTTACAGATGTGCCCCAAATCACCTTGTCTTACAATGCATATTTTGTATTTATATGTGTATTATATGGAAGCCTGTTTCAGCCCCCCCCCCAATTTAAATATCCTGTAATTATGACTTATCTCATAAGTTCAACTCATTATTATGACTTAGTATCTCAGAACCCAGGGTAAGTTTGAATATAATAGAACAGACAAATGATGACCTAATTGAGACAGGCATATCTTCAGGCTGAAATTTATGTAAACAAGGAAAATAACTGTACAAACATGAAATGCCTTTTAGGTCACTCAGAATATTAACAATATTTATGTGTTAAGTTACTTAAAGTAAAACACAAATAAAAGACTATGCTGTACACAAAGCACAAGACAAATAAATCATAAAGGATTACAGTATATTTGCAAAGGCAATCATAAATATATAAATTGAACATTAAGTTTTCCTTATTTTGATAAACCATAACTTTTTAAACCAGCAGATGGAATAAATTCATATTTATAAAATTTACATAGTTACAGTGGAATTTAAAATTGACTTCTTTATACATATAACATCCATGAAAAATTCATAAAATTTGAACTGCTCAATTATTTTATAACACTTTCAGATGGCATTTTAATGACTATGCAGATTTGTCCTTCCGGCATTAAACAGCATATAAATTTAGTGCCTCAGCCATACAAAAATAAATCTTTTATTCACACAGTTTAATGATCTTTTTAGCATTATGTCATGGGAGATTTATAAAGTAATTTTAGTTAAAAATAAAGAATAATTAATACTTACAACAACATAACTAAAAAAAAAGGTAATCTCTTAGTTTTAAATTAGTAATCACATCATATGATGTCACTTACTTTTTATACAAGCAGTTTGTAACCAGACGTGCACATAACATTAGGGTAACATTTGTAAATCTATACTAATAAAAGGCAAAGCCCTCAGTGACTGACTGACTGACTGACTCACTGACTCATCACTAATTCTCCAACATCCCGTGTAGATAGAAGGCTGAAATTTGGCAGGCTCATTCCTTACAGCTTACTTACAAAAGTTAGGCAGGTTTCATTTCGAATTTCTATGCGTAATGGTCATAACTGGAAGCTACTTACGTACATATACACGGCCATAGCCTGCAGCTCGGTCACCGTGTGAGGCGGAGTTGCATCCCTCATCGTCATGCCTCCCACGTAATTGAGTGCCTGCCCATATAAGGCCGTCCGTCAGCATTACACAATTGAGAAGGTAGCAAAAGAATATGAAGCGAGTGACGCATACAAGCATATTCATAAGTGCAGCTACTGCGGAAACAAAGCACGGTGTAAAAATAAAGTTTAAATTAAGTCCATAGACAGGCTGCCGCTGGCGTTTGTCATGCCTACGACGAATACTATATTCGCGAGATACAAGTTTAATGAGAAGACGCAGGGTATAAACGAGACTTTTGATCACTTTGTAACGGAGTTAAAATTGCTGGTGAAGGACTGTGCTTATGCAAGCGAATAGGAAAGCAAGGTGTAAAGTTTAAGTTTAAATTAAGTTCATAGACACGCTGCCACTGCCGTTTGTCATGCATAAGACGAATACGATATTCGCGAGTTACAAGTTTACTGAGAGGACGCTGGGTATAAACAAGACTTTTGATCACTTTGTAACAGAGTTAAAATTGCTGGTGAAAGATTGTGTTTATGCAAACGAAGATGAGATGGTCAGGGATAGAATAGTGTTTGGCACAAATATGGCCATAGCCTGCAGCTCAGTCGTCATGTGAGGTGGAGTTGCGTCCCTCATCGTCACGCCTCCCACGTAATTGAGTGCCTGCCCATATAAGGCCGTCTGTCAGCCTTACACAATTGAGAAGGCAGCAAAAGAATATGAAGCGAGTGAGGCATACAAGCATATTCATAAGTGCAGCTACTGCAGAAAACAAAGCACTGTGTAAACCTTAAGTTTAATAACGCAGTAAGGAAACCTGGGTTCGCTTCCTGGGTCCTCCCTGCATGGAGTTTGCATGTTCTCCCCGTGTCTGTATGGGTTTCCTCCATGTGCTCCGGTTTCTTCCCACAGTCCAAAGACATTCAGGTTAGGTGCATTGGCGATCCTAAACTGTCCCTAGTGTGTGCTTGGTGTGTGGGTGTGTGTGTGTGCGTGTGTGTGTGCCCTGCGGTGGGCAGGTTTGTTCCTGCCTTGCACCCTGTGCTGGCTCCAGCAGACCCCCATGACCCTGTGTTAGGATATAGCGAGTTGGAAAATGACTGACTGACCGATTACTAAATGACTGGACTTTCTGAAGGTAGTGACCGAGAAGAGAATGGTGTCACATTAAAGTCCATTGTAGGCCATGTCTTCCAAACACTATTGTTGGAATGAAGAGAATGTTCAGCAATAGAGGTTGATACTAGAAAAGTGGAATGGAAAGTACTATAGAAAGTCAGTCTTGCCTACTGCCATAAGACTTTATTGTATGTCAGGGCAGAAGCAACAATAGTTTTGAGACTAAATGTAATACCTTTTTGAATTGAGACAAAACATAAAAATCAATTTTGAAGATGGACTTTGGTATAAAATAATTGAACATTTCTCAAAAACTGGTAAACAAGAACTACTAAGAGGAAGGCTGACAAACTTCTAATATTCGCATTGCTGTAACTTCTCCTGTGTACGTCACAATTATTTCCAGCAGGGAGTGATTAGCTCCATAAATGGACCAGATCCACTGCAGAAAGGTGATTCCACTTATACTATCACTTCAAAACCATAAGCAACAATATCAGGAAAAAATAAGAAGGTAAATAATAATTTTATAATTAGGTTCTATTAAATAATCATTCAGCATAAAATCCATGTCAGACTCCACTGGAATTCAGCAGAATGAATGCAGCTGCCAGATTATTGTTCTCTTACCCTGTTTTTCTGATAGTTGAGGTGCTCTCAGTGCTTCCACCATTATCTTTTCCAAGTGCTATCGGAGAACGCAGAAGTTAAAATGAGCTGCAATTCAATAGGGGAGGTTAAACAGGTCAATGGTTGTAGTGCTCTAGTGCGTCCAGGGTCTAGCGGTTGTGGAGGTTTTCAAGAGCCAGGGTGATGCAGTTCTTTTAAAAGATGGTATTGTTTTTGTACAACAAATCAATTGGTGTTTAACGATGATTTATGTCTTCTTTTGCAAGAAGTTTATAGAAACATAGAAGTTATAGCCCAAGAAATACTTTTCTCACAGGGTGACACAACATGATAGTAAATGCAAAGAGCAAGACTCTGTAATGAATACTAAAGCATATAAAAATGGGGAAACAAGAAAAGTAACATAATAAATATAAATAAAATATACTGTGTAGAAAAGAATGCATTTTATAAGTAGGTTATGTATATGTGAGCAAAGCTTGTTGAATGCCCAGACCACATTGTACTGGATATTGGCTGAACTTTATTACTCGCTACATTAACCTTAAGTCTTCAGACAGGATTACACACTCCTAGCTTTTCTGTGTATAACAAAGGAAAGTACAAAAAATCTACCTAGCATCCACAATCATACCATATTTATAATCATAATTGTTAACAATAATAACTCTGTTGCAGTTGGTGAATAATTATGAAAAGAATCTAGAAATGGTATGCATGCCCCAGGGATGTGAACAAAGGGAAAGCTGTAGTGGCTCAAAATCCTGCCTTTTTCCTGCCGTTGAGACTTAAGAACTAATGGACGCCTCCTTTTCATTGTGAAAAACAGAGAAAAAGCATCGATAAGCAATGTGCCTTGTTAACCAACTTTATCAGTCACAACAACTAATTCTACTTACAGTGTTTTTTTTCTGTCAAAGGTAATTGCAGTCCATAGCTGGAATATAAATAGTAGTGGTCAGGTATGTTTTTGCTGCTAATTTATTCTTTGTAGCCCTGTCTTCTACTCAGTTATTTTCTGTAAAGCAAATATATAGACTTCATGCTTTTCAGTTCTATAAAAGTAACTTTAAAACATATTTTTGATTTTAAGTACATTATAGAATTTGAGATGTAATCTATAAATATATCAGTTTACTGAAATATCTTGTTTTGAAAATTATGTCAATTTCTCCCTTTCAAATATGTCATTATATTTAAATGGTACCGTAACCTGTTTGTATAGAATATTTGCTGTACTTAAGATTAAGTGATTTGATTAATTATACTTTATTTGTCCTCAGGGAAATTAAAATTTAACATAAAATTTAAATAAATGTAATAAAAACAAAAACATCCCCCCTGACATGCATAAAAACTTCTGGCTTGGATTACAGAGAGCTGCTTCTGTCAATAACAGGCTTGAAGGTGGCAATAAGATGAGGTCAGACCTGTACCACAGCTTTATATTTAAAATCCTTAATATTTGGATAGAGCAGGTCCAGCTTGTAGTGTCCATGAATAGAACATGCCTAATAGACACTTGATTCCTTGTTTGAAGTCACCAGCATTCAGAATGATTCATTAGAAAGATTGGTACAGAGTAAATCCTTTCTGTCACTGAGTCCTGGACAGTGACATGAACAAATTCAGTCCGCATTTCAACATCTTGATCACACATTTAGTTTTAATTACACTGTGCTTGTTTTTTTATCATTGCACATTCACAAAAATCTCCAGTCCCCCTGCTGCTTTTTCCACTCAATCTGCTGAAACCCATCCAGCATCAAAATATCATCTGAAATAGGATATATAAGCCACTTCTCCGCAGCACACAAAATATCACAGTACCTGAACATGCTGTAACTCACTTTGAGACATAACAGTTCAAGCAATCCCACATTGTTTATGCAACAAAGAATTAAAATGTTGAAAATTACAAAATGATTGATCAGTATGAAATCAGGATCACTAAATAAGATATCCCAAAGATCAACAATGTAGTGACAAAAGAGAGAAGAATAAGACAAACTTCAGATAAGCTATTTAGCTCTTGCATGACTTTAAAAGGGTATAATCTTAATATTCAGAACTGTCCAGAAACAAAAATCTAAAATTCCAGGGATGATGTGTGAAGAAACAAAATAGATTTAACGTTGGAGTCTATTGTAGAATGCTTTTCTTTTGTCTGCTGCAAAACCATATTTATGTGTTGGAAAAGTAACCTGCACAAAAGTTGAAGATGTACCTTGAGCTCAGGAAGAGCAATAAAAGATTAATGTGTTGTCATTGTTCACCATAGAAGGGATTAACACCTTAAGAGGCATTCTCATTTTTATGAAGATCATAAAGACATACCTACAAGAAAATGAACCAGAACTAAGGAAGTTGGAAACCCACGTAGAAAGGTTAGGGTTGCCAATAAGGACCTTGTTCTTTCAGACGCATTTCAGATTTGAAACCAACAGCACCTTTTACCTCCTGATCTTCAAAGGGGAACAAACTCTGCTCGAGTACAATAAGAGGAAACTATTTGAAAAAAAAATGATTGATCTTTGAATTTGATTTAAAAGCTGAGATGAAAAGGCCATCTCTCACAACTCCTAGTAGATCATTTTGAACTTCAGGGCTACTGTGAGGTATATATGTACCATGAACATCACTGTATGTTTTTATCAAAGAACACATTTGGGAGCAGAATATGACCATACATACATTTATAAAAGGGGACAGAAACAGTTAATTGCTCAAAATCAGGACAATACAATAATACTTTTTTGATTTTGACTTAATTTATTGAGTAAATGTCTTATCAGTGCTAGTAATTATACCATGGGATGAGTAATCACTAATTAAAATTTTACTGAAAGGGTGATTGTTTTGTAAAAGAAAGTGCACTTTTATTAAACCATGATAAGTACCTGTCAATTACATTTAATTTAACAGGACACTTAACCTAAACACTTTTAACTGACAGATCAAATTAAAACAGAAGTATGGAAGGCCTTTTGATTTATAACATACTAATACAAACATTCCCTTTTTATATCCTAAACTATTTATTTGACATTTTCAAGATATCTAAATCTCCTCCTTGAACCGTCACCTTATCGTGGTGGAGGGGTTTGCGTGTCCCAATGATCCTAGGAGCTATGTTGTCCGGGGCTTTATGCCCCTGGTAGGGCCACCCAAGGCAAACTGGTCCTAGGTGAGGGATGAGACAAAGAGCGGTTCAACAAACCTCCAATGATGAGCGAAACCTTTGGACGACGTTTTCCCTTGCCCGGACGCGGGTCACCGGGGCCCCCCTCTGGAGCCAGGCCTGGAGGTGGGGCTCGATGGCGAGCGCCTGGTGGCCGGGCCTGCACCCATGGGGCTGCCGGGCACAGCCCAAGAGGTAACGTGGGTCCTCCTCCCCATGGGCTCACCACCTATGGGAGGGGCCAAGGAGGTTGGGTGCAGTGTGAGTTGGGTGGTGGCCGAAGGCGGGGACCTTGGCGGTCTGATCCTCGGCTACAGAAACTGGCTCTTGGGACGTGGAATGTCACCTCTCTGAAGGGGAAGGAGCCTGAGCTAGTGCGCGAGGTCGAGAGGTTCCGCTAGATATAGTCGGACTCACCTCGACGCACAGCTTGGACTCTGGAACCAATCTTCTTGAGAGGGGCTGGACTCTCTACCACTCTGGAGTTGCCCCCGGTGAGAGGCGCCGAGCAGGTGTGGGCATACTTATTGCCCCCACTGAGCCTGTGCATTGGGGTTTACCCCGTGGACGAGGGTGGCCTCCTCCGCCTTCGGGTGGGGAAGGGTCCTGACTGTTGTTTGTGCGTATGCCAACAGCAGTTTGGAGTATCCACCCTTTTGGAGTCTCTGGAGGGGTTGCTAGAGGGCATACCTTCTGGGATTCCCTCGCTTTGCTGGGAGACTTCAATGCTCACGGGCAATGACAGTGAGACCTGGAAGGGCGTGATTGGGAGGAATGGCCCCCGATCTGAACCCGAGCGTGTTTTGTTATTGGACTTCTGTGCTCGTCATGGATTGTCCATAACGAACACCATGTTCAAGCATAAGGGTGTTCATATGTGCACTTGGCACCAGGACACCCTAGGCCTCAGGTCGATGATCGACTTTGTGGTCGTGGTCGCCGGACTTGCGCCATATGTCTTGGACACTCGGGTGAAGAGAGGGGCGGAGCTGTCAACTGATCACCACCTGGTGGTGAGTTGGCTTCGATGGTGGGGGAAGATGCCGGTCAGACCTGGTAGGCCCAAACGTGTTGTGAGGGTCTGCTGGGTACGGCTGGCAGAGTCCCCTGTCAGAGGTAGCTTCAACTCCCACCTCCGCAGAACTTCAACCACGCCCCGAGGGAGGTGGGGACATTGAGTCCAATGGGCCATGTTCCGTGCCTCTATTGTTGAGGCGCTGACCGGAGCTGTGGCCGCAAGGTGGTCGGTGCCTGTCGTGGCGGCAATCCCCAACCCGCTGGTGGACACCGCGTGAGGGATGCCGTCAAGCTGAAGAAGGAGTCCTATAGGACTTTTTGTCCTGTGGGTCTCTGGAGGCAGCTGATAGGTACCGCAGGCCAAGCGAACGCTGCTTCGTTGTTGCTGAGGCAAAACTTCGGGCATGGGAGGAGTTTGGAGAGGCCATGGAGAACGACTTTTGGACGGCTTCGAGGAGATTCTGGTCCACCATCCGGCGTCTCAGGAGGGGGAAGCAGTGCAGTGTCAACACCGTATATGGTGAGTACTTCGAAGACCTCCTCAATCCCACTAACATGCCTTCCAATGAGGAAGCAGAGCCTGGGGACTCTGAGGTGGGCTCTCCCATCTCTGGGACTGAAGTCACCGAGGTGGTCAAAAACTCCTTGGTGGCAGGGCCCCGGGTGGATGAGATACCGAGTTCCTTAAGGCTCTGGATGTTGTAGGACTGTCTTGGTTGACACGCCTCTGCAACATCGCATGGACATCGGGACAGTGCCTCTGGATTGGCAGACGGGTGGTGGTCCCCTCTTTAAAAGGGGACCGGAGGGTGTGTTCCAACTATAGAGGGATCACACTCCTCAGCCTCCCTGGAAAAGTCTATTCGGGGTTCTGGAGAGGAGGGTCCGCCGGATAGTCAACCTCGGATTCAGGAGGAACAGTGTGGTTTTCGGCCCTGGTCGCGAACAGTGGACCAGCTCTTCACCCTTAGCAGAGTCCTGAGGGTGCATGGGAGTTTGCCCGACCGGTCTACATGTGTTTTGTGGACTTGGAAAAGGCATTCGACCGTGTCCCTCGGGGAATCCTGTGGGGTGGGATCCGGGAGTATGGGGTACCGGAACCCCTGATAAGAGCTGTTCGGTCTCTGTACAACCGTGTCAGAGCTTGGTCCGCATTGCCGCAGTAAGTCGAGCCCGCTTCCAGTGAGAGTTGGACTCCGCCAGGGCTGCCCTTTGTCACCATTCTGTTCATAACTTTATGGACAGAATTTCTAGGCGCAGCCAGGGTGTTGAAGGGGTCCGGTTTGGTGGACTCAGGATTGGGTCACTGCTTTTGCAGATGATGTTGTCCTGTTTGCTTCATCAGGCCGTGATCTTCAGCTCTCTGGATCGGTTCGCAGCTGAGTGTGAAGCGGCTGGGATGAGAATCAGCACCTCCAAATCCGAGAGCATGGTCCTCAGCCTGAAAAGGGTGGAGTGCCCTCTCAGGGTTGGAGGAGAGATCCTGCCCCAAGTGGAGGAGTTCAAGTATCTCGGGTCTTGTTCACGAGTGAGGGAAGAATGGAGCGTGAGATCGACAGGCGGATCGGTGCGGCATCCGCAGTGATGCGGGCTCTGCATCGGTCTGTCGTGGTGAAAAGGAGCTGAGCCGTAAGGCAAAGCTCTCAATTTACCAGTCGATCTACGCTCCTACCCTCACCTATGGTCATGAGCTATGGGTAGTGACCGAAAGAATGAGATCGCGAATACAAGCGGCTGAAATGAGTTTCCTCCGCAGGGTGTCTGGGCTTTCCCTTAAAGATAGGGTGAGAAGCTCAGTCATCCGGGAGGGGCTCAGAGTAGAGCCGCTGCTCCTCCGCATCGAGAGGAGTCAGATGAGGTGACTCGGGCATCTGATCAGGATGCCTCCTGGACGCCTCCCTGGTGAGGTGTTCCGGCACGTCCAACCGGGAGGAGGCCCCGGGGAAGACCCAGGACACGCTGGAGGGACTATGTCTCCCGGCTGGCCTGGGAACGCCTTGGGATTCTCCCGGAAGAGCTGGAAGAAGTGGCCGGGAGAGGGAAGTCTGGGCCTCTCTGCTTAAGCTGCTACCCCCGCGACCCGACCTCGGATAAGCGGAAGAGGATGGATGGATGGATGGATGAAGATATCTAAATAGCATAATTAATCAACCATGATGAACAAGTCTCTTGCAGAATCACACATTTAACAACTAAAAGAATGCAGCCAAGTTTCCATTATTGAGAAAAAGTAAAATTTTACACTTAATAAGACGTTGTTTCGTTTAGCATTTTTATTATCTAATACTCTTTTAAATGTTCCAAAATGAATTCAAGGACTGTTTATGGGTTGTATATACAGTAGGTGATATGATTTCCCTACAATGGACCATTCATGCTTTATTCCTGCTGTGAATATGACCTGGTACATCACAGTCCTATTCTATTCCAATTCTAGTGTCCAAACTTTTTTGATTTTACAGTGTTGTCATTTTATACTTCAGAGCATTGAACAATTTAACAAACACAACCATCAACCAGTAAAATGTCAACATATACAAAAACACAAATACTCAGCAGTGTCTCCAGTGACAACATGATCAAAAAAACACAAAGAAACTGTTTTGCTAACCCTACAAAAATACAAACCACTGTGGGTTCAACATTAAGAGAATGTTGGCAAAATAATCTGATTACCCTGTTTTTCCCATTTAAGAATAAAACCACACTGAAACGTTTATTCAGAAAAGGTTTCATGACTATGGTGGTGACATTTGAATCAACTCAGACAAGACTACACTGACATGTATTGATTCATCTTTTCTGACGTTGTGTCTGTTAGTTGACTTTCCTTAGTCAAAGTCTGGTGTGGTGCCCAGGAGACAGAAAAAAGGAAAAACACAGGTAAAGCAAATAAATGTAGTGAGCGTAAAAATAATAAATTTGATACATTAAGGCAACAATTATAACACTAATGGATATAACAATTTAGTATTATGCTGCTGTTCACTGTACGTTTTCAACCTTGTCTCAAATCTGAGACAGTAGATTATTCCATACTTTCTATAATTGAAATTTCCTGTTCTGTATGGTAACAAAGCCAACTGTTTTGAATGAAAAGATTTATGTTTTAATAGATTGTTTATTATCTTTACTGACCAAGGAACAGGATAGACACCATGGTGTGTTTGCAATGCATAAGATCCCTTGCCTGGAAGTCAGACTTTGGCCAAAACAACCAGAGTGAAATTATATTTTAAGATTTCAATGAACCTAGATGCTGTAGTTAGGCATCAAACTCAAAAATGTCTGCTTTGAGAGTTCATTGCTGAATATCACATAATTAAGTAATAAAGGAGATTTTGTTAAAAACTTTGTATTAAGTATGGAATAATAGTTATTTTTCAATAGTACTAGGGGGCTCTGCTCCCTGCTCGCTTTACTCGCTAACTGTATCCAACAGGGTGTGCTAGCTCCCTTGGAATGAGTTCTTTTTGTGATTGCTGCATGTTACTTAACCTGAATCTATATAGGCATAACATAAAAAACGATACCCCTCCCTATTGATAAGGAGGTAAGAAATCAAGTAGGAGAAATAACTTAACTTTGTTTAATGTTGGCTTACATTGCAGATAGTACAAAGACGAATGAAGCTAGGGACAGGACCTGGACGGGAGTAGGGGCCCAAGGAGTGGAGTCTGTCGGTGCCGTCATTGCAGATGCAGAAAGCATTTTCAGGAACAGTTGGTGACGTTATCCATCCATTTGTTGGCTTCAAAGGTGTGCCGGGCAATGTTCCAAGGCTTTATACTCTTTGTTCAAGTGCAGGGCCCCCTTCAGATGAGCATGCAATTCCAAACAAGCCAACGATGCTTAAACAAGGATACAGTTCCATTCTGACTTAAAACCTCTTAACATGCACACGTACCGGTCCCGGTACATACAGTAACTACAATTGGACGACGTCACAGCCATGTCACAGCCATGTGTGCATGCCCCTCTGTCATGCACTTCGACATACTACACATCAAATGAAACCTCAGAGTCTCGTCTTTCCGATGATATAAACCATTTTGACACACAACAACCACAGCACTGACACTAAATCCTTTTTTACAGAGAAGTAAATACTTTTAAGAGTTGACTTTTCCTACCTTTGAAGGCTCTCTGCAAGTCAAACATCAATATTTCAGAGCAATATTGGTCTCATTCTGTCCGTAAGGCTCCAGGGAATATAATTCAGTAAAACGATTAGGTCCAAAACACACGATAGATCCTCAAAGGGACAAAAACTCCAGAAAACGTTTCTTAACTTGAGACTAGCTCCGACATTTTTTTTCATTTCTATTGGTCATATCAGACGTAATTTGTTTCTGTCGGCAATAACCATGCTAAAGCATGTTACACGGAAGTGTTAGCTTCTGATTGACACCTAAGTTGGCCAATTACAAGGGGTCTGGGGGGTGACTGGAGCCTTGTATAGCCAACGAGTTTCACAGACAGCTGAATGATGACGCACAACTCCAAACCCTGGTAGAATCTACCAGTTTGATTGGACGCTGTGAGTGACACTCCAGACTTACAGCCAATGAGCAGCTGAGCATGCCGATGTGTAACTTGCCATGCTAACTTGTAAACAAAACCGAAGGGAGCTGTGCAAAGCTGGCATTTGTGCCAGTCTGCAGACTTGGTGCGTGGTTGTTTATTGTGATTTCACCTAGTTTTTTCGCATTTTAAATATGGATAAACGTACAGATAAACGTAAATACACTCTCGATGAAGTAGTAGAGGCATGTACGCGGCGTGACAGTGATGAATCGGACCAGGAGAAGTCTGAGGCAGAGAGCGACATGTGACATGCCCTTGTACTTTCTGCCTGGGATTGCTACAATCAGTGGCACATGGAAAAACGCTGAGCTGTGTTGTAACAGTTTGTAAAAAATGTATATAGTTTGTGTGCATTTTATAAAAAAAAATAAAAATAAAATATATATTTTTTTTGGCCCATAAGACTTGTTTTGACTATTTTTATATTGAAATGTGTATTTTTTATTGTTTTTATTATGGAATATGAATTTCCATAACTAATAGAGTGACACTGTGTGTAGATATAGATTCCTTTAGGTGTAAGCTTTCAGTAGAGCCCTCATTGATATATGTGGGTTGAAGCATTCAAAAGTTATTACACTTTTTCCATATGTTCCAAAATGTGGATAATGGATAGACCATAGGTCCATCTAAAAAGCACCTGGACATGCCCACATAAAAACTGGTGTAAAAATGTCATTTTTACAGGTATTCTTTTCAAATTTGAAATGTGAGTAGTCAACAAGTTATTCTGTTGGTACATAGTGTGTTTCTGTCCCCACCTACCTACTGCAGCTATAGAGGCCTTTATTTTCACAAAAAAACTTAGGCGAGAACAAAAATTCATTTTTTCTGTGAGTTCTAATGTGCATAACTTTTGATCAGTCACACCTACAGTGATTCTGACTACTAAGGGTGAAACTAGAGAATGTTACCTTTACAAAGAGACCAAACATGTTTATACTCCAGATAGTTCAATAACAGCAATGATTCTAATATGGAGAGGTCAAATTACAAGCGATTTAGCAAAAATTACCCTGCTTGATAAGGGGTAGAAACAGTACATGCTTGCAGCATCACACAGTCTGTCTGCGCACATTGTCCATTACTTCTAATCTGTCTTTTTGCCATACTGCTTGCATGGCAATTCTATTGTGCTTAATCTGGCTATGTGTCTGCCATACCACATATGAGTAACAAAATCAAGTTTTTATAAGATAGATTTGCACAGAGCACAGTGACATATTAAACTTATGCTTACACCAAACCTCGGGGTACCTAGGCACTCGCTATCTCGCAGTCGAGACTCTTGAAGGGTGTTGGGGCGCTCCTCTTGTAGAGAAAGCGATTGTATTTAAAGAGATGGTGTATAGAAGAGTATGACGAAGACAGTTTGGTCCTTAGTTATTATAGAGAGAAAATCAGTTCAGTATTTCACTAGAACTGTCTATTGTAAAATGTAATAAAAAGTAACTAAAAAATTAAATTACATTAACGCCTCATCAAAAACAATATTGTAATGTCCCTTTCTAGGTGGGAGAAGTAAACCACACAGGCAAACTGTTGTACCACTCCGCAACAAAGGTTTTATTACTCTTCTGCCTTAACTGAACAATGCAAATTTGGAAAAAAATAAACACTAGCCCCCCAAAAAAACAGACGAGGAAGAACCATGTGTCAAACAACTCTCAAACTCGTTTTTTACTCCCACCATACCTCTTTTTAAAATAAAAAAAAAAACTAAAAGAACTTCCTTAACAATTTCCGGCCTCCCAGCATTCCAGTAGCTGCTTTATTTAAGAGTGGCAGATGTGGCTCCTCTGTTTGCCCCTCCCCACGGCACTCTGAGCAACCCCATTTGCATGGCCTATTATGACACACTGCCTTGGTGGTAATTTCTTTTTCAGACTGTTACAATATTATGAATTGCTTTATCTTCTACCTTACATTCTGTAAATGACGTTTTTTCGTATTTCTGTTTGAATATTGTTCGGGACTTGTCAATTCTCAATACCGTGGACACAACAGAAAACTCTTTTAATACTTAGCACTTAATTTTAAGGTTTAACGTATTTCTGCAAGTAGCAATTATTTCAAGGCATGGAGGAATCCAATGAAGCTATGATTAGTGTTAACATTCAGATCAACCTTATAACAAAAGCTGTGTTGTCAATGTTATAGAAGCAAATGTTAAAACTGGTTTACAATTACACTGTTTATTTAAAAGTCAAGGAACACAAAAGTAATCGTTGCTTTTTACTCTAGGCAATTGGCAACCTTCCCAATAAGAAATTAGATTTGTCCTCTGCAATTTCTCTTAACAATAGAACTAATTGGCTTTATGGATTTTTACAGTAGAATATAAGATCATAAGATGAGATGCTGAATAATTGGCTTCCATATTTGATGGTAATGGAAGTCAAAGCAATACCACCATGATTACTTTAATTTCTAGGATAAAGCCAAAAAAATTGTCATTTAGATCACATTCTAATTAAATATATAGTTATCAATTGTATTTTTAGCAAATCAGTTGAAGTGTCTCATTATTAAAGAAATCAAACCTACTCTGTAACGTCTGTAAGGAAAAAAGATTCATCTCTGAGCTTCTTTACATTTTGTATATATAATCCTGGTTTAAAATGTACATTTACAATTAGCAGAATTTAAAAAAAACTGTACTATGGTGTAGGGGTGAGTGTTGCTGCTTTACAGATTTAGAGTCCTGAGATTGAATCCTGAGCTGGGCACTGCCTGTGTGAAGCTTAGCCATTCTAGCTGTGTCTCTATGGATTATCTTCCCATGTACAATCATCTTCCTCTGACATTCTAAAGTTGTGCATGTTAGGATAACTGTGGGCTATAAATTAGATCTCAGTGAGTATGCAGGAGTATGCTCTGTAGTAGACTGGCACCACATCCATGATCTGTACCTGCTTTGCACCCAATGCTGCCTGCATAGGCTCATGATATCTTGACCAGTAATGTAGAACAACATAAAAGAAACAATGTCATATTCAATTTCAAAAAGAGGCTTAGGCAGAATATTTAATGGTGTAGGAAAGTCGGTGGTTATTAAGAAGGCCAGCATCCATACCACACACACTTTAGAATAGGTCAACCACCTGAAGTGAAGGATGTCCGTACCCGGGCAGTACTTAGATGGGAAACAGTCTACGAAAAGCTAGAGTTGCTGCTGGAAGAGATGTTGGCGAGGACAGCAGAGGGTGCTTACCCTGATGTCTGAATATGGATCCCAGTGCCAAATGTGCAGTGATGGGTACATAGGGCTGTACATATGGCACTATCCTTTGGATGAGACATAAAACCGAGGTCCTGACACTCTGGTCATTAAAGATTACTGCACATCTTTTGAAAAGTGCAAGGTTTATCTCAGTGTTCTTGATAAATTGTCCATTATGGCTTTATACATTCTAGCCCCCAATCACCCACTGTCTCTAATTGGCTATCTCTCAGCCCTTCACAACCTAATAGCTAATGTGCGGGGAGCTTACTGATGCAATAATGACTGCTGGCTCATCATCCACGTGACACTACACATTGTTGTTGGTATATACCTGTATATAAAGAGAGAGAGGAAAAAGGTTACTTCCATCATGAAATGGAAAGAAGTTAAAGACACAACGTTTTGGCTGGTAGGCCTTCATCAGGTATATATATTTTGTCATGCATGAATGAAGTGCTCCTGAGTAGGTCCTCCTCAGTTGCAGTTAGTCAAAGAACTGATGCCCTTTTTCCAGTCCTGGTTGGTTTTGAAGAACTGATTCACAGAAAGGGCATGTCTTGGTGATGCAGTCCCAGAAGTGACATCACTCATCTTCCATACAGGAGATTGTGTTAGCAAGAGCGCCCCCTCTCTGCTAAGGGTGGCATTACTTAACTGTCCGGAGCCTTGAGTATGTTTCCTAATCGCATGTGCCTGACAAAATAACTAAAGCCTGTTTTCTTGAGTTTTTTTTAAATATTTGTGAATTCATCTATACTAATAAAAGGCAAAACCCTCAATGACTCACTCACTCACTCACTGACTGACTCACTCACTCATCACTAATTGTCCAACTTCCTGTGTAGGTAGAAGGCTGAAATTTGGCAGGCTTATTCCTTACAGCTTACTTACAACAGTTAAACAGGTTTCATTTCGAAATTCTACGCGTAATGGTCATAATGGTCGATAACGGTCGACAATGTCCGCCATTTTGAACTTTCTTATTTATGGCCCCATCTTCACGAAATTTGGCAGGCGGCTTCCCTGCGCTAACCGAAACCGATGTACGTACTTATTTCGATGGTATGACGCCACTGTCGGCCGCCATATTGAACTTTCCAACGTCACTAATTTTCCAACTTCCCGTGTAGGTAGAAGGCTGAAATTTGGCAGGCTCATTCCTTGCAGCTTACTTACAAAAGTTAAGCAGGTTTCATTTAGAAATTCTACACATAACGGTCAACAACTTCCGCCATGTTGAACTTTCTTATTTATGGCCCCATCTTCACGAAATTTGGTAGGCGGCTTCACTGCGCTTACCGAAACCAATGTACGTACTTATTTCGGTGGTATGACGCCACTGTCAGCCGCCATATTGAACTTTCCAATCTCACTAATTCTCCAAATTCCCATGTAGGTAGAAGGCTAAAATTTGGTACTTATTTTAGTGGTATGATGCCACTGTCGGCCGCCATATTGAACTTTTCAACAGTCTTTGTTACTTATGGGCCCATCTTCAAGAAATTTGGTACGCGGGTTCCCAACGCTAACTGAATCCTACTTAAGTACATATATACGTACATAGACTGCAGCTCAGTCACCGTGTGAGGTGGCATTGGGTTCCCTATCCCAACGCCTCCCACGTTGTTGGCTGCCTGCCTATATAAGGCCGTCCGTCACTCCAGTCTCTACATTCCCTTCCTTGCTTTGCCACGGGATTCACGTCCCCTGCTGATAACTACAGCCTTTTTATTTAATCCACGGCTTCTCCGCTGTTTTATTGTTCATTTATTATGATTATAGTTATTGTATAGGTATTTTAGACTTACTTTACATTGTTCAGGTACCCATTTCCTTTATCATTCCAACCATACCCCCATTAACATGTCTATCGAGGTGATCACCATCGATCAAAGAACTGTCACTTACCGAGTGGTTTCCATGCCCGGAGATGGCACTCTTGATATCAGGAGAAACATTGTGTCTTATGTATTGTATGACTGGGACAGGTTCAAGGTGTGGACTGATGAAGGTATAGGAGATAATTATACTACACAGGAGCACTAGAAGAGTGAAATGCTTAAGCCCTTCACCAATGCATCTGCATGTGATTTGATGGCTGCCGCTGAATTGTTCGGTTGCCGCTTTCAAGTGTACTGAAATGGCCAAATATTTTACACCTTTGGACAACCACCAATGCCTCTTAAACATCTTAGATTCACAGGTGACGATTTCAGTAGTGGACACTTTGATGTTTATGAATGTTTAAACTCTCAAAAGCTGGATGTGAAGTTATCTATGAAACCGGTTGTATACTTACAACGCTTGACAGATGCCGAATGTCACTTCAACACAAGTCCTACAAATACTGTCGTAATTGAAACAAACCATGAAACTCAAACTGATTATGACAGCAGCAATCCAAGCTGTGAGATTTGAAACAAGGTTACTGTTCACATGGCCAACTGTACGTTGCATGCTTAAGAGTAAGCTCGGCGCACAGCTTGGTCATATTACAACCGGAGGGCCGAACTCACAATGTGGTATACAAAGAGATCCTTAACAAATAATTATTGGTATATTTTCCCTCAGTTTAAAAAGGTTTCATTTTCTTCTTAATAAAACTTTTAAGGCAGTACTTCGCCGCTGTGAAGCGCAGGTATTTTGCTATATATATATATATATATATATATAGATATATATATATATATAGATATAGATATAATGTGTGTGTGTATGTGTGTATATATATATATATATAGATATAGATATATATATATTTATAAAATGTGTGTGTGTATATGTATATTTATATATATAGATATATAGATATACAGATAGATAGATATATATATATATATAATGTGTTTGTGTGTGTGTGTATGTATGTACAGTATGTATGTGTATATATATAGAGAGATATATAGATATATATAGATATATATTGTGCCTCCTCCAGACCGCGAGGGTGCGTCCACCCTGGTTATGTAGGGGGCCTTGGGTAAGGGCTTGGAAGCCCAGCCCTGTAGGGACCCGTGGCCACTGCCAGGCGGCACCCCGGTGCCTGGATATCCCTGGAGCCGACAGGACACTCGGACGGCTTCTGGGTGCGCAGCCTTCACTTCCGCCACACTGGGGCGTGGCTACGGAGGAATGCCGGGAAGCAGCTGGAGCCCATCCGGGTTCCTATTTAAGGTGCCGCCTCCCTTCATTCGAGGGCGGAAGTCGGGTGGAAGAGAGACGGAACTGGAGAGAGGACTGGAGGTGGCCAGAGAGGCATTTAGACTGTGTGGCCTGGACTTTGGGGGAACGGTGCAAGAGGCGCTGGGATGTGCACTGAACTGTAAATAATTGTAAATAAAGGGTGTGTGGTGAACTTAAGATGTCTGTCTGTGTGTTTCCGGGTTCAAGTCCACAATATATAGATATTAGACATATATATATATATAGATATAGATATATATATACTGTATATATAATGTGTGTGTGTATGTATATATATATGTATATGACAGCAACACTCTTAACAGTGACAAAACAATTACATTAACGATCATGTTACATTATTCTGAAGATGTTTTCTTTTCTTTTTTATTACTTCTTTAACACACTACTTCTCCGCTGCGAAGCGCGGGTATTTTGCTAGTCTTTAATAAATGTCTGTCAGTTGTTTTACACTGTTAGCAATTAGAGCAGGCATGTAAGTATCAAGGCATTTACATTTTATTTAAATATACTGTATACTTAAAATCGCAGGTAAACTATTCAGTATAATGTGTTACATAAGAATGGTTTTGAAAGACATTATTTTTTTAACAATTCTACATGACTGCATATGATAATATTTTTTCCCCTGAAAGCAAAATTGTAATGATACCCATTACAAGATGCATATCATTACAATCTTTACAGTACTTATTATGTGATTGCACAATTTCAAGGTACTGAGTTTATATAATAAGATAAAAATGATAATGTGATTTGCATCAAGTCAAAGAGCACAGAGAAAAAATCTACTAGAAAAAAAATGAAATATTATTTATTGCAATTTTCTTTAATTGACCAATAAATGTATGAGATTTCAATTGACATTTTAGTAAAAATGTGAAAATTGAAGGGATTTAATGGATTTTATTTCAAGCATTAAATTTGGATGAAAATGTGAAGTTATTAATGTAGCAATAAAATAGAAGGTAAAAAGTATTTTTTAGAATAGCATCTGTAAACATTTACCTTGAACATAAATTCAGGTTCAGGTATCAAGTGTCATGAGTGCAGGTCAGAATAAGATTATTTCTTGCTTGTTTTCTATAGGATACAGGCAGTAATATAACAGGTAAAAAAAACTAACTTTAACAACATAGAATAAATGTAACATCCAACTTTAAATAGAACTGGAATATATAAATAAATAAAAAAGGTACAATTATGTTATTAATGAGAGGATGCTTATGTCTTGAGGGTAAAAGCTCTCCATGAATCTTGTGGTTGTGTACCATTTGCCAGAATGTACAATGGAGAAAAGAAACTAAACAGCATGGCTGGGGTATTTAATAATATTTAGAATATATATCCTGAAGAGCGCACAACCATGTTCCTGTAGTATTCTGAGATACTTTCATCATCCATTTTAGTGCTTACTATATAGAGCAGTTGCTTTGCCAGGATGTTTTGCAGCCAGAGAAGATGGAGACCGCTATGCACCTACAGAAATTGTTGAGCATAGATGGATGATTTCTGCCTTTCCTCAGACATCTGGGAAAGTAAGGACCTTGGTGAGCCTTCTTAACAATGTTCAAGGTGTGCTTTTGCATTCGTCTGTTGCTTTCTTAGTGTGCCAAAGCAATACAGAACTCACTTTTAAAGCATGGAAGAATTTGTTACATAAATGCTTGCTTTTGATGAGCATATGTTTGCTTGGTGACTATGATAAATGGAATACTTCTTACTGCAGGTGAGACTAAGACCTATATTTGAAATGCATTTGTATTTGTTTTTGGCCTTCCATTCACACTGAAATTACTTTTTTGACCTCAGAAAACAATTGTCTTGAAAACGCTAAGTCTTACATAGCGGTGATGATATGGAAAATTGAGCTTCTCACAAACACTGACATATGATTGTCATGTGATCAGGCATCAACTTCATTTTTGTCTTGTGTCATTAAATCTTTACTGTGTATAGTTCTTTCCTAACTCCTGTGAATTAGCTGACACATACTGCTCCTTAAAACACTCACATATTTTGCTGTGTTTATTTTGGAAAGACCCTGGTTCTTATTTTCTAAGGCTTTGGCTTTGTTGTGTTTAAAAGCACTTGTTTTTCTTTGTCCTTCCACAGAAGGAAGTCATTCCTCATTCTTTTAGCCTTTTGATCAACTTCGGGTTCGCTTCGCCTGATTGTATCTTTGATTAATCCACACAAAAAACAAATGAAATAAACACTAATCTTATGGTTTTTCTCTCAAACTCTCCTATATATGCATCTTACCTAATTTACTGTGAAAAACATGTAATAATAAAAAAATATATAATGAGTTACACTTTTTCCCTGCATTTAAGAAAGGGTGTCATTCAACAAATCATGCCCTGAAAGCAAAACCACTGCTTCCCCCATCATAGATATACTGTGTAAATATATATATATATATAGTGAATGCTCTGTAGGACAGGCAGCTTTGATCACCTACCAAGATGAAAGGTGCCAGGGGATGCACGAGCAGAAGCCACAGCCCAGAAGCAGTTCCATCTCCGATACATTAGGTGTCAGTGGTCTGTTGGATATGTCCCTGCTTGGACATCTGAAAGGATTCATGGGAAGTAGAGTCCAGGAACCCAGGCCTGTTGGGAGTCCCTGGGTGCTGCAAGGAATATAGCCCTGGTTTCCAAACTTCTTGAAAGTGCTCCTGACAAGTCAAGTAGTAATACTAGACAGAAGCTGTCGAACGGATGATTATTGACTTTAACCCCACCCCCAAAATATGATTTATGAAAATATGACATTATGAAATGTAATGTATGAAAATATAAATCATGAAACTTATGCCGCTTGTGATATGTTCCTTCATTTTATAAACACTTGATTCATAACTAATAATAAGAAAATATAAAATATACACTTATCTTGCTTGTAATACAAAAGCCATACACACTTGCTTCAAAAACAGGGCTTTTCCTGAGTAAAAATGCCTTTTCATTTACCACTATTTTTATGTTGATTTTATTATCTATACTAATAAAAGGCAAAGCCCTCACTGACTGACTGACTGACTGACTGACTGACTGACTGACTGACTGACTGACTGACTCACTCACTCACTCACTCACTCACTCACTCACTCACTGACTCATCACTAATTCTCCAAGTTCCCGTGTGGGTAGAAGGCTGAAATTTGGCAGGCTCATTCCTTACAGCTTCCTTACAAAAGTTGGGCAGGTTTCATTTCGAAATTCTACGCGTAATGGTCATAACTGGAAGCTAATTTTTCTCCATATACTGTAATGGAGTTGCGCTGGATGGCCGTGGGGGGTGGAGTTTCGTGTGACATCATCACACCTCCTATGTAAGTACGTAGAGAACAAGGAAGACCTCCAAACAGCGCTGAACAAAAAACTCCATTTCACAATTGAGAAGGCAGAAAAAGATTATGAAGCAAGTGATGCATACAAGCATATTCATAAGTACAGCTACTGCGGAAACAAAGCACGGCGTGAACCATAAGTTTACATTAAGTTTATAGACACACTGCCGCTGCCGTTTGTCATGCCTATGGCGAATGATGGTATTCGAGACATACAAGTTTACTGAGAAGACACGAGGTATAAACAAGACTTTGGATCACTTTGTAATGGAGTTAAAATTGCTGTAGCAAGAAACTTTTAAGTGCCGGGTCTTACCTAACATTAAATAAACACATCCTCCAAATACGAACCTGATTGCAAGAAATAATGATGATCAAATCCTTGATGACAGCAACACTCATAACGGTCACAAAACTATTACTTTGACAATCATGTTACGTTATTTTTAAAATGTTTCCTTTTCTTAGCACAAGCACAGCTGAGAAGCTTCGATGCATGTACTCCATCACACGTTAAGAAAATAACGCATTTAATCACAGTTTGCATTCCAAGCACAGGGGAACTTTTGTCAGTGCATGATTTCCTGGTATATCGATTAAAATTTATGCACACATCAGAGCTACAAAAATGTAAGAGTCGAAAGAAAGCGGGTTGCTGGGACTAATCGGAGGCAAATTTCATTTCAAACACTACCCGACGGAAGCCTTGATAAAAGCATGGTTTTGTGCACACTGAAAAGCAAGCAAAATTAGATGCATTACAGAAAGCGGACTTTGTGGCTCTTACTGGGGATCATTGGACTTCCGTGACTGTTAGTAATTCTAATTACATCTAATTACAAAATGTTCAATGATCACACTGTTTTAGTCTAATATACAAAATAATTTTGGCTAAGGTTACTCAGAGTTTAAAGGTGAAGCTGGTCAAATTACATTTTATGTTTCTGCCTTATTTGTTTAAGAACAAAAATTGCACTTTATGTTGAAATTTTTCTTATTATTATTTAAAGACAATACCATTCTGAAAATGTACTTAAAGTACTTAAAATACCACTTTATTTTTAAGTCTGCCCAATTTTAGCCAGGGATGATATTTTTTTCTGTTTTGAATTAAAATGCAGTTTTAAAGCATTTTTTTTTCAGAAATTAGAAGAGCTTCAGTTTACAATATTCATGTCCATGTCTATTATTTAATTTGCCCACTAAAACCCTTTTAAATTAAAAAAAACATTTGCGATTTGGGGCAAATTTTCATGTGTGATTACATATGATTAATCAAGATTAATTATTACACAGCTTCTAGTTTTGTGTGACATCATCACGCCTCCCACGTAATCACGTGAACTGACTATCAATGCAGTACGTAGAAGAGCTCCAAAAAGCGCTGAAGAAAACATGCATTATATAATTGAGAAGGCAGCGAAACAATAAGAAGCGAGCGACTGACATTTACAACCATATTCATGAGTGCTGCTACTTCAGAAACAAAGCACGGTGTAAACTTAAAGTTTAAATTAAGTTCATAGACAGGCTGCCACTGGTGTTTGTCATGCCCACGGGTAATGCGGGATACAAGTTTAATGAGAGGATGCAGGATATAAACGAGAGTTTTGATCACTTTGTAAATAAGTTAAAATTGCAGGTGAAGGGCTGTGCTTATACAAATTCCGAGAGACTGTGTTTGTGGGGGATTGACAGTTAAGGCGGGTGGGGGAGTCACGTCATCATCTCCCCTCACATTCACCTAATTTCGTTCTGAGCTGAGCTCCACGGGTAATGTCGTCTTCTGAAGCAACTTCGTCACACTGCAACCAAATACTCACAGAAAAATCCACAAGTTAATACACACGCTGTCTCTAGAGTTTCTCCACACTCAAAGTATTCCTCACGTCCCCTTTAAACCCTCTGATCTCCCATTTCAATTCAGATGCCTCCAATTTTCAGTAAGGCTCTGCTGCGCGATGACAAGTAATAAGTCTCAGGGACATACCCTACAAAACGATGCCATTGATTTCAGGCAAGATTGCTTTTCTCCTGGACAACTATACTTGCATTCTCAAAAGTGACCTCGCGCACCTTCGTCATATTACAAACGGAGAGCAGCCAGAAACTTTTAAGTGCTGGGTCTTACTTAACATTAAATTAAGCCATGGACATCGCAACATCACACAAGAGAGCAGCTCACGTGAACTTACTGAACGCAGTACGAGTGATCACTTCCATGTATCAAACCTGTTCAAAAAACGCATTACACAACTGACAAGGTAATGGCTTTATATGGCATTTGTTTATAAAGCAGCGGAGAGGCTGTGTGAAGGCAACTACACAAAAAAACAGCAGAGCGCCACACTCTGAATGTATTCCTGGCATCACCGTTATACCCCCTGATCTCCCATTTCAATTGAAATGCCTCAAATTTCCAGTAAGGCTCTGCTTCGCGATGACAATTAATAAGTCTCAGGGACACATTGATTTGAGGCAACATTGCTTTCCTCCTGGACAAAACTATACGTTGCATTCTCAAAAGTAATATATATATATATATATATATATATAAATAAATATATACACACCCTGATCTACATACTGTCAAATAAACGAACCACACACCCTAGCGCAACATGAGAGGCTTCGCCTTTAGCGCTGACGTCTGAGGTTCGATTCACGAGAGTGGGTGCAGTGAGTGTGTACTGCCTGATGCGCCCATCAGGCAGTTGGATTTAGTCTTTAAATTTCTATGCTGAAGAAAAATTTATGCAATGATGATTAAATTTAACTTTCATTTCTACTAAACATATTTCTGTCGACCAAATAAAAATTACTTATATTTAAAATTTAAATAGAACTTGAACAAATACGATAGTTCATAATAGCCACGCAGCACTATGTGCACATAAGATTAGGAGTCATCCGTTTTAACAAGCAGCGTATTGCACTGATACGAAATAGCCTGTCCATTTAATTATTTAGAAATCGATAGATAAATTAAGATTTTGTACAAATAATGTTTTTAATTTTTCTTCCTCAATGGATTCTGGCACCCCTAGCAACAGCTGCTCGCACCCCAAAGGAGTGTGATGGTTATTCTTCTTTAAAAGAATCTTACACAACACAAAACAAAGTTTTGGGGACCGTCCCCATATATTGTCGTCCAGACAATTAAAGAAAATAACGATTCAAAGTCTCAGAGCAAAACAATGAACAGATTTCTTGAGTCAAAATGGCGACTTTATACAGAGAAGGATTATGGGACAGGAAATGGTTGGCAAGAAGTGACGTTGAAAACAGGAACCGGAAACAACGTCATCATGATGGGACGGAAGTGAGGTGGATTGATGGAGCCGGAAGTGACGTCATCATGGTGGGCCGGAAGTGACGTCATCGCGGCCATTTTGGAATCCTGGAAGTGGAGGAATTATTTTTCTTCAAGTTTTCTGTTGAGCAAAAGAGATTCAGGTAAGTACCACGTGACAACCCTCTATCTCGCGATGTTTCACTCACCTTTAGGCTCTTTGACTGCCTCCTACTCGCACATGTGTGACAGGAGATATATATATAGATAGCAGAATACCCGTGCTTCGCAGCGGAGAAGTAGTGTGTTAAAGAAGGTACGAAAAAGAAAAGGAAAAATTTTAAAAATAACGTAACATGATTGTTAATGTAATTGTTTTGTCATTGATATGAGTGTTGTTCTCATATCTATCTATATATATATATATATATATATATCTATCTATATATATATATGTTGTTCTCATATCTATCTATATATATACATATATCTCTATCAATCTATATATATATATATATACGCTTGGCAGCAGAGAAGTAGTGTGTTAAAGAAGGCAAGAGAAAGAAAAGGAAACATTTTGAAAATAACGTAACATGATTGTCAATGTAATTGTTTTGTCACTGTTATGAGTGTCGCTGTGATATATATATATATAGCAAAATACCCGCGCTTCGCAGCGATGTCATGTGTTAAAGAAGTTATGAAAAAGAAAAGGAAACATTTTAAAAATAATGTAACATGATTGTCAAAGTAATTGTTTTGTGTATTTGGCGGCAGCGCCACAAAGTTGTTTTCGGTAGCTGCATCAGAAAATGTACCACGACGTCTGACACGCCTCCTTTTTACTGTTTTCTCACAGCTTGCATTGCTGCTGTCATACACACACACACACACACACATACATATATATATATACATATATATACACATACATATCTTCATATCTACATATATATATATATATACATACCTATACTACATCATATATACACACACAAATTATATATATGTGTGTATGTATGTATGTGTGTGTGTGTGTGTGTGTGTATATATATATATATATATATATATATATATATATAATGTAGATAGGGGTGTGTGTGTGTGTGTATATATATATATACACATACATACATATATATACACATACATATACTTGTGTGTATGTTTGTATGTGTCTATATGTGTGTGTATAGCTTTGGTCACTGAGTGCAAGGGAAAAATAATAAAATATAGTCTATAAGTTATTAAACAGTAAAACATTAACGTTTTAAGAAGTACAGGTACATTGAGCACTACTGGAGTGGTTATGGTAAACTATATTTTAAAGACTGTGTAACACAACAGGTAAGTAACTAACAGCAGCTAAAATGTATATGGATCATCTCTCGGTAGTAGATCCCTTTTGAAAGGCGCTACACGACGGCTGTGGTATATAAATTACATTTTCTATGTGAACGTTCAAATTTGTGCCTCTGGTAATGTGCCTTACCGGCATTTAAAGAAAATTAGTTTTGTGTCCTCTGCAGTGTTAAGAGAGAAAGGCTTTGGTTTGGGATAAAAGGAAAAAGGTGTAAAGAAAGGAAAGTTGCCTTTTCTTTTATATAGTATAGAGAGATGTGTTCGCTGACGCTATGATCGCCTTTTGGGGACAGTCGCGTGGGTCTTGTGTAGACTGGTGAGACGCCATTAATCGGCTGTGATGGCACTGTCAGTCCTCCACTCGTGTGCGTGTCTTCATAATCCGAGGTGAGGACCTGATAATCGATACGTGCAAAAGAAAGTGTGAATCGCCTTAATATTATTTTGCCGTGGTGTAGAAAAGGGGTCCCGTGTTTGCACTTGTCTGGGCTATAGCGCAGGGGAGGATGAAAAAATTAAAAGTGCTCACTTTGACTTAAGGCAGAAGCGCAGTCAGCGCCTCAAAGGCCGGCACAGCTATGCGCGCTGGCTGCTCGACTTTTGCTGGGCAGGAGACCCCAGTTTTGCAGACACGCTCATGATATCAAAAGTCTCAGCGCTCTTTGGAGGTCATTCATATATATATATATATATATATAATACCCGCTACCGCAGCGGAGAAGTAGTGTGTTAAAGAAGTAATGAAAAAGAAAAGGAAACATTTTAATAATAACGTAACATGATTGACATTGTCATGAGTGTTGCTGTCATATATATGCCTGCCTAAATAAGTCACCCTCGCTTGCTCTTACTTTTTTACCGCTCATTTAATCATGGCTAATGGCGGAAAAATTATAAAATGGAAGGAGGATGGCTTTACCAAAACAATTATTGATGGCGAATCGATTATTCATAAAGCTTGAATTGGTGATCTGTTTTTCTGTGTTAACCTCATATTTTTCATACTTCTTCTCAAACTAAGGTGGTGCGAGGGTAAAATGAATCGGGATGCACTGATCAATGTAATCGTGTACCAGGAAATCATGCATTGACAAAGCTCCCCTTGCTTGTAATGCAAAGTGTGATTAAATGCATTATTTTTTAACGCGTTATGGAGCACATGCATCGAAGCTTCTCAGCTGTGCTTGTGCTAAGAAAAGGAAAGATTTTAAAAATAACGTAACACGATTGTCAATGTAACCTTATGTAAGTAGTGCCTGGAGGATTCAGTGTGGAGAAACTCTAGAGACAGTGTGTGTATTAACTTGTGGATTTTTCTGTGAGTATTTGGTGGCAGTGTGACGAAGTTGCTTCGAAAGATGGCGGAGCTCAGCTCAGACCGAAATGAGGTAAATGGGAGGGGAGATGATGACGTGACTCCCCCACCCGCCTTTAACTGTCAATCCCCACAAACACAGTCTCGAATTTGCATAAGCACACCCCTTCACCTACAATTTTAACTTAGTTACAAAGTGATCAAAACTCTCGTTTATATCCTCGCCCTCTCATTAAACTTGTATCCCGCGTTACCTGTGGGCATGTGAAACGCCGGCGGTAGCCTGTCTATGAACTTAATTTAAAGTTTAGGTTTACACCTTGCTTTCTTTCCGAGGTAGCAGCACTCATGAATATGGTAGTATATGTCACTCGCTCGCTTCTTATTGTTTCACTGCCTTCTCAATTATATAATGCATGTTTTCTTAAGCGCTTTTTGGAGGTCTTCCTGGTTTTCTACGCACTGCGTTGACAGTCAGTTCACGTGATTACGTGGGAGGCGTGATGATGTCACACCATTAGACGTAGAATTTCGAAACCAAACCTGCCCAACTTTTGTAAGTAAGCTGTAAGGAATGAGCCTGCCAAATTTCAGCCTTCTACCTACACGGGAAGTTGGAGAATTAGTGATGAGTCAGTGAGTGAGTGAGTGAGTGAGTGAGTGAGTGAGGGCTTTGCCTTTTATTAGTATAGATATATCTATATATATATATATATAGATATAGATATATATAGATATAGATATACATATATAGCTAGATGGATATATACATATAGATAGATATATAGATATATATTTTGTGGAGAATGGCCAGCCGTTTATCAAGGCCTATACCCCCAAGCCACCAGGTGGAACCCTCCTTGCAGCATGGAGGTCCCCAGAAGACCAGCAGGGCATCATGGACAATGGAATTTTTATACACAGCCCTGCTGGATGCCACGGGGGCCACTAGGGGACGCTGCAGGGAGGAGTAATAGATGTTTTCCCCATGCCCCGGGAGCACACGTGGACAAGAGGAATGACGTGCTTCCGGGGTGAAGAAAAGAACTTGTACCTGACCCGGAAGTGATTGAGAGCCAAATGGACTGGGGATTAGGAACACTTCCAGGTCAGGAGATATAAAAAGACTGTGGGAGCTCCCAGACGGTGAGCTGAGTTGGGAGGCAGGGTTGCTAAGCGTCTGGGAGCGGAGGATTGGGTATTGGATTATTGTATTGTTCATTTGAGAATTGTGGAGAGGAGTGTGCTTTGTGCACTTATTAGTATAATAAATATTCATCTTTTGGACTTTTACCTGGTGTCAGACGTGTGGTCTGAGGGTACAAGGGTGCGAGAAAACCCTAAATCTGTCACAATATATATATATATATATATAGATATATATAGATAGATAGATATAAGTGTATGTAAATGTGTGTCTGTATATATATGTATATGTTGTGGAAGTTGACCCGGACGCAGACAGGCAGACATGTTGTTCTCAACCACCACACGTTTATTTACACAATTTACAGACAATTCAATGGTCACACAGACCCAAATAATGGTCACTAAGACCCAGTTGTGCACAAACCCCAAAACACTCAGTCCTGGCCACACAATGCCTTTCTTCGGGCCGCCTCCACACCTCCTCTGTGCTTCGTCCTTCCTCCTCCCGACTCCAGCCTTGAATGAATGGAGACGGCCCCTTTTATTCAGTACCCGGATGAGCACCAGGGGCCTCATGTATAACGCCGTGCGTAGAACTCGCACTATAACATGGCGTAAGCACAAAAGCCGAAATGTGCTTACGCACAGAAAAATCCAGATGCAGGAATCTGTGCGTACTCCAACTTCCACGTTCTTCCGTTACATAAATCCCGATCAGCGTGAAAACTAACGCTCGTGCACGCCAAGATTATGTAACGCCCCAAATCCTCCCAGAATTACGGCTATTTGAATATGCAAATCAATATAAATCGCCCTTAAGCGCAGCCTTCTGTGAAAAGACAATGGGAAAAGCATGGGGAAAGTATAAGAATTTCAGCGAATACCAAGTGGAGGCAAAGGAAAAACATACTATTTGTTCAAATAAACCGTGGTATAATCAACAAAAGGAAGTTGATCGAGTGACATAGCGTGTTGGAGAAACTTGAAAGCTCACATTCACAAAATTGCACAGTGCCGGAAATAAAAAAAGTCACATATCAAAGTTGCCGTGAAAAGAAGAGTTGTAAGCCCACTGTCTGAGTGTCATATGAAAGTTTATTAGGGTACAGAGAAAAAAGGCACACTGTGGGGAAAAAGCACGAAATGTCAACTTCAATCTCGACATTTCCACTTTAATCACATAGTTTATTTTGTCATTTAGTAGAACATTATAAACTTCATCTTAAAATCGTTTAATTAACCAGTTTCTCAAATCACATCGTAATTAAAGTAGCACGTTAAATGCTTTGTTTTGTATTTGATCTTCTACTCGTATGTGCTCTGTGTGTGTGAATCACTACTTGCTTCTTAAACTGGCTCTCTTCCTCCAACTGGACACAGAATCCATTACATTCGTGATATTACAGCTCTCTGAATAACTAAAATACTGAGATGTATACGTGATGTCATTTTCATAATGATAGGAGTTAAAGCACGTTATTAAACATGTGTTTCACTTTGATGAAATAATTTATTGTCGAAATTTGTCGCTGCGTTTTTAGCTGTGTTGTTATTTTCTCTTTCTGTTTTATATTCAATATATACTGTATTGGCGTAAGTAAGTAACCGATCGCCATACAATCAGCTCTGTAATAGACGTTAAGCCATCTGTAAGCTTAGCGCCGATTCTTCAAAACGTTTAAAGAACATTGAAATATCTTCGTAGTACATGTTTAATTATTCTATCCTTCACGACACTCCCAGTGAAGAATATAGATTATTTAAATGAAGTTAAAGTTTTATGTGTATAATTTAACAAACATATTTTGCTGCATTTCACCTTAAAAATGATATCGTCATCATATGTAAATACACGCTTTATAAAGTGGCCCAGGTTGTGAGATATTATAACTGTAGTGCAAGTTTACAGTGGGGTGATTGTACTTATAAGTACAAACCGTTCTACAAGGAGCAATTGATTGAGTGCATTTAAAGTTCTTGGGATTAAACTGTTTCTGAACCGCGAGGTCCGTACAGGAAAGGCTTTAAAACGTTTTGCCGTGGCTGAGACAGCGTGTCCTTAAAGCTGTATACCGATAATTCTCTTTCCGATCAGCTGCTGTTGTGATTCACACTCAGATACAGTGATATAAATACTCTGAGTGGTGAAGTGAGAGAAATATTGAAAAGATGATCCGCTGTGGCAACTCCTAACGGGAGGAGCTGAAAGAAGAAGAAGAAGAAGAAGAAGAAGAAGTGAGAGCAGTTATGGTATTTGGAATACTATGGCTGTTCCCTGGACCATTATATTGTTACGAGTTAATTACAATCAGATGCATTACACTAATAAACAATATGCGGTTAGTTTCTGTGTATTTATAAAGCCGCGTCATGAAAATAATGAGTAATCACACAGGAACAGTAGCATTGCTTAGATGCTGGGTGCCGCCAGTTTGCAAAACCGAGCGGAGAACTTGCGTACGATAAGGCATGAGGTACCGTGGAAAAGTGCGGCTTTTACGCCAAGTGTAGGTTTTATACATCGTGATTTGAACGTGGAAAAGTTCTTACGCAACATTTCTGTGCGTACGCACCGTTTATACATGAGGCCCCAGGTGTTCCCGGCATTCCTCCCTTGGCCACGCCCCAGCGTGGCGGAAGTGCCGGCTGTCCTCCTGGCAGCTCTCCAGGTAACGTCCAAAGTCTTCACCCCAGCACTTCCTGGTGTGGCGGAAGTGCTGGGGTAACAGGTCCCCAAGGCATTGGGGCGCCTCCTGGCGGTGACCAAGGGCCCCTACAGGGTGGAGCTTCCATGCCCTGTACCCGTGGCCCCCAGAGCAACCCGGAAGGCAACCCCCACGTGATCCAGGGTGGGCACAGACCCACATCCAGTGCCTCATGACGTCCCGGCCGGGTCATGGCCCCTGGCATCCCTGACAATGTATATATATATATATATATATATATAGATATATGCCAGCAACACTCATGACAATGACAAAACAATTACATTGTCAATCATGTTACGTTTTTATTAAAATGTTTCCTTTTCTTTTTCATTACTTCTTTAACACACTACTTCTCTGCTGCAAAGTGCAGGTATTTTGCTATATATGTATATATGTGTATATATATGTATATGTATATATATATATGTGTGTGTTTTTGTATGTTTGTGTGTGTCTGTGTCTGTGTCTATATATATGCCAGCAACACTCATGACAATGACAACACAATTACATTAACAATCATCTTACGTTATTATTAAAATGTTTCCTTTTCTTTATTATTACTTCCTTAACACACTACTTCTCCGCTGCGAACTGCGGGTGTTCTCCTAGTGCTTAATAAATAGTCTTTTGCTATTATCAGTGCTTGGATGTCACCTTAAATTCAATTAATACTATTTACAGAAAATAGATGTGAAACTACAGCATACTGCTATAGTTATATTTTTTATTAACTTTTGTTAACTTATTCCTAAATAAGTTTAAAAAAAAATGTCACGTAGGAAAATACATTTAATTTTTTTTTGTTGTCATCAGAATAACATAAAAAGCTCATAGAAGAGGTTTGTAGAACTCTATTGAGATTTCTCTTCCTTCAATTAGTTCTGCCTGGAATTATACTGCTAGTACCGTAAGTAATGAAAGCAATATAAATGAAATACACATGTCGGTTAGGGTTAGGTTAGGGTTATTGGAGATATCTGATAACATGGGCCCGGGCACTAGCACACTCCGTCCGTACAAAAAAATCTTTCTTTAAAAATACTGTACTCTATTATCACTATCCCCCCCATAAAAACCTTTTAAATATCCCCCTAAAAACAGTCTATTAAGAAAATTGGGCTTAAAATAATTTTTTTAGAAAAAAAGGTAAAAATTAGTCTAAGATTTAGGTTTAAAATATTTAAATACCCACATCTCAGAAATCACCTATTCAATTAATCTAAAATTAATTTTAAAATACCCTAATATTTTTCATTTGAACTAACTATTATTATGGGGGACCAATTATTTTAAAAATAATTTATATAAATATTTTAAAAAATAATTTTATCTAAAAATATTTTTCTCAACCCTATTCAATTTTTCTTTTAGAGTTATTGAACGATAGGGTTGAAAAAATACCCGGGTTATTTTGGGTTAGGGTTAAAAAATGAAAAGGGATGTAATTCTAACATTAGGGTTGCCCAAGGGATAATTAAACTTAGGCACTTATCTACCCAAAGGCAGCCTTGTTACTTGGGGTTAAGTTAAGGGAGGAAAATTAGGTAAAAAATAAAAAACATACTACTTAACATAAGGGTAAAGAATAAATGGATGTAATATTAACCTTAGGGCTGCATAAGGGGTAATTAAGTTTAGGCACTTACCTTCCCAAATGCACCCTTGTTACTAAAGTTATGTTCAGGAATGGGGAAGGGGTAGATGATCAGAAAATAGTTATTAACATAAGGGTAAAAAGACAGAAGGGGTACAATATTAACTTTAGGGCTGCCCATGGGGTAACTAAGTTTAGGCACTTACCTTCTCATAGGCAGCCTTGTTATTAGTGGTTAAGTTAAGAATTGGGGAAAAGGAAAGATCATACAAAGGAAAGGAAAAGAAAATTAACTATTAAAAAATACCTTAATTATTTGCTCACTTGAAAACTATCCAGCCACCAATCCGCCAACCTCACCACCGAATCCAACCTCAAGTAGGGAGAGCCGTTTTTGGTTCGTTGTAATGGGATATCCAGTTGCAAATACAAATCAGGGAGCTTTCCAGTCCATTCATTGACCAGCTCTGTGTTAAATTGTGAATGATCAAAGAGCTGATCTTATCTTTGCCCTTGGAAAAGTTTTTTTAAGATGTTCGTACAAGACCAAATAATCGTTTGGTTCCATATAATCAAAACCCCCACTCAATGCATCAACAAGCCCCAAATTGACAATCAATTTTTTTACTTTTAATTAGGGTTTTATTTTTCCCAAATATTGCATAAGACTATCATGAGATAAATCAGATGACAATAAAATGCGAGCATTAAATCTATATTTCCCTTCCCTGATCAGACTCAAATTGCGATCCCCCAATATCAAGCATGGTTCAATAATTTTAGTTGGCCAATCGGACACAAAGAACCTTTCCTCATTTACCTGTATTAACAGTGAATCAGAATTCGACTTGCATTTTGTTTTGAAAGGCTAAGTCATTCATCATTATCTCTGTTGAGGTTTCAACATCTTATAAATTAATTTGGTGTTGTTGTTTCAGGTTACCCGTGTCCGAGGGCCGTTCCTCCAAAACCACTGAAGCTCTAGAGGAAGATGAAACAGTTAAATCATCACCATGAATTGAATCCAGGGAAACAATAAAAGTCGGAGCTGTTGTTTACCTTTGTGGAGGAAGAAAGGCCCGAATCATCAGATGGAGGCATATTTCCAAGATTATCAGCACCTGACCCAATCGAAGACTGGAGAGGCAGCGAAGAGGAGGATATCGGCTGATGTGAAACTGCTGAATCCTGAGTAGAATTCTGGCAAAGTATTTAAAAGAACTAAAGAAGAGGTTGTAAGTTTATTTTTATACCTCTTCCTGCCAAACAAAATCACCTTCTGCAGAGCAATAGGATCAAATGGAGGAAGCGCAGCAAGCCTCATGTCTTTAGTCGATTGATAATGCTGGGTCAAAAGTTGCATGACCCCCACCAACCATTGTTCTGTCAGACTCTGGATACCTTCCAGAATCTGCGGGGTTGGCATAGGGTTAGGGTGAGCTTGCAACAGATATCAGCCAGCTGGGATGGAAAGTGTTGGTAAGTCCAGTCAAGGTCAGCTCTATAGGTTTCCTTGCAAGATCTATGAGCAAGCTCTTACAGTATGTGAACTCGGCTCTCTGAAAGTGGTTATAAACAGACCACACAGAGGCTGAAAAATGCAGCAGATGGTCGTGACTATGCCAGAAAAATGTCACTTGGGCGGAGCCAGTGGCCAGGTGACCTGCATTGGATAACATGTGTTCATAGCCTTTTAGATGTAGGCAAGGGAGGTTCAGTAATGTTGATTAAATGTATTGTCAAAGCTTTCTATGTGTTGTGGACCTTAATTTTGATATCACATCATATATTTAAGGAGGAGGCACAAATGATGAATCCAAAGAACCACTACTTCAGAAACTTTTTGAGGTTAACATATTAGTTGTTGTAGAGTTTATAGTAAGCATGTGTCAGAGATGCCAGGGGCCATGACCTGGCCGGGACGACAAGAAGGACCGGATGTGGGTCTGCACCCACCCTGGATCACGTGGGGGTCGCCATCCTGGTTGCTCTGGGGGCCACGGGTACAGGGTAAGAAAGCCCTCCCTGTAGGGGCCCTTGGTCACCGCCAGGAGGCGCCCCAATGCCTTGGGGACCTGTTACCCCAGCACTTCCGCCACACCACACACCACACTATGTTGGCTAGACTGGAAGGGACCGGGTAAAATGCCTTCACCGGATGACTTCTTGGTTCTGTGGGGAAAGAAGGAGAAGACAAAGTGACACATGCCCTAATTTGTTTTTACAGAAAAGAAGGGAGGATGTGAACATGGTAGTCATTGCAATTAATACAATATTAGCTTCTGTGATACTACTGTATATCCATTGTCGAGAGAACAGTTGGTAAGTTTCATTATATTCCTGTATATTGTTAAATTCACAAACAATGCTGAGCCAAGTCCAGTTATCCTGAAGTCTGAGACCATGATCCTCAGTCATTGTAGCCATCCAGAAGTGTTACATACAAATTTTTGCCCTGTCAGTAAGGAGCACATGTCTGTGATATATTGAAAATCAATATCATAAATCTTTTTCTGTAGATTAATGGCTTTGCATTAACATTTTTATTCATTTTATTCCTTCTCTTCAGATATACAATGTGCTTATTCATTTATCACAAATTATTTTCTTTATTTTGTGATAACATTTATTTTGTGACAAATATTTATTTATATAGCACATTTTCAGAAAATCTGCACAGGTCAATTTGCTTTTCAAGAACTTATAGAACAAAAAATATAGTTTACAAAGAAAATAATAGAATTTGATTATACTTCAGAATTGTCAGAATACAGAGGGGCTGTTTTTTGCAGAATAGGGTGTAAACTCTTTAAGATTACATAAGTGATTTTTTTCAAATTAATACTTTACAAAATAACACAGATGCTCTAGACATAATCAAGGTGCACTTATAATAAAGTAAAATAAAATTAGAGGCAATGTGTTGCAGGGCAGGCATTGTGTTAGCTTTTTTTGGGAATCCACGTTTTCCTTACAGGTAAATCCCTATTAGAATGATATAAGCTCTTACATGCCTGATATGTGTCATTCACGTAGATTCATATCCATAACTCCAATACAAGACAAAGAATAATTAAACATGGTAGTCTTTGTTTGCTCTTTGTTCAAATGAGCCTTGAGGGATAGGTTGCTGTTTTTATCTGTATGGCATGTGTTTTGGCCTTGCAAAACTTTCAGACTGGCATAACTAACAGCTGCATTACAACAGATTTTAAAGCAGCAAGCCTGAAAGAGAAGAACCATTTCTTAAAATTTACAACTACTTTATTTTGAATTGTTGTTCTAATGTCATCTAATGTTTAATACTGAGTGCCACCTTTTGATTGGTTAGTGCTCTTAAGTATTGATGGGAATAGAAGAGGCAGTGAAAGTGATGTCACAGTTCCTCCCAGTTTTGTTCCTCTTTTCCAAGGGTATAAAGGGAAAGGCTGTTAACTCTCCTTCCTCATCATTCCCACCTCTGCAGAGCCCTCACAACCCTCCATAGATGCATGTGCCTGACATGGCCCATTGAAAAGGTAAAACCCCAGCCCTTGCATATGATGGCTGCAGCTTCAAAGGCCATAAACAGAGAAGCTGCAGTCACATTGGGCGTACAATGCAATCCATCTTAGCTAAAAAAAAGGAGAAATCTTACTATTTTTAAAACTGTCATCTAACATATATAGCTAATGTGAGGCTGCACTGTCATGATAGCAGCTAAAGGGGTTTTGACCAGTTAGTGAAAGTAAAGTTTTGTTACAAAAAGAAAATTGGTAGTAGAGGACAGGAAAGGAAAGCAAAATAATGCTTATTTAGGAAAATTTGCCTAACAGCTAGAACCCTAATCGAAACGTTTGTGGATAATAATTGGTATACTTACATAAAATGCTGATTGGGGGACATTGTCAAGTGATTCTGAAACCCACTCCATTTAACATTGAAAAATGCAGTGGTGTTCACTCACGAAGTGTACATGATTACAGTTTGTGGAGAGATATTTGCATGCTTTATTTAGGTCACCAGTATCTGGTGAGATGCCCATTTGTACATTGTGGTACAAGGAGGAAGCCGCTTGAGGCTCAGTTTAAACACCAAGGGGCAAATAAAAATTGCTGGGGAAGAAGATGTAACTATGGAAAATGAATAAGGAGTAACACACCTCATTGAGGCAGATATCTCTGAATGATAATTTGGCTTGCCATACCAAATATCAATAATAAAAGAACAAGAAGATTTGGTAATAAATAGGAAAATAGTACCTCACATCTAACACAGAATCAATGGTTCTTCTGCATTAAGGGCCAATAGGGAGCAGCCCCATTTCATTTGTACAAAATAAGCAATACACTTCACTCAGACATTTAACTTTTTATTGAAATGTTTAAAACAATCCTCAACTTTATCTTCTTAAGTATTTTTTTCAGCTTTCTAGCAATATAATTACTTATCCAGAAAAATATTGCTTCTTGTATTATTTGAAACTGTCTTTATGCCAGGTGCTGTGAGCCAGTTTCAGGCTGAGTGACTATACCAATTGGCCTTGCAGTGTCCTCTACACCTTTTGGTGGGTGGGTGTGCATTTGTAACCTTGAACTTTGCAGTTTAATAGTAGGACTGGAAGGTCATCATTGGTTTTAAAATGAGGACTGCCAAATGATGTTAATGTATTTGTTTTTTAAATCAAACATTTCCAGTTGAGTTCAGGCAGCTCCTGCCACTAAAGAGATACGAAAAAGTTCACTACCGTTTGCTCCGTTAAAGGCAGCCATTGAAATAAGAAATATAAAAAGAATGAAGATCATTATCAGGATTGCTTCTTGATTTTCACTCACCACTCACATGACTGCACTAAATTTGAAAAAGTCACCAAAGAAGCCTACATGTGCTAATTCCACTTTATGGAAAAAAGCCAGCAGTATGATGCTCCTAATTCAAAGTATCAAAGAATTCTACTGCAAAAAGAACAGTTTGTAGAAAACCATTGTTTTCAACATGTAATAATAATAATAATAATAATAATTCTTTGCATTTATATAGCGCTTTTCTTGCTACTCAAAGCGCTCAGCAATTGCAGGTTAAGGGCCTTGCTGAAGGGCCCAACAGAGCAGAGTCCCTATTGGCATTTACGAGATTCAAACCAGTAACCTTCCGATTGCCAGTGCTGATCCCTAGACTCAGAGCCACCACCGCCTCACAGTAGTCCACCACACAGTAGTCGGCACTGCTATAATATGTACAGCGTGCAGTTTGAATTGTATAGTTTGTGTTGACTACATGTTCTTTACATGCAATTTTTTTGTCCTTTCTTATAAGATAGATAGATAGATGGAGAAGATATGGATATTTACAGAAGCTTTTTAAATAAATAAATACATACATAAATAGTAAGTAAATAGATAAATGTACGGACACACACACTTTGATCTGAACACACACCAGATGAGTATAAAGCAAGTAAATTAAAAAGAAAGAAACACAGTCCTAGTAAGGCATTATGCAGATGTATTGCTATTGATATAAAGGAGTCCCTGTAGTATTTATTGACACACTTCTGCTGAATGATTTGTTGGCTATAAGTCCTCAGTGTTAGTGTATCAGAGAGAGGGTATGCAGAATTGTTCATAATGACACTCAGTTTTACTTTAATTCTTTCTTTGCTAATACCTCCAGGGGGGCTCCAGAATGAGTCCTATAACCGAATTTGCCCTTTTAACTAGCTTGATTCAGATGGCTTCAGCACACCACAGCCTAGAAAGTCACACTGGCCATCACAGGGTTATAGAAGATGTGAAGGATGTTACTTCCATTCCAAGTTTCCATTTCTTTTATTGTTCCTCTGTGTTACAAGACCAGTCCAACATGTCATTAATGTGGACCCCCAAGTACTCGTAGGAATGGAACTCCTCTACATCCATTCCTTAAATAGTGACCGGACATAGAGGCTCTTTGGTGAGGCAAAGGTCAATAACTAGTTCCTTGGTTTTGTTGATGTTACGATGCAGAAGATTTTCTTTGCACAAAGAAAAAAACTTTTCCACCAGACTCCTATACTTGGTCTCATCTTCTTTAATAAATACACCCTAAAAGTGCAGAATCATCTGAGAATTTTTGCAAGTGACGTGACCTTTGGTTACATTTAGAGTCTGAGATGTACAGAGTAAAGAGGAGAAAAGACAGGGCTGTTTCTTGAGGTGCTCCAGTGTTGCTGATATCCATATCAGAAACACAGTCTTCCTTGAGTTCTAATCTTCAGGTGTTGCTGTTTCAGGTTAAGCAGTTCATAGTCAATAGATTGATAGTAGTAGTAGGTGGTTGCAAGGCTATAATTGTACTTAACAGATAAATCAACAGTATATTTCTGTATTTTGTCAGAAGGTGACAATATGAGAGGGTATTTCAATGATTTGACGGCAATCAAGACAGACTAGGCACCAGCATCACATTGTTTGATTTTTTTTTTTTTGTTTTGTTTTTGGTTTTTTTTTATGTGAAAGGTGAGGGTACATTCTGGTAGGGCCCATTTAGAATTTTCATGCCAATAACAACACTGCAGAGAAAAATGTTTTGTACCTATGGAAGAAGGACATGCAGTCTGCAAATTTTAGAGTGTGAAATTAAACCAATTGCCAAATAGAAGAGCAGTGTGACGAAGTGCTCCCACTTAAGGCAGAGAATGACACAATACAGCTTGGGATGAGCAACGTGTTACCCGCATCAGTAGGTGGATGCACTGTGCTACAGTTGGTATGGAAAAGGCTGAAGTACTAGGAGAAACAGCAGACAGAACGCAAAGCACAGTCACTGAGATCACATAATCTGCGGTAAAAAAAGAAGGTCAGCCTACAGATTACAACAAGAGAATACTTTTACATATGTACATGGTATCAAACAACAGTCAATAAATCAGAAGAGGCAAGAAAGGAGTGCCTCAAGATAAGTCACATTTATGCAAAAAACAAATGCCAGCAAGATGTAAGCCCTGGTGCCACAGACTCGTGGAAGACACGTCAAAGATGCCTTACAACAAAAGGTGCCATTCCTAGAAGCAGATGCTGGCAAATTTCAAGGGCAGTTTCACTACCCTGAAGGGGTTATGGAGATGCCCTAGTCAATAGCAGATCACAGCAAGATCAAAAGTCACATCAGTGAAGAACCAGTTTGGAGACATCTGAGTAAAGAATGGATATCTTAACCTCCAGCTGACATTAAAATGACTTACAGCATTATGTTACAAGTTATTAATTGGCAGCCACATCAGGGTGTTGGGTGAGAGTGTAGTAAGCCAAAAATGAGTAATTTAAAGAGTGATGCAACCTGGCTTAGAAGGAGAGACCAGTAGCTAAAAGGCTTTATTCATAGTGAAACTGCTATACTGATATAATTCATGGTAATACGATACTCTTCACCAGATTCAATTCACCGTCGGCGGCCATTTTATGGAGGAGGAGCCGGAAGTGGAGGAATGCTGGGAAGGAACTGTGGTGGAAGATGGGACTGATGACGTCAGGAGTAGTGGACGGAGGAAGGGTGGAAGTAATGTGCTGCGGGAAGAAGGAGGCTTATGGCGGTGGAGCGTCTTTTTTTCTGTAGGAAATAAGAGGAGAAAGGTTAGTACCCCGCCACTCCCTGCCGGCGAATGTCTTCTTGAGCGTATTAAGGTCCGTCCGCGGTCCCCTACTCACGCGTGCGTGACACAGCTATTTTAAACAAAAAATGGGTAACAGTCTTACCAAAGAGAATATTAAAAGACCACTTATTGTTTTATGCTTCTTTGATTGTATAGCATCTTCTCCACTGTCCACCTTCTTTTGATTGGCAGCAGAGGAAGACTTAAAACTGAACATTTCATTAATCAACATCACAGATGTTAATGGTGCATCAAAGAACCCGGAGAGCCGGTGATGTGAATGTATGTATTGGAATGACCATGAAGATAATAAATAATAATAATAATAATTCATTACATTTATATAGCGCTTTTTTATCAGATCCTTTGGTTACTGTTCTTAGGGTAGCTTGTTAGATTCCCCATGTAATAAGCATTAGGTAAAGAGTCAGACTAACATCAAAATACCCAAAATAAACCATCTGAATTGTATACCAAACAAAGAAGTATGAAACTGTACTCAAAATAATTATTTCAAAGGTTCTAACACTAACTTGATAGACCTCAGGTATTAAGGGCAAACACTGCATACTGCAAATAAACTGCAAAAACAAAACAGAAAAGTTTCAGACTCATTTATTTGTTGAAGGTTGTAGGCAGGGGAAAGAGGAAATCGCAATTTATCAGTATATCACAATGTATATAATGTGCCATTTTCTGTTGGTTCACGTAGGGAGCTTTGGACAATTAGTTGCTGAAAGTTTGGTGGTTGTCTGTATGCCTGTAGGGGAGGTTCAGGAAATACATTTTTCAGTGTTTGGGCATTGTTTAGCATTGGCTGAAGTTCTTTTATAATTTTTCGAAGTGCTTCAAGATGTAGGTTGTAGGTGACAACAAGGGGGATACGGTTCTTGTTGTCTTTGTTTTTAAATTTCAGAAGGTTGTCTCTGGGTATGGCAGTAGCTCTTCTTATTTGAATGTCTGTTGTTTTGGGGGTATAACCTTATCTGATGAAATCTTGTCTGAGCTCCTGCAGTTGATTATCCCAGTTTGTCGGGTCTGAGCAAATACGATTGTGCTGTATTGCTTCGTTGAAAGGCGCTCGAAAAATTATAAAAGAACTTCAGCCAGTGCTAAACAATGACCAAACACTGAAAAATGTTTCCTGAACCTCCCCTTCTGGCATACAGACAACCACCAAACCTTCAGCAACTAATTGTCTGAATCTCCCTAAGTGAACCAACAGAAAATGGCACATTTCCCTGCCTACAGAAAAGATGTAAAACGTGTGCCCAAATTTATAATACAGACCGCATAGTTATACAATACTGCCAACTAGAACATCACATAAAGGGATCATTTTCCTGCAGATCATCTGATGTGGTCTACCTAATTCTCTGCATGAAATGTCCTGACACTGCACTCTATGTGTGAGAAACTGGACAAACACTCCGCCACAGAATGAATTTACACAGGTTCCACATTAAACGTGGCAACACAGATGTTCCTCTAGCGGCCCATTTCAACATGGACACTGTGAGAGGGAATTTAAAGTCACAGTGCTGATGGGCAACTTCAAAACACATCAAGAGAGAAAAGAATGGGAAGTTAAACTCATGCTAAAATTTAATACATTACAACATGGTTTGAATAGAGACAAGAGTTTTATGGCCAGATATGAGGATTGTTTGCATCTCTCTGCGTCACACAGACAACCTGTCTATAGATCCACATTGTTTTGAAAAACTCATTAGAAACTTCAAAAGACTTTGTTGGACAGTTATCTTATCCAAAGATCTTGACCATACATTGTTCTTCTCTCTTGTTAAATGAATCCTAGCCTGAAGGAATCTATTAGGTTTTTACATTTAAGATTTCTCACTTAAAGATTTACCAATGTTGTTTCTTGTCCTAGTGTGTAAACACAGGGAACTCCAGTTTCTGTATTACATCTTGCCTGAAGAAGGGGTCTGAGTTGCCTTGAAAGCTTGCATATTGTAATCTTTTTAGTTAGCCAATAAAAGGTGCCATTTTGATTGACTTTTAATTACATTCAAAATGGCTAACACGGTACAACACCCTAGTACTATTAGCTTTCTTTAAGAAATCTTTTAAAGTAAATTTTGCTTACCACATTGGCATAAATAAAAGCAACACAACTCCCATTTAAGGTTTTTTTGTTTTGTTTTTGCATAAGCATTTTTTTACAGTGTAGCTGTCACTGTCTGCCCTCAGACACTTTTATCACCATTTATTTGACCACACATTTCACATGCAATATGCCTCTGGTCATTTTTCCCATTTGTTGCCAAGCAACTGCAGGTTCCTGGCAGCCTTCTGATGCCTATCTGCCTTAACTGCCAATATATTTAAAGTGACTCATGACCATAATGTGATAAGGGAGCTCACCTCAATACAGTAATGAATGACTGTAATAGATCAAAAGGTAAACAATGGTGCTTTAAATGAGAGGAGGATAAAATAAAGATTAGGAAGTACCAAATGAAAAAAAGAAAAATACTGCTGCTAGTATTTTCCACCATTCTGTGTCTCTTTTTGTCTTGTTTGGTGGTTTCCTCATTTGCCTCTATCTGATAGCATTAAGCAGGTGTTACTCTCATGTGCCATTTTAGTCTGTTTTTCTTGATCAGACCTCTGCTGTTGGCTTCCCATATTTGGCAGCAGGATTCCAGCCATTCCAGAAAGAGTAACCTTGTTTCCACCTCCTAACTTTTTGGAGTTTCCCCTGGTGTCATATCAGTCATCTATGAGCTATCTCTCTATTTGATTCCCTTGGGGCATTTATGTCTGGAGTACTTGCTATTAATTATGAAGGGAATATATTGACCTCTGGAAGTTATGTCTACCCACACTTACATGTAGACGTGCTAATCATATTTTAGAATAGGTTACCTACTTCCTCTCTTTAAGTTTCTATCCTCAACAACCATTCTACCCAAAATTCATGCATCTAAATGTATGTTTTATTGATGTCACAAGTCTCTTTAATCCTCCCATGTTGATTCTAGATTTACAGATTATAAATAAATTATAGTCTAATAAAGAGCTTGCTGTGAGTGGTGATCATCTTGGCAGCCACGGGACATATGCTGTCATAATCGGTTTGAGTTTTATGGTTTGTTTCAATTACGACTGTATTTGCAGGACTTGTTGTGTTGAAGTGATATTCAGCATCTGTCAAGTGTTGTAAGCACACAACCGGCTTCATCGATAAAATCACATCCAGCTTTTGAGAGTTTAAACATTCATAAACATCAAAGTGTCCAATACTGAAATTGTCACCTGTAAATCTTAGATGTTTAAGAGGCATTGGCGGTTGTCCAAAGGTGTAAAATATTTGGCCATTTCGGTGCACTTGAAAGCGACAACCGAACAAATCAGCGGCAGCCATCAACTCACACGCAAAACCATAGGTGAAGGGCTTAAGCATTTCACTCTTCTAGTACTCCTGTGTAGTATAATTATCTCCTGTACCATCATCAGTCCACACCTTGAACCTGTCCTAGTCATTCAATACATAAGACACAATGTTCCTCCGGATATCAAGAGTGAGCCTGATATGGCCGTCCAATATGTAACAAAGAGAATGGAAAAGGTAGGTGCCATCTCCGGGCATGGAAACCACTCGGTAAGTGACAGTTCTTTGATCAATAGTGATCACCTCGATAGACATGGTAATGGGGGTTGGAATGATAAAGGAAATGGGTACCCGAGAAATGTAAAGTAAGTCTAAAATACCTATACAATAACTGTAATTGTAATAAATAAAACAGTGGAGAAGCCGTGGATTAAACAAAAAGGCTGTAGTTATCAGTAGGGAGATTGAATCTTGTGGCGAAGCAAGGAAGGGAATGTAGAGACCGGAGCGACGGACGGTCTTATATAGGCAGGCAGCCAACAACGTGGGAGGCGTTGGGATGGGGGACCCAACGCCACCTCACACGGTGACCGAGCTGCAGGCTATGGACGTATATATGTACGTAAGTAGGATTCAGTTAGAGTTGGGAACCCGTGTACCAAATGTCTTGAAGATGGGCCCATAAGTAACAAAGACTGTTGAAAAGTTCCATATGGCGGCTGACAGTGGCATCATACCACCAAAATAAGAACGTACATTGGTTTCGGTTATTGCAGGGAAGCCGCCTACCAAATTTCGAGAAGATGGGGCCATAAATAAGAAAGTTCAACATGGTGGATGTTGTTGACTGTTATGACCATTACGTGTAGAATTTCGAAATGAAACCTGCTTAACTATTGTAAGTAAGCTGTAAGGAATGAGCCTGCCAAATTTCAGCCTTCTACCTACACGGGAAGTTGGAGAATTAGTGATGTTGGAAAGTTCAATATGGCGGCCGACAGTGGCGTCATACCACCGAAATAAGTATGTACATTGGTTTCGGTTAGCGCATGGAAGCCACCTACCAAATTTCGTGAAGATGGGGCCATGAATAAGAAAGTTCAATATGGCGGACATTGTTGATTCTTAACCATAGAATTTCGACGAAATAAGTACGTACATCGGTTTCCATTAAAAGTTCAATATGGCGGCCGACAGTGGCACCATACCACCGAAATAAGTACCAAATTTCAGCCTTCTACCTACACGGGAAGTTGGAGAATTAGTGATGTTGGAAAGTTCAATATGGCAGATGACAGTGGCGTCATACCACCGAAATAAGTATTTACATTGGTTTCGGTTAGCGCATGGAAGCCGCCTACCAAATTTCGTGAAGATGGGGCCATGAATAAGAAAGTTCAATATGGCGGATGTTGTTGATTCTTATGCATAGAATTTCGAAATGAAACCAGCCCAACTTTTGTAAGTAAGCTGTAAGGAATGGGCCTCCCAAATTTCAGCCTTCTACCTACATGGGAAGTTGGAGAATTAGTGACGTTTTGAAAATTCAATATGGCGGCCGACAGTGGTGTCATACCACCAAAATAAGTACGTACATCGGTTTTTGGTTAGCGCAGGGAAGCCACCTACCAAATTTAGTGAAGATGGGGTCAGCCTTCTACCTACACGGGAAGTCGGAAAATTGGTGGCGTTGGAAAGTTCAATATGGCGGCCGACAGTGGTTTCATACCATTGAAATAAGTAAGTACATCAGTTTCGGTTAGTGCAGGGAAGCCGCCTACCAAATTTCGTGAAGATGGGGCCATAAATAAGAAAGTTCAACATGGCGGACGTTGTCGACCGTTATGACCATTACGTGTAGAATTTCGAAATGAAACCTGCTTAACTTTTGTAAGTAAGCTGTAAGGAATAAGCATGCCAAATTTCAGCTCTCTACCTACATGGGAAGTTGGAGAATTTGTGATGAGTCAGTGAGTCAGTCAGTGAGTCAGTCAGTCAGTGAGGGCTTTGCCTTTTATTAGTATAGACTAGCAAAATACCCGCGCTTCGCAGCGGTGAAATACTGTCTGAATATTTTTATTAATAAAAAAGTAAACATTTTTAGACTGAACGAAAATATGGCAAAGATTAATTGTTAAGGATCTCTCTGTATACCACGTTGTCAGTTCGGCCCTCTGGTTGTAATATGACTAAGCTGTGTGCTGAGCTCACTCTTGAGCATGCAACATACAGTTGGCCATGTGAAAAGCAATCCGCCTCAAATAAATGCCAACCTTTTGTAGTGTTTGTCCCTGAGACTTATTAATTGTCATTGCGAAGCAGAGCCTTACTGGAAATTGAACGCATTTGAATTAAAATGGGAGATTAGATGGTATAACGGGGATGCGAGAAATAAAAACTGTGTCATTGAGGCACTGCCAGTAAATATAGTTGCTTCAATTAGGTTGTTTTATAGAGATGTGACCTGAAGTCTTGTGCCGTTACAAAGTTTCGGTGGTTGTAAGTTTCTGCTTCCTTGGCGAAGGTCGTAAATGAAAGAAGACACCGCAGTGACACACAGAAGAGAACCCGTGGATTAAATAAAACCTACACAATAACTGTAACAATCGTAACAAATGAACAATAAAATAGAAGAGAACCCGTGAATTAAATAAAAAGGTTGCTTCGTTGGTGAAGCAAGGAAAAAGCAATTTCTTATATTTCGTTCGTTTTTAAAACAGTGCAGAAGCTGTGAGAAGCTGCTTCCTTGGCAAGCTCGTAAACGAAAGAAGACACCGCAGTGAACCCAGAAGAGAACCCGTGGATTAAATAAAACCTACACAATAACTATAAAAATCGTAATAAATGAACAATGAAACAGCGGAGAACCCGTGGATTAAATAAAAAAGCTGCTTCGTTGGCGAAGCAAGGAAAAAGGACTTTCTTATATATCGTTCGTTTATAAAACAGTGCAGAAGCTCTGAAAAAGCTACTTCCTTCGCAAAGTAAGGAAACGACTGAAGAGACGGCGGTGACGCGGTAAGTGTTAGGCAAGGCAGCTGAAGCCCTGCATTATGGGATCTGTAGTTTATTGTGTTACCAGTGCTTCATATCCCGGGCCATTAATAACAATAATACAGTATATAAAATGATCTCGCGGGCCGGATATAATTACACGCCGGGCCAGATGTTGCCTGTGGGCCTTGAGTTTGACACATATGGAGTAAATAGAACTTGAAAAGATGTATTTTTTCGTACATCGAGCCTGCGTGCTATTGTGGTTTTGCTTGCATGCCTCAATAAGTCATCCTCCCCTCGCTCTTACTTTTTTACCATTCATCTAATGAATACACTGAGTATGGCTTTACCAAAACAATCATTGATGGTGAATAAAGTATCCATTATTCGAGTATGTAGAACCGGGTATATATATATATACATATATATATACCCGCGTATCGCAGCGGAGAAGTAGTGTGTTTAAAAAGCTAGAAAAAGAAAAGGGAACATTTTAAAAATAACGTAACATGACTGTCAATATACAGTATTTGTTTTGTGAATGTTACTGAGTGTTGCTGTCATCAAGGATTTGATTATCATTATTTCTTTCAATCAGGTTCGTATTTGTAGGATGTGTTGTGTTCAAGTTACATTCCGTGTTTGTCAATCGTTGTAAAGATGACAGGTTTCTTTCATTGATTCGTTTCTTACTGCATCAATAAACAGCTCGTCTTCTTCTTTATCTGAGACCTGACACACTGCATGCACGGGTTTTTTACACTGTCTTCCTTTAGCGGGACATTGACTTTTTCCACCGTGTGCTTTGTTTCCACAGTAGCTGGATTTATGAATATGCTTATCAGACGCTTCATATTTTTTGCTGCCTTTTCAATTGTGTAATTCGGTTTTGTTCAGCTCTTTGGAACTGTTGCTTTTATCTGTGCACTGCGTCAGTTCACGTGAGCCACTCGGTGTACATGCATCGAAGGTTCCCAGCTGTGCTGGTGCCATCTCCTGCTATGTCCATGGCTGTATTTAATGTTACCTTAGTCCTGGCACTTAAAACTTTCTCTCGCAGTTTCGCTGAGTTTGTGTCAAACACCACCCTGACCATCTCATCTTCCTCTCCATAAGCACAGTCCTTCACCCGTGAATATTTACCCGTGGCAGTTTGCTATTGGATTGCCGCTGATGGACGGCCTTATATGGGCAGGCACTAAATTACAAACGCCAGCGGCAGCCTGTCTATGAACTTAATTTAAAGTGTAGGTTTACATCGTGCTTTGTTTCCGAAGTAGCAGAACTCATGAATATGGTTGTATATGTCACTTCGCTCGCTTCTTATTATTTCGCTGCCTTCTCAATTATATAATGCATGTTTTCTTCAGCGCTTTTTTGAGGTCTTCCTGGTTTTCTATGTACTGCGTGATTACGTGGGAGGCGTGATGATGTCACACGAAACTCCGCCCCCACGGCGTTGAAGCTCATCTCCATTACAGTAAATGGAGAAAAACAGCTTCCAGTTATGACCATTACGTAGAATTTCGATATAAAACCTGCCCAACTTTTGTAAGGAAGCTGTAAGGAATGAACCTGCCAAATTTCAGCCTTCCACCCACACGGGAAGTTGGAGAATTAGTGATGAGTCAGTGAGTGAGTGAGTGAGTGAGTGAGTGAGTGAGTGAGGGCTTTGCCTTTTATTAGTATAGATTACGCTGTGCATTCTATGGTATAATCTATACTAATAAAGGCAAAGCCCTCACTGACTGACTGACTCACTCATCACTAATTCTCTAACTTCCCGTGTAGGTAGAAGGCTGAAATTTGGCAGGCTTATTCCTTACAGCTTACTTACAAAAGTTGGGCAGGTTTCATTTCAAAATTCAACGCGTAATGGTCATAACTGGGACCTATTTTTATCCATATACTGTAATAGACTGCAGCTCGATGCCCGTGGGAGGCAGAGTTGCGTGTCGCATCATCACACTTCCCACGTAATCACGTGAACTGACTGTGAACGCAGTACGTAGAAAACAAGGAAGAGCTCCAAAGAGCGCTGAATAAAAAACGAATGCAAGCATATTCATAAGTGCAGCTACTGCGGAAACAAAGCACGGTGTAAACTGTAAGTTTATATTAAGTTTATAGACACGCTCCCGCTGCCATTTGTCATGCCTACGATGAATACCATATTCGCAAGATACAAGTTTAATGAGAAGACACGAGGTATAAACGAGACTTTGGATCACTTTGTAATGGGGTTAAAATTGCTGTAGCGAGAAACTTTTGTGCCGGGTCTTAGCTAACATTAAATAAAGCCGTGGACATCGCAATATTACACAAGAGAGCACCTCACGTGAACTGACTGAACGCAGTATGAGTGATCACTTCCATGAATCAAACCTGTTCAAAAAACTCATTACACAAATGACAAGGTAGGAAAAGAATATGCTCCAAGCTGAGCTCCACAGCTAACGTGGTCTTGCGGAAGCAACTTCGTCACGCTGCCACCAAATACTCACAGAAAAATCCACAAGTTAATACACACGCTGTCTCTAGAGCTTCTCCACACTCTGAGTGTATTCCTCGCATCCCCATTATACCCTCTGATCTCCCATTTCAATTCAAATGCCTCCAATTTCCAGTAAGGCTCTGCTTCGCGATGACAAGTAATAAGTCTCAGGGACAGACCCTACAAAAAGTTGCCATTAATTTGAGGCAAGATTGCTTTTCTCCTGGACAACTATATGTTGCATCCTCAAGAGTGAGCTCGCACAGCTTGGTCGTATTACAACTGGAGTGCTGAACTGACAATGTGCTATACAAACAGAACTATTGCAATCGTAATAAACAAACAATAAAACAGCGGAGAATCCGTGGATTAAATAAAAAGGCCACTTTCTTGGCGAGGCAAGGAAAAAGGATGGCCTTATATGTCGTTCGTTTATAAAACAGCGGAGAAGTTGTGTAATGGCTGCTTCACGAAAAAGCAGCGGAGCGCCTTATATGAGCAGGCAGTCAGCTAAAGAGGGGGATCAATAAATAACTATAATCATAGTAATCAAACAAAAAATAGCGGAGAAGCCGCGGATTAATTAAAAGAAATGGGTACCTGAACAGTAAAGTAAGTCTCAAATAGCTACACAATAACTATAACAATCGTAATAAACTAACAATAAAACAGTAGAGAACCGTGAAGCAAGGAGAAACGACGGCCTCATATGGCGTTCGTTTATAAAACAGCGGAGAAGCTGTGTAAAGGCAGCTTCACAAAAAAACAGCTGAGCGCCACACTCTGAAAGTATTCCTCGCATCACCGTTATACCCTCTGATCTCCCATTTCAATTCAAATGCCTCCAATTTCCAGTAAGGCTCTGCTTCACAATGACAATTATTAAGTTATAGGGACAGACTCTACAAAAGGTTGCCATTGATTTGAGGCAAGATTGCTTTTCTCCTGGACAACTATACATTGCATTCTCAAGAGTAAGCTTGCACAGCTTGGTCATATTACAACCGGAGTGCTGAACTGACAACGTGGTATACAAAGAGATCCTTAACAAATAGTTATTGGTATATTTTCCCTCAGTTTAAAAAGGTTTTCTTTTCTTCTTAATAAAAATTTTAAAGTAGTACTTCGTCGCTGCGAAGCGCAGGGATTTCGCTATATACAGTATATATATATGTAGATATGTATATATATATATATATATATATATATATGTATGTATGTATGTATATATATATGTAGATATGTATATATATGTGTCTGTGTGTATATATATATGTGTGTATATATGTATGTATATTTATGTGTATGTATGTATGTGCATATGTATATATGTATATGTGTGTGTGTATGTATGTGTGTATATATATATGTTGATATGTTTATATATATATATTTTTTTATATATATGTAGATGTGTATATGTACTTTAATAAACAACTCGAGAAACAACTCGAAAGTGTTGGGGAATTGCCCCATATATTGCTTGACAGCAAAATAGTGGTCTAATGAAATGAAAAAAACATCCAAAAAATCAGACAATCAGACAATGAAAATGGTTGGCTTTTATATGAAAACAAAATGGCTGCCGGAAATGATGATGAAGGAAGTGACGTCATCAGAACGGGACCGGAAGTGATGTCCTCTCCAGGAGCCGGAAGTGATGTAAATGAGGAAGTGGTAAGTGGTTCATTCTCTGGAATATTGTTTATAATAGGAATGGGTTTAATTGTCTTCTTTAGGTCTACAAGGTCAGAGAGAGAGGCATTAGTATCATGAAACAACCCCTTATCATGTGTTATTTCGCTCACCTGAGGACTTGTTGACTGCTTCCTAATCGCGCGTGTGTGACAGTATATATATGTGTATATGTAGATATGTATATATATGTTTATATGTGTGTGTGTGTGTATATATATCTATGCTAATAAAAGGCAAAGCCCTCACTGACTGACTCACTCACTCACTCATCACTAATTCTCCAACTTCCCGTGTAGGTAGAAGGCTGAAATTTGGCAAGCTCATTCCTTACAGCTTACTTACAAAAGTTGGGCAGGTTTCATTTCGAATGGTCATAATGGTCATAACTGGAAGATATTTTTCTCCATATACTGTAATGGAGTTGAGCTGGATGGCCGTGGAGGACGGAGTTTCGTGTGACATCATCATGCCTCCCACGTAATCACGTGAACTGACTATCAACGCAGTACGTAGAAAACCAGGAAGAGCTCAAAAAAGCGCTGAAGAAAACATGCATTATATAATTGAGAAGGTAGCAAAACAATAAGAAGCGAGCGACTGACATATACAACCATATTCATGAGTGCTGCTACTTTGGAAACAAAGCACGGTGTAAACCTACAGTTTAAATTAAGTTCATAGACAGGCTGCCACTGGCGTTTGTAATTTAGTGCCTGCCCATATAAAACCATCAGCGGCAATCCAATAGAAACACTGCCGCTAAATATTCACGGGTGAAGGACTGTGCTTATGCAGAGGAAGATGAGATGGTCAGGGTGGTGTTTGGCACAAACTCATTGAAACTGCGAGAGAAACTTTTAAGTGCGGGTCTTAGCTGACATTACACGAGATGGCACCAGTACAGCTGGGAACCTTCAATGCAAGAACACCAAGCGGCTCACGTGAACTGATGCAATGCACAGACAAAAAGCAACAGTTCCAAAGAGTGCTGAACAAAAACCGAATTACACAATTGAGAAGGCAGAAAAAAAATATGAAGCGTGTGACACATACAAGCATATTCATAAGTAAAGCAACTGCGGAAACAAAGCACACGGTGGAAAAAGTTAATGTCCCGCTAAAGGAAGACAGGGTAAAAAAAACCCCATGCATGCAGTGTGTCATATCTCAGATACAGAGGAAGGTGAGCTGCTTATTGATGCAGTAAGAAACCAATCGATGAATGAAACCTGTTATCTTTACAACGATTGACAAACACGGAATGTAACTTGAACACAACACATCCTACAAATATGACCCTGATTGAAAGAAATAATGATAATCAATTCCTTGATGACAGCAACACTCAATAACGCTCACAAAACAATTACTGTATATTAACAATCATGTTATGTTATTTTTAAAATGTTCCCTTTTCTTTTTCATAACTTCTTTAACACACTACTTCTCCGCTGCGAATATATATATATACCCCGATCTACATACTCTCAAATAGACAAGCCACAAGCCGTGGCGCAAATGTAAAGGCTTCGCCTCTAGCTCCGAGGTTCGATTCCCGAGAATGGATGCACTGAGTATGTACGCGCGCTTCCCGATTCATTTTACCCTCGCATCTCCTTTGTTTGAGACGTATGAAAAAATATGCGGTTAACGCAGAATCATGTTACATTATTTTTTAAATGTTTACTCTTCTTAGCACAAGCACAGCTGAAAAGCTTCGATGCATGTACTCCATAACGCGTTAAAAAAAAATAACGCATTTAATCACGCTTTCATATCCAAGCAAAGGGGAACTTTTGTCAATGCATGATTTCCTGGTATATCGATTACACTGATGCACACATCACAGCTACAAAAATGTTAGAGTCGGAATGAAGCGCGTTCCTACGACTGATGGGAGGAAAATTTCATTTCAAAAAACTACCCGAGCGAAGCCTTGATAAAAGCATGGTTTTGTGCACACTGAAAAGCAAGCAAAATTAGATGCATTACAGAAAGCGGACTTTGTGGCTCTTACTGGGGATCATTGGACTTCCGTGACCGTTAGTAATTCTAATTACAAAATGTTCAATGATCACACTGTTTTAGCCTAATGTACAAAATAATTTTGGCTAAGGTTACTCAGAGTTTAAAGATTAACTTAGTCAGATGAACTTTTATGTTTCTGACTTATTTTTTTAAGAAGAAAAAATTTTCTTTCCCTTTAAAGAAGAGCTTTAAAGAAATTGGAAACCTCTACAATCAATGAAAAACCTTTTAAATGAACTACTATATATCTGAAATTCTGTGCTTCAGTGATTATGCCACAGGTCACGTCAGAAGCCCCCAGCTAACTTAACAAATTACATTTGAAGATTAGGTAAAAACTAATTAAATATTCTATTAAGAGGTGTGCATTGTCAATAAGTCTGAGAAGAAGGAGAAGTAGAATGCAAAAATCAATGAAAAAACAATATTGATACAACTTTTGGCAAGACCAATAGTTTGCACTCCTTACAGAATGTTTTCTTATGGACATCTAAATTGTCTAATATATGTCTACTTTCAACCACAGCTGCTCCTTTCGTGTGTTTATGTTGTAGTACAAAATGTGACAGAAGTTATTTTGCAGTAGCAATAGAAAATGAAAGAGAGAACATGCCCCCTCAAATTATTAGAGGGTGCTATTGCTAACATTCCATGTCACAGTATTATTTTAAAATTATAATGGTTACAGTAGATACCAGTATGATCCTGTAAATTTTGTATATACTTTTCAGACTGAAACATCTTTTTTAACAAATATATTAAACATTAATTGTCCACACTCTTATCTCCTAAAATATTTGTTAATGCTCTGCTACTCAGATTGACTTGATAGCAGGTATTCACCTCTCTGGACCTGTAAAAAGTACAGCTTCTTTCTTACGCTCTCACTCTCTCACACTGCCACTGCCATGCAAACACAGCACAAGACATGGCTTCTTCTTTTTCAACCTTCCTATGGGCATTAACTTACCAAAAAGGCTAAATCACAAATCTGGGTAATATTTTGAAAAGAAAAGGTTCACTTATAATCCACAGTTCACATATAAGTTCATACACAAAGACAGTACCTTTATGACACTAATATACCTATATTTCTTGTTTCCTTTTGAATGTACAGATTTTCACAGTTATTTTAAATATGCTCACAAGTTTTCGCTTCATTTTTACAATACATGTTTAACCTTTTCTTAAATGCATACTAGAAGAATTAAATGAAGTATACAACCAGTTCACTCAACTCAAATGGTGCTTGAGAAATCAGTTTCTTCTCTACAGTAGCTGTTGCACGTCTACTATGTTTGTTTTATTTTCAATATTTCTGTTTAGTTATTTTTGGATTTAGTTTTTTTAGTGTTTTTTGAAATGATTGATTATTTGGATTCTCAACAGAAAAGCTTCAAACAAAATACCAACTCACAAACCAAAGCCTTTCATTATCACCTTTAAACCTAATTAGCCACAAGCAATAATAGGTAAATCATTTGAATATTCTTTAAGAAATTTACAATAAATAAAAAAAAACAATTGAATCTAATTAATGTATTCATCTTTATTAACAAATCTTAATTATATTTAAACACAAAAAAGAAAGTACCAAAACAAGTAAGAGAAGTAAAAAAAGAGGTGTTAATATAAAAACCAGAACCAAATTAGCTAAGAACAAAGGAGTATATTCTAAAAATCTCAACCATAGATGATAACCATAGGTCAATAACCAAAAATACAGTAGGTCTGAAAACAATCCTAAACAAGGAAAGTACACCTGAAAAGAAAAACTGATAACCACAATGACATGAAAGAAAAAAAAAAGGTAAATTTAATCTTATTTTACCTTTGGAAGGGAAATACTCCAAAGAAGGATATTTCTAATTTAATATTTCAGGAACTGTGACTATAGTGGCTTCTTTTTTAGAACATTTAGAACCTAATTACACCTGACAAATCAGTGGAGACCCAACTGCCCTTGGGCACAATCTTAAGGAAAAGTAAGATGAATAAATTAAGGATATAAGGAATGTCAAGGTAAAGGCGAAGCTCCAAATAATCCATGACCCTTTTGTATTCCTTTGCCTAAAGACTGTATGCCAGTCTTTTAAAAAGTTGTCTGTATTCAAGCAGTTTTCTACATTACAGTATTTACCTGACCTTGGCTTTAGATTACATAAAGACTCGTCTTTCTGTGTTTGCCCGAGCAGGTGCCTCAATCTTCCCAACATATTCCAAGTAACTGGTCATATGTAGATAGGTGCCAGGACTGTCTCTCTTACTTTGGAACAAACAGACAATATGCTGCAATTGTTACCCAATGTAACTCAAGTATTTGCAGTAATCTCCCAATTGTCCTGGTACCGGCTATTCTTTTCAGGCCCATGAAGAACTTTGACTTTGGGTGTTAAAAGTAAAACACTTCTGTTTCTGAAGAAAGCTGAGTCATCTGTTTTTTGCTTAGTACCAAAAGCAAACTGTACTAGTGCTGAAGCCAAACACTAAAACTCGACACAGTGAGTATTTAAGTTTAATGTTATAAATGTGTAGTACAGTGAAATTCTTACTTGCACGTTTGACCAAAATGTAAATGCAGGCTAAAAACAGTTTCTTATATTAAGTAGGGATTTTGGTAGAAATAAAAGACCAATTTCATTGTTTTAAAAATAGTGGGATACAAAATAAATGTTAGTATATCTGTAGCTGACACTCCGTTTAATACAATATACAGTCATGGCCGAAATCATCGGCACCCTTGGAATTTTCCCAGAAAATACACCATATCTCCCAGAAAATTGTTGCAGTTACAAATGTTTTGGTATACACATGTTTATTTCCTTTATGTGCAATGGAACAACACAATAAAACAGAGACAAAAAGCCAAATCTGACATCATTTCACACAAAACTCAAAAACCGGGCTGGACAAAATGATTGGCACCCTCAACTTAATATTTGGTTGCACGCCCTTTGGAAAAAAATAACTGAAATCAAGCGCTTCCTGTAACCATCAACAAGCTTGTTACACCTCTCAATTGGAATTTCCGACCACTCTTCTTTTGCAAATTGCTCAAGGTCTCTCAGATTTGAAGGGTGCCTTTTCCCAACAGCAATTTTGAGATCTCTCCATAAGTGTTCAATCGGATTTAGATCCAGACTCATTGCTGGCCACCTCAGAACTCTCCAGTGCTTTGTCTTCAACCATTTCTGGGTGCTTTTAGAGGTATGTTTGGGGTCATCGTCCTGCTGGACCCCTGACGCTTGACCCAGCTTTCTGACACTGGGCCCTACATTGTGCCCCAATATTTTTTGGTATTCTTCAGATTTCATGATGTCTTGCACACAGTCAAGGCATCCAGTGCCAGAGGCAGCAAAACATCCCCAAAACATCTTAGAACCTCCACCATGTTTGACTGTAGGTACTGTGTTCTTTTCTTCGTAGGCCTCATTCCGTTTTCTGTAAACAGTAGAATGATGAGCTTTACCAAAAAGCTCTACCTTGGTCTCATCTGTCCACAAGATGTTTGCCCAGAAGGATTTTGGCTTCCTCAGGTACATTTTGGCAAACTCCAGCCTGGCTTTTTTATGTTTCTGTGTCAGCAGTGGGGTCCTCCTGGCTCTCCTGCCATAGCGTTTCAATTCGTTCAGATGTCGACGGATAGTTCGAGCTGACACTGTTGCACCCTGAGTCTGCAGAACAGCTTGAATATGTTTTGAAGTTGATTGGGGCTGTTTATCCACCATTTGGACTATCCTTCATTGCAGTCTTTTATCAATTTTTCTCTTCTGTTCATGTACAGGGAGATTAGCTACAGTGCCATGTGTTGTCAACTTCTTGATTATGTTGCGCACAGTGGACAAAGGAACATGAAGATCTCTGGAGATGGACTTGTAGCCTTGAGATTGTTGATATTTCATTTCCTTTTTTTTCTCAAATCCTCAGACAATTCTCTGCTCTTCTTTCTGTTCTCCATGCTTAGTGTGGCACACTCAGACACACAACCGAAAGGTTGAGTCAACTTTTCTCCATTTTAACGGCTTCAGGTGTGATTGCTATATTGCCAGCGCCTGTTTCTTGCCACAGGTGAGTTCAAACGAGCATCATATGTTTGAAATAAAACGATTTACCCACAATTTTGAAAAGGTGCCAATAATTTTATCCGGCCCATTTTTGGAGTTCTGTGTGATATGATGTCAGATTTGGCTTTCTTTCTCTGTTTTTTTGTGTTGTTCCAATGCACATAAAGAAAATAAATATGTGTATACCAAAACATTTGTAATTGCTACAATTTTCTGGGAGAAATTGTGCATTTTCTGGGGAAATTCCAGGGGTGCTGATAATTTCGGCCATGACTGTACACTTATGATTATGACTTATGACTGTGCATTATGATAGTGCAGGGCTCCAGATGGCAACTAAAATGGTCGCCAATGCGACTTGATTTTCTATTTTGTGACTAGTTTTTTCATTCCAGTCGCCGGTGGCAACTCTCTCTCAATCTAAGAAAAGTTTTCAATTGAAAACAGCAGAAACGGCTTTTAATTATGTGCGAACACTCTCAGCCCGTGTCTGCCTTTCCTATTACACTATCATGTGATTAAAGCCAAACCGAAGAGAGGCATCATCTGACATGCCCACTCTGCTTCAAACGTCATCTCACTAACTGCTGCGGATAGGGATCTGAAATAGAAGAGAATCGGGCGACGACTACTCCCCGAATCCTGTCCTAACTTTCTACGTAACACGCTAAATGTTCTAAGTTTCCATGTAACATGCAAAATGGCCAAATGAAAAATTTCCGACTTTTTCTCAATGCCCACTTGTCCAAATCCTGCCTTGTCTACTTCTGAATGAACCGAAGATAATTCAGTCAATGGGTTATCTGAGGTACAGCCACCGGCGTCCGGAAATGTACAGTTATTAAAGGACGACAAATCCGTCCTGTTAGCAAAGTCTTCTGCGCCCGCGGCTCCGACGTCTGGAAGACAGTTTAAAGCGGAGTTCGATTGGTTACGGTATGACAAGGGAAAGATGTATTGCAGCTTTTGTGCACAAGCTGGACAAGAAATTGCTGGTAAAACAGAATTCATTTGTGGTACGAGCCATTTTAAAAAGGAAACTGTGAAAAAGCATGGTGAGAGTAAGAAACACAAGAATGCCAGACTGTGTGATTGCTAGGTCTGCTCCTCGTGACACCCCCATAAGATAGATAGATAGATAGATAGATAGATAGATAGATACTTTATTAATCCCAAGGGGAAATTATTTTAAGCATAAGCATTCATAAGCAAAGGCAGTGCAACGTGCTTGTGAGAAAGTGACAGAAAATGAGATGAAAGAATTAAAAATAAAATTCAATGCAGCATATATGATTGCACTGGAAGAAATACTGCTCATAAAGTTTAAATCTCAAATTCTGCTGATGAAGAAGAATGGCATGGATGTGTCAAAAACATGATAATGATACAGCATGTGCAGATTTTGTAGGTTGCATTGCAGATGAATTAAAAAGTAATGTGCTGGAAGAAGCTTTAAAGGTAAACTACATCTCTGTTATAACTGATTGTGGAACAGATGTCTCAGGGAAAGACAATGTCATCACATACTGTAGGTATGTATCTGATGGAACACCTAAGACTCATCTAGTAGGTTTGGCTGAGATTTATTATGGTCATGCAGAAGGGATTCAAAACACCATTAAATCACTGCTTCAGAATGCTGACCCAACCAACCCAAATTGGTGGGTACATAAAAAGAGTGCTTTTGGAGCAGATGGTGCAAGCATGAACATGGGTGCAACAGGGGGAATATGGGCACTTTTCAGAAAAGAGATAGGTGAACATGTTCTGTCTTTCCACTGTCTACCACATCGGCTGTAACTGGCAGTGCTAAACACACAAAGGTCAGTGCCAATGATTAAAAAAGTTTATGACCTTCTACAGCTAGTGTGGAAAACGTATCATTTCAGTCCCAAAAGCAAGCGGGAGCTGAAGGCTATAGGAGCAGAGTTAGGATGCACAGTACGAAACCCATCAGCAGTAAAAACTCAGCGCTGGTTGCCACACATTTATCGTGCATTTTCTTTATTCAAACTATGCAACAGGTCAGGGGCAGTACACTGCTGTGCATTATCATATGGAGCACCTTGCAGTCATGTCCAAAAACATAGACATAAAGGGAAGAGCCAAACACATTGTTCAGCAAATGGAAAGCCTGTCTTTTGTTGCCTTTTGTCACTTTTTACATTACCTTTTTTCAGAGGTATCAAAGCTGAGCCTTACACTTCAAAAAAATTCTCATATACTTCTTCAAGCAGTTGCTGCAATTGTGGGCTGTGTGGTTACAATTAAAGGATTGAAGGAAAATGCTTTGAGAGAAGGGAAGCTGCAGGAATTCTTACAACACATAGGTTCTCAGCCTGAAGGTTCAGTGCAACAGGAAGGGCCATCAGCAAGCAGCAGTGAGAGGGCTGCAAGTAGCCACACAGTCATAACCTTCCAAAATGTTAAATTGAAAGGCCCCCAAAATCAGGCCACATTCAGAAGTGATCTAAAGGCCGCAATTGGAAAAACAGTTGACATTACTGTTAAAGAATTGGAGATCTGGTTTGCAAACATGATGTCAAGTGTTACACAGCACGGACATTCAAAGGGATCAGAAATCATCAAGTCATTTTCAGTGTTCTGTCATGATGCATGGCCAGAGGACATTGATAGCTATGGCAAGTGTGAGATAGACACACTTGTTAAATGGTACAGAGAGCTCTTATCAAACAATGGCTGTGATGCCACAGCTGTGCAGAAGGAATGGCTAATGTTGAAAATATTAGTGAAGGGTCAGTTTATGGATAAGTCTTACGGTGACCTATGGACAGTGATGCTGAGCAAGAAGCCGTTCTGTACAGATTTAAAAAATCTGCTTCACTTAGTCGAAATAATGCTGGTGCTTCCGATATCTGCAGCTCAGTGCGAGCGAGGATTTTCAGTACAAAATAGAATAAAATCAAAAGTGTGCAACTCCCTAAGTGTAGAAACACTGGAAGACTTGGTAAGGATCAGTACAGAGGGCCCTACACTTGATCTTTTTGACCCAGAGCCCAGTGTAAAGCGCTGGTTGTCAGCCAGCAAAAAAAAGTGCAGACCAAAGTATACTGGCTGGCCTAATGATGCTGACATTATAATGGTTAGTGACAGTGAACTTGAAGAGTAATTACAGTAATCCCTCCTTGATCGCGGGGGTTGTGCTCCAGACCCCCCCGCGATAGGTGAAAATCCGCGAAGTAGAAACCATATGTTTGTATGGTTATTTTTATATATTTTAAGCCCTTATAAACTCTCCCACCCTGTTAACATTATTAGAGCCCTCTAGACATGAAATAACACCCTTTAGTCAAACGTTTAAACTGCGCTCCATGACAAGACAGAGATGGCAGTTCTTGCTCACAATTAAAAGAATGCAAACATATCTTCTCTTCAAAGGAGCGCCGTTAGGAGCAGAGAATGTCAGAGAGAGCGCTCGCTAAGAAAAGCAAACAATCAAAAAATCAATACGTGCTTTTAAGTATGCCGATGCACTGCGATAAAGCGGCATTTTGTAGAGGAGCATCCTTATCCTCTAGGCAAACAGCCTCTGTGCAAACAACCCCCTCCGTTGGGCAGAGAATGTCAGAGAGGGTGAGAGAGAGAGAAAAGCAAACAATCAAGCACTGCGCGGGAAGCATATCTTATATCATTGAGGAGTTTTAGTTAATATGTAATACATGCTCTGATTGGGTAGCTTCTAAGCCATCCGCCAATAGCTTCCCTTGTATGAAATCAACAGGGCAAACAAACTGAGGAAGCATGTACCATAAATTAAAAGACCCATTGTCCGCAGAAATCCGCGAACCAGCGAAAAATCCGTGATATATATTTAGATATGCTTACATTTAAAATCCGCGATGGAGTGAAGTCGTGAAAGTCGAAGTGCGATATAGCGAGGGATTACTGTAATTTCTTTATATTTGTACACTCATTGCAAAATGATTATTTCAGAAATGATTGTTTAAAATGTTTGTTATTGTGTTAATTCTTGTGTTATTATGTGTAAGACATTTGCAGTGTTTGTATTTGTTGTTTTCCTTACACATGTTGTGTATAAGACTCTGGACTTGAAGTATTGCTTATTAGTAAACATTTGCACTGTTCACATTTATGTGTCATTTATTCTTCTGTTATTATTATCTATAAGACCTTGCCGAGGACACTTGTAGGCAGGTCAAATAGCTCAGATAGGAGAAAGGAAAGGCAGTGTGAGGTAGACCAAAAAAACAAATAAACAATACAAGTAAATATTATTTGTTTATTTCACATTTGGCATGCGGTAGAGATTATGGCTCCCAAAAAAAGCATTTGGCTCCTAAATATTTTGGATTTAGGAGCCAATGGCTCCCAAATTTATTTTTCTGTCTGGAGCCCTGTAGTGGCAGCATTATATAAGTTTTAATTTTATTTGAATACGTTTTCACACTTCTTTTCATACAAGTTTTAAGTTTTAATTGTTTTGTCATATATTTGATATGAGTGTTGATGTCATATATATTTCAGTGGTATGATGCCACTGTCGGACACCATATTGAAGTTTCCAATGTCACTAATTCTCCAACTTCCCGTGTAGGTAGAAGGCTGAAATTTGGCATGCTCATTCCTTACAGCTTACTTACAAAAGATAAACAGGTTTTATTTCGAAATTCTACGCGTAACGGTCATACCGGTCAACAACGGCCGCCACGTTGAACTTTCTTATTCATGGCCCCATCTTCACGAAATTTGGTAGGCGGCTTCCCTGCGCTAACTGAAACCAATGTACGTACTTATTTCGGTGGTGTGACGCCACTGTCAGCCGCCATATTGAACTTTCCAACGTCACTAATTCTCCAACTTCCTATGTAGGTAGAAGGCTGAAATTTGGTACTTATTTCGGTGGTATGATGCCACTGTCGGCCACCATATTGAACTTTTCAACGGTCTTTGTTACTTATGGGCCCATCTTCAACAAATTTGGTATGCGGGTTCCCAACGCTAACTGAATCCTACTTACGTACATACCTGTATATACGTCCATAGCCTGCAGCTCAGTCACCATGTGAGGCGGCGTTGGGTCCCCCATCCCAATGCCTCCCACTTTGTTGGCTGCCTGCCTATACAGTATAAGGCCGTCTGTCGCTCCAGTCTCTACATTCCCTTCCTTGCTTAGCCACGGTATTCACGTCTCCCTGCTGATAACTACAGCCTTTTTATTTAATCCACGGCTTCTCCGCTGTTTTATTGTTCATTTATTATGATTATAGTTATTGTGTAGGTATTTTAGACTTACTTTACATTGTTCAGGGACCCATTTCCTTTATCATTCCAACCGTACCCCCATTAACATATCTATCGAGTTGATCACCATCGATCAAAGAACTGTCACTTACCAAGTGGTTTCCATGCCCGGAGATGGCACCTGCCTTTTCCATTCTCTTTGTTACATATTGCACGGCCATATCAGGCTCACTCTTGATATCCGGAGGAATAGAAGATAGTTATACTACACAGGAGTACTAGAAGAGTGAAATGCTTAAGCCTATGCATCTGCATGTGAGTTGATGGCTGCCGCTGCATTGTTCGGTTGTCGCTTTCAAGTGTACTGAAATGGCCAAATATTTTACACCTTTGGACAACTGCCAATGCCTCTTAAACATCTTAGATTCACAGGTGACGATTTCAGTAGTGGACACTTTGATGTTTAGAAATATTTAAACTCTCAAAAGCTGGATGTGAAGTTATCAATGAAACTGGTTGTATACTTGCAACGCTTGATAGATGCCGAATGTCTCTTCAACACAAGTCCTACAAATACTGTCGTAATTGACACAAACCATGAAACTCAAACCGATTATGACAGCAGCAATCCAAGCTGTGAGATTTGAAACAAGATTACTGTTCACATGGCCAACTGTACGTTGCATGCTCAAGAGTAAGCTCAGCACACAGCTACAGCTTGGTCATATTACAACTGGACGGCCGAACTGACAACGTGGCATACAAAGAGATCCTTAACAAACAATTATTGGTATATTTTCCCTCAGTTTAAAAAGGTTTAATTTTCTTCTTAATAAAAATTTTAAGGCAGTACTTCGCCGCTGCGAAGCGCGGGTATTTTGCTCTATGTACAGTGGTGTGAAAAACTATTTGCCCCCTTCCTGATTTCTTATTCTTTTGCATGTTTGTCACACAAAATGTTTCTGACAATCAGACACATTTAACCATTAGTCAAATATAACACAAGTGAACACAAAATGCAGTTTTTAAATGATGGTTTTTATTATTTAGGGAGAGAAAAAATCCAAACCTACATGGCCCTGTGTGAAAAAGTAATTGCCCTGAACCTAATAACTGGTTGGGCCACCCTTAGCAGCAATAACTGCAATCAAGCGTTTGCGATAACTTGCAATGAGTCTTTTACAGCGCTCTGGAGGAATTTTGGCCCACTCATCTTTGCAGAATTGTTGTAATTCAGCTTTATTTGAGGGTTTTCTAGCATGAACCGCCTTTTTAAGGTCATGCCATAGCATCTCAATTGGATTCAGGTCAGGACTTTGACTAGGCCACTCCAAAGTCTTCATTTTGTTTTCCTTCAGCCATTCAGAGGTGAATTTGCTGGTGTGTTTTGGGTCATTGTCCTGTTGCAGCACCCAAGATCGCTTCAGCTTGAGTTGACGAACAGATGGCCGGACATTCTCCTTCAGGATTTTTGGTAGACAGTAGAATTTATGGTTCCATCTATCACAGCAAGCCTTCCAGGTCCTGAAGCAGCAAAACAACCCCAGACCATCACACTACCACCACCATATTTTACTGTTGGTATGATGTTCTTTTTCTGAAATGCTGTGTTCCTTTTATGCCAGATGTAATGGGACATTTGCCTTCCAAAAAGTTCAACTTTTGTCTCATCAGTCCACAAGGTATTTTCCCAAAAGTCTTGGCAATCACTGAGATGTTTCTTAGCAAAATTGAGACAAGCCCTAATGTTCTTTTTACTTAACCGTGGTTTGCGTCTTGGAAATCTGCCATGCAGACCGTTTTTGCCCAGTCTCTTTCTTATGGTGGAGTCATGAACACTGACCTTAATTTAGGCAAGTGAGGCCTGCAGTTCTTTAGACATTGTCCTGGGGTCTTTTGTGACCTCTCGGATGAGTCGTCTCTGCGCTCTTGGGGTAATTTTGGTCGGCCGGCCACTCCTGGGAAGGTTCACCACTGTTCCATGTTTTTGCCATTTGTGGATAATGGCTCTCACTGTGGTTAGCTGGAGTCCCAAAGCTTTAGAAATGGCTTTATAACCTTTACCAGACTGATAGATCTCAATTACTTCTGTTCTCATTTGTTCCTGAATTTCTTTGGATCTTTGCATGATGTCTAGCTTTTGAGGTGCTTTTGGTCTACTTCTCTGTGTCAGGCAGCTCCTATTTAAGTGATTTCTTGATTGAAACAGGTGTGGCAGTAATCAGGCCTGGGGGTGGCTACGGAAATTGAACTCAGGTGTGATACACCACAGTTAGGTTATTTTTAACAAGGGGGCAATTACTTTTTCACACAGGGCCATGTAGGTTTGGATTTTTTTTCTCCCTAAATAATAAAAACCATCATTTAAAAACTGCATTTTGTGTTTACTTGTGTTATATTTGACTAATGGTTAAATGTGTTTGATGATCAGAAACATTTTGTGTGACAAACATGCAAAAGAATAAGAAATCAGGAAGGGGGCAAATAGTTTTTCACACCACTGTATATATATGTTTAAATATATGTGTGTATGTATATATATATATGTATTTGCCTGTATATGTGTGTGTATATGTATGTATGTGTGTATGTATATGTATGTGTGTATATGTAGATGTGTATATATATATATGTATACATTATATATATATATATATATATATATATATATATATGTCACGCACGCTTGTAGTAGGAGGCAGCGGATTGATTCGACAGCACCTGGGAAACCACTTTCGCCGCCAGGGAATGGTGGGGTATTAACTTTCTCCCTCTGCTTCCTCATAGGAAAAAAGACCGTCCTGCACCATAGGCATGGATGACCGCAGTGCGATACTTCCGCCCTTCCTCCGCCATCTTGCCCTGACGTCATCCTTCCCATCCTCCCTTGCGGTCCTTCCCGACATTCCTCCACTTCCGGCTCCTCCCCAATAAAATGGCGCGACGCCAGGAGTCGGCGCCGCGATATGAACTGTTTGTTTATAATTTTGACCTGCTTTTTTTGTTCTGATTTACAATATACGGGGCCGGAAAACCCCAACCCTTGCTACTGTCTCTCTCGGTCCTTTACATCTGGCGTAGTCGGCAGGATAAAGATCCCGGAATGACGGAGGGACAGGACCTGAACACCGTGCTGCAGGGAATGAGCGCCCAGCTCCAGGCCCTGCAGCAAGCGCAAGCCGCTACCAACCGGGAGCTGGAGGCCACGCAGGCCAGGTTAGTGGAAGCCCAACGGGCGAGACCAGACCCGCCCAGGCAGCCGCCTCCTCCTATGGTACCGATGGGCCCTTCGGAGGACGTCGATGCCTACCTGGGCATGTTTGAGAGGGCGGCCACCCGGAGCAGTGGCAGCGGTCAGTGGGCGTCCATCTTGGCGCCATACCTAAAGGGACCAGCTGCGGGCCTATTATGCCCTCCCTGAGGAGGAGGCCGCTAATTACGACCTCCTCAAGCCCGAAATATTGGCCCGCTACGGCATTAGCCCGGGCCAGCAGGCGGCCGAATGGCGGAACTGGGTCTTTGACCCCGAAAAGCCCGCTCGCGCCCAGGCGTTCGAGTTCTGGGGCAAGATGGGCCGCTGGCTACGGCCAGAGAGCCCCGACGGGCGGAAAGTCGTCGGCGGGTGGCCTGTGAAGGCCTGGTCAATGCAATGCCCAGTTCCCTCGCCCAGCAGGTCCGGGGGCACGCCTATCAAAACATGTCGGGCCTCCTCGACGTCCTGGAGCGTCAGTTGGCGGTCCTCCGACTTGGGGGGTCAGAAAAGCCTGCTCGCGGGAACCGGGGACGGGCGGCCACCCCGAGCCCCTCGACGCGCTGCAGAAGCGCCAGCCAGAGCCAGAGAGAGGCGGGTCCGGCGCTGTTTCAAGTGTGGCGAGACCGGCCACCTGCTGCCAAACTGCCCCCATCACATCGCCCCGGAGCCTATGGACTGCAGCTGGACATCAGCGGAGAGGTATTGTACCCCGCCGCATCCCTTGGCGAGTCCGAATACGGGAGTGGTGTTGCTAAATGGGCACGCCGTGGTGGCTTTGTTTGATTCCGGCAGCAACATTACCATTGTTGCTCGCCGTTTCGTCTTACCGCAACAGTGGTTAAAGCAACATTTGTTGGTTACCTGTGTACATGGGGGGACTAGGTCATATCGTTCCGCTCACTGCTATCTTACCTGGAAGGGGGAACCAATCCAAATGACGGTCGCTGTGTTACCTGACCCCCCCTTCCCAGTGATCCTGGGACAAGACTGGTCTAAAAGAATCAGCGGTAAGCCATTCGCCGCTCCCGGGGCCTCGTTGGATCTTGTCATGAGGGGAAAAGGCAACCCTCCGCGCCTCCACGCCGTGCACAAGGGCAGGCCCTATGGGCGCTGGTGTCTCGGGGGACCTTTCCGTGGCTACGGACCTTGACCCGGGAGATTCCGCCGGAGAAGGGACTAGCCAGGAACTCTCCCGGGCCCAGGCCCCAAGACCCTCTCGGCGGCCTGGACCATCAATTTCGGTCCACGCCGGCCTCCTTTAAGAGGGAGCAGTGGAATGATGACTCCCTGCGCTTTGCCCGGAACGCGATTGTTCTGCCTAACAGCTCGACAGCGGACGGATCCACACCGGGAACCCTTCTTTGTCCTTGAAAATGATCTGTTGTACCGAGTGGCTACCCATGAGGGCGAGGTGCGGAAGTTGTTGCTAATTCCGCGTACCTTCCGGCGGGAGATATGCGAGTTGGCACATGCTCACCTCCTAGGCGCCCACCTCGGGGCCGAAAAAACACTGGAGAGGATTAAGCTCCGCTTTTACTGGCCTGGGATCAACGAGGAGGTCCGGCGGTTCTGTCAATCTTGTCCGGAGTGCCAGACCCGCCAGATTCCTAGGAGGGACCGTGCTCCTCTAGTCCCTATTCCCCTCGTGGACATCCCCTTTGAAAGGATAGGGGTCGATTTGGTGGGACCCCTGGAGCCCTCAACCCGTGGCCATAAGTATATCCTAGTCATGGTGGACTATGCCACCCGGTACCCAGAGGCGGTTCCCCTGCGCTCCGCTAATACTAAAAGCATCGCGGCCCAGGTACGCCCTTCACTTGGATACGTTCAAGGAGGTGGCCAAATTACTGCAGATAAAGCACCTGAAAGCGTCAGTCTATCACCCGCAAACTGACGGGTTGGTCGAACGATTTAATCAGACGCTTAAGCAGATGCTCCGCAAGGTAGTCAGCGCGGACGGCAGGAACTGGGACCAGCTCCTCCCGCTCGTGCTTTTTGCCTACCGGGAGGTACCCCAGGCCTCTACGGGCTTCTCCCCTTTGAATTACTATACGGGCGACAACCCCGGGGAATCCTCGACATCCTAAAAGAAGGCTGGGAGGCCGAGGCTCTTCCCTCCTCTAATATTTTGAGTGCGTGGCGCAACTGCGCGACCGACTCACAAAGATCAGGCCCCTCCTAAAGAGCACGTGACTCGTGCGCAAGCAGCGCAGGCCCGGTGTTACAACCGCAACTCCGTCCTCAGGGAGTTCCGCCCGGGGGACCGAGTTATGGTGCTCGTCCCGACCTCCCACTCGAAGCTGCTCGCTCACTGGCAAGGGCCTTACGAGGTTAAGGAGAGAAAAGGACTCGTCGACTATTTGGTAAAACAGCCCAACCGTCGACCGAGTGAGAGGATCTATCATGTCAACCTGTTAAAGCCCTGGAAAGATAGAGAGGAGCTTCCCAGCTCCGTAGGTCACTCTCCCTTTTACAAGCACAACTGCCCTTAACCTCGGTGAAGAGCTGACCCCAAGCAGCGGCAGGAGTTAGCCCAAACACTCCGAGCCATCCCGAGGTAGTGAGCGAGTCACCCGGCCGGACCGCTGATTGAGCACGATATAGTCACGGAGCCCGGGGTAATCGTCCGGGAGAGGCCCTACCGACTCCCGGAGGCAAAGCGCGCAGAGGTCGAACTGGAGGTGAAACGTATGTTGGACATGGACATAATTGAAGAGAGCCATAGTCCCTGGTCCAGCCCTATTGTCCTCGTCTCCAAGCCAGACGGCTCCTGGAGGTTCTGTAATGACTTTAGACGTCTGAATCAGATCTCCAAGTTCGATGCCTACCCCATGCCCCGCATTGACGACCTCCTTGAGCGGCTGGAGTGCGGCTCGATATCTGACTACCCTTGACATGACAAAAGGGTATTGGCAAATTCCTTTAACGGCATCCGCAAAGGAGAAAACGGCCTTTAGCACCCCTAGCGGGCACTGGCAGTACAAGGTCCTCCCATTTGGGCTGCACGGGCCCGCGACCTTCCAACGTCTGGTAGATAGAGTGCTGACGCCCCACCAGTCCTATAGTGCCGCCTACCTGGATGACGTTGTCATCTATTCCGGCACCTGGGAGGAGCATCTACTGCAGGTCGCAGCTGTCCTCCGAACACTGGCTAAAGCCGGCCTCCGCATAAACCCCGGAAGTGTTTTTTTGGATTAAAGGAGGCCAAATATTTAGGCTACCTCGTGGGACAAGGACAGGTGCGGCCACAGAGCTCCAAAGTGAAAGACATCTTAGAATGGCCCGTCCGAGTACCAAGAAACAGGTGCAGGCTTTCTTGGGGCTTGCGGGTTACTACCGCCGGTTTGTTCCCGTTTCCGAAAGAGCAGCACCCTTGACTGACCTGACAAAAAAGGGCGCTCCCCTATACGTGGTGTGGACCGACAAAGCAGAACACGCGTTCAGTGACCTAAAGAAGGCCCTAACGCCGGCACCTGTGTTACGGACGCCCGATTTTGGGCTCCCGTTTATTCTCCAGACCGACGCCGGACACAGGCCTGGGTGCGTGCTGAGCCAAAGCGTCGATGGTGTCGAGCACCCTGTGATGTACCTTAGCCGGAAACTGATGGACCGGGAGACCCGCACGCTGCAGTGGAGAGGGAGGCCTTGGCCATTAAGTGGGCAGTGACCCACCTCCGGTACTACCTGCTGGGTCGCGAGTTCGCTCTGGTGACTGATCACGCTGCACTTCAGTGGATGTCCCTGCACAAAGAGTCGAATCCGCGGGTCACCAGGTGGTTCCTGGACTTACAGCCGTATAAGTTCACTGTCACTTATCGGCGGGGCACCCTTCAGGCCAATGCCGATGCCCTCTCGTATTCACGACCTCTCGGTTAGGTCCGCCCGACCTGGCGGTCCTGGGCTAAGGGGGATCGTGTCACGCACGCTGAGTAGGAGGCGCGGATTGATTCGACAGCACCTGGGAAACCACTCGCCGCCAGGGAATGGTGGGGTATTAACTTTCTCCCTCTGCTTCCTCATAGGAAAAAGACCTTCCTGCACCATAGGCATGGATTGACCGCAGTGCGATACTTCCGCCCTTCCTCCGCCATCTTGCCCTGACGTCATCCTTCCCATCCTCCCTTGCGGTCCTTCCCGACATTCCTCCACTTCCGGCTCCTCCCCAATAAAATGGCGCGACGCCAGGAGTCGGCGCGCGATATGAACTGTTTGTTTATAATTTTGACCTGTTTTTGTTCTGATTTACAATATACGGGGCCGGAAAACCCCAACCCTTGCTACTGTCTCTCTCGGTCCTTTACAATATATATATATATATATATAGTGGACGCAGCCCGGACACATTCAGGCAGACATGTTGTTCATCACCACCACACGTTTATTTACAAACTATTATTTACAAGTCCTAGTGCACACACGAACCCCAAATACAGTCCTGGGCACACAATGCCTTCCTCTTCGGGCCGCCTCCACTCTCTCTCCTGCCTTGTCCTGCTTCCACCCAACTCCAGCCTCGAATGAAGGGAGACGGCCCCTTTTATTTCACCCTGGATCGGCTCCAGGTGTTTCCCGACACTCCTCCCTGGACACGCCCCAGTGTGGCGGAAGTGCCGGCTTTTCTCCCGGAAGCTCTCCGGGTGTCCCTTCTGCTCTTCCCCCAAGGCATTGGGGCGCCCCCTGGCGGTGACCACGGGGTTGGGCTCTCAAGCCCCCTACCCGTGGAACCAAAATCAAGCAGGATGGTGGCCCCCACGTGATCCAGGGTGGGCATAAACCCTCTTCCGGTCCCTCAAGGCGTCCTGGCCGGGTCATCGCCCCTGGCATCCCTGACAATATATATATATATATATACTCCTGTAGCCAATAAATGCCTTTATTTTATAGACAAACCAGGGATGAACAAGTTCCTTTCTACTGCAGCCACAGCCGCGACACACATAAAAAACATCAATAATAACTCATAAACGTGCAATATCATTTAGGAAAATCTCAACATTTTACTCACAAGAAATTCGGATTATTTGTAAACAAAATCCATCGTCCTCTCTTTCCTCAAAAACAGTTCAATTACTCTGTCGTACGGATTATCCGTGCGCTTCAGTTACATCAAAACCTCACTTTCTATCGCCATCGAAGCTAATGCTGAAAGGCGAACCCGCCCTATGGTATTCCTGGCATAAGTTTGAATTCGCTTTAGGGCTGAAAATGTCCACTCAACAGAAGCAGTGTACATAGGAATGCTCACCGCCAAATATACCAATGTGAACAGCCACCCCATGCTCTCATTCAGATTTTTCTGATGAAGGAAGTCAAGGAGATCAGTGGGTGATTTTCCTGCAAAATCATCCATAGCATACATTACAGTCAGTTCCGTTTTTAGCCGAGACAGATCAAAAAGCGCTCCGTGGCTGTTGTGTTAAAGTGTAGAAGGCTGCATGCGTGAAATTTTTCTTGTATTCCCGAAAGTTTTGGGGCTCGAGGAGCGTGACAAGCATCAGGTTTTCATGGTCTTGAAATCTGGTCTGTGTCTGGCAAATAATATTGTCCAGAATCCTGCCATGGAGTTATCCATAGTGCACGCGACGATCTTTCGCTCGGAGCATTTTATGGTGCGTTCAATGGCGTCGTAGACTTCCTCATATCGGCTTCTATCCAATCAATGGGTCTGAATACGGTGACGTTGCCATACGCCTGCTAAAGGGCCCTACTGACTCCAACTCAAAATCTGATTGGTTGAAGTCCGTCGTTTCTCCTTACTTTGTGGCTCTCTACTGTTTTATTGTTCGTTTATTATGATTGTTATAGTTATTGTGTAGCTATTTTAGACTTAGTTTACTGTTCAGATACCCATTTCCTTTATTTAATCCGCGGGCTCTCCGCTATTTTTTGTTCCATTATTACGATTATAGTTATTTATTGATTCCCTTCTTTGGCTGACTGCCTGCCCATATAAGGCTCTCTGCTGTTTTTTTGTGAAGCAGCCTTTACACAGCTTCTCCGCTGTTTTTTTGTGAGGCAGCCTTTACACAGCTTCTCCGCTGTTTTTTTCTCCTTGCTTCGTGGTTCTATACTGTTTTATTGTTCGTTTATTACGATTGTTATAGTTATTGTGTAGCTATTTTATACTTAGTTTACTGTTCAAGTACCAATTTCCTTTATTTAATTTGCGGGTTCTCCAGTATTTTTTTGTTCCTTTATTACGATTACAGTTATTTATTGATTCCCTTCTTTGGCTGACTGCCTGCCCATATAAGGCGCTCCGCTGTTTTCTTGTGAAGCAGCATTTACACAGCTTCTCCACTGTTTTATAAATATAAGGCCGTCGTTTTTCCTTGCCAACTAAGCAGCCTTTTTATTTAATCCACGGGTTCTCCGCTGTTTTATTGTTGGGAGCTCTTCCTTCTTTTCTACGTACTGCGTTCACAGTCAGTTCACGTGATTACATAGGAGGTGTGATGACGCGACACGCAGCTCCGCCCCCCATGGCCGTCAAGCTAACATCCATTACAGTATATGGAGAAAAATAGGTTCCAGTTATGACCATTACGTGTAGAATTTCGAAATGAAAGCTGTCCAACTTTTGTAAGTAAGCTGTAAGGAATAAGCCTGCCAAATTTCAGCCTTCTACCTACACGGGAAGTTGGAGAATTAGTGATGAGTCAGTGAGGGCTTTGCCTTTTATTAGTATAGATAACCTCATTATGTCCATTATTGCCAATCACTAAAATTTCTGTTTTCTCTTTATTAAATTTGAGAAAATTACTACTTATCCATTCAGAAACACAAGTAATACACTGTGTGCACAATTATTAGGCAAGTTGTATTTTTGAGGATTAATTTTAATATGGAACAAACACAGTGCTATCAGTCAATCCAAAATGTTAATAAACCTGAAACCTGAATGTTTCACAACGGAAATGTGAGTGTGAACATCATCAGGGGAATACATATGTGCACAATTATTAGGCAACTATTAGTGTGCAGATTTATTATGCAACTTAAGGAAAAATGAAAATTTTCCCATCTCACTTGTTTATTTTCATCTGTTATAGTGAGAATAATAAACAAACACCTCAAAATTTACAAATAAACATCTCTGACATTTCAAAAAAATAAATCAATCAATCAATGACCAATATAGCCACCCTTCTTTCCAATAACAGTCATAAGCCTTTCCATTCATGTAGTCTGTCAGTTTCTTGATCTGTTGACGATCAGCTTTTTGTGGAGCAGTGGCTACAGCCTCCCAGACACTCTTCAGAGAGGTGTATTGTTTTTCTCCCCCGTAAATCTAGTGTTTAAGAAGTGCCCACAAGTCCTCGATAGGGTTTAGGTCAGATGAGGAAGGGGGGCCATGTCATTATTCCTTCATCTTTAAGGCCTTTACTGGCTGGCCACGCAGTGGAGAACTTCGATGCAAGTGATGGAGCATTGGCCTGCATAAAAATCATGGTCTTTTTCCTGTATCACTGTTTGAAGAAAGTGTCTTCGAAAAACTGGCAGTAGGTTTGGGAGTTGATTTTGAGTTCATCTTCAATGCAAAAAGGTCCAACTAGCTCACCTTTAAAAATACCAGCTCATACCAGTACCCCACCTCCACATTGGAGTGGAGCTCTGTGCCCATTACTGATCCACAGGTCCATCCATCTGGTCCATCAAGAGTCACTCTCATCTCATCGGTCCATAAAACCTTTGAAAAAAATCTGTCTTCAGATATTTCTTGGCCCAGTTTTGACGTTTCAACTTATGTTTCTTGTTCAGTGGTGGTTGGGTTTCAGCCCTCCTTACCTTGGCCATGTCTTTGAGCACTGAACACCTTGTACTTCTGGGCACTCCAGGTAGGTTGCAGCTCTGGAATATGAAAGTACTGGAGGATAATGGGTTCCTGGTAGTTTCACGTTTGATTCTTCTCAAATCTTTGGCAGCTAATTTGCATCTTTTGTTCTCAACACGTTTCTTGCGACCCTGTTGACTGTTTGCAACAAAATGTTTGATGGTTCTGTGATCACACACCAATATCTTAGCAATTCCAAAAGTGCTGCATCCCTCTGAAAGACTTTTTAAAATTTTTGACTTTTCAGAGTCAGTTAAATCTCTTTTTTGGCCCGTTTTGCCCGAGGAAAACTAGCTGCCTAATAATTCTGCACACCTTGATATAGGGTGTTGATCTCCTTAGGCCACACCCTCCCTCATTACACAAATACACATCACCTGACGTGCTTAAATCCAATAAGCATTCAAGTTAATACAGCTTGGAGTTGGAATATACGCATAAAAATGATGATATGGTCAAAATACTCACTTGCCTAATAATTGTGCACACAGTGTACATTGTGTCAGTGAATCAAGAGAGTCTGGGTCGTCAGGCACTATTGATAAGTACAGTTGTGTGTCATCAGCATAGCTATGGTAGCTCACGTTATGCCCAGAGATAATCTGACCTAACGGAAGCAAGTAAATCGAAAAGAGCAGCAGACCCAGGATAGACATTTGTGGAACACCATATAGAATATCATGTGTCTTTGAAGTATAATTACCACAACTAAAAAATAATTTTCTACCTGCCAGGTAGGATTCAAACCAATTTAAGACACTGCCAGATGGGCCCACCCATTGACTAAGGCAATTTCTAAGAATATTGTGATCAATGGTATCAAATGCACCACTCAGATCTAAGAGGATGAGAACAGATAAACTGCCTCCGTCTGCATTTACCCGCAAGTCATTTACTAATTTAATGAGTGCAGTTTCTGTTCTGAAACCTGACTGAAACTTATTAAGTATAGCATGTTTATTGAGGTGTGGTGGGCTGGCAGCCTGCCCAGGGTTTGTTTCCTGCCTTGCGCCCTGTATTGGTTGGGATTGGCTCCAGCGGACCCCCATGACCCTGTAATTAGGATATAGCGGGTTGGATAATGGATGGATAGATGTTTATTGAGGTGGTCATTAAGCTGCATAAATGACTGCCTTCTCTAGAATTTAACTTAAGAAAGGCAGGTTAGAAATAGGTCTAAAATTTTTAAAAGCAGTGGAGTCAAGATTATTTTTCTTGAGCAGGGGTTTAACTACAGCAGTCTTAAGACAGTCTGGGAAAAAAAACCCGTATCTAATGAGGAGTTTACTATACTATGTCAAGAATACTATCAACGCCTGATACTTCTTTGAAAAAACTTAGTATTGGGTCAAGGACGCAGATGGAGGGTCTCAGCTGAGAAATTATTTTATATAAATCTGGTAAATCTATCCTGTTGAAAGAATTATTAGAAAATTATGCACCAACAATAAAGTAAGCACAGCACAAAATGTATTAATTGTTGTTGTTGTGTTAGACTGTGATTAGCAGCTAAATCCAAATATATAAATACTGTACATTAGAAAAACTAAATAATTAACTATAAGAGGTGCAGAAGAGACTCAGATTTTGAACATTAAAACTGAGTTTTTGTGGGGATATTGTATACTAGTGTGACAGATCATCTGTGGAAGCAGGTGACCTGCCAGTAGTTTGGGACCGACCAGCTGGATGTTAAAAAGCACAAGTTGTTTAATTTCAACAGTCTTTTGAAAACACTTCTAGTGCAGAAATATATACAGTGAAGAAAAAAAAATTAATAAAGGCAAAACAATCCAAATGTGCTACATACAAAAAAAGTGAGAAAAGCAAAATAAACAGAACTAAGGCATTACCATAAAGTAAACAAACTCAGTTTATTGCAAAAATCAACCTTAAATTATTAGTATTTACACAAAATATAGCTCTGATTCAGTGACAAATAAAAACAAAGATCCTCCTTGCACTAAAATTCAGGGGAAAGTTCCTTCATGTACTGAAAATAAGGGGCTTTTACTGACTAATAGGAGTAAATTAAACTCTGAGCCACTCAGCCTCTCGCACTCCACTACCAAGCACTAACTCTCTTTTTCCCCACATCCTCCAAGCCAGTTTAACCAACTCCTCCTCCGTGTTGTTGAAAACCTTACAAAGGGAAAGTCATTTCCTTAAAGGCCTACCCTGTAGCAGGACAAAACTAATTGCTTTCCTAAGGGGGAAATGATCTGCTACACTTTACACTAAACTAATGATGAAAAGACAAACTATAATACAGTATGGGCCAGAGCTCCATGTTTCAAAACTATCTTCTACTCTCAGTCTGTGTCTTTGTCTACTGGAAGCCAGCCAGATGAAGACAGACCTACTGTGACCCCTTCATGAAGACTACAGACTGCAAGTTATGTGACATGACTACCATTTTCTATCTTGTGGCACAATTTTACCATTATTCATACCAGTATTCATAGAACAGCACCATTTATTCTGTTAATTCTGCTGCTATGCGTTTAGACAAGGGAGCTTAAGCTGTGAGTATTGCAAGTTTCATCTTGGGGATGTGCCACATTGTGACAACTAGTAGTTGATATCTTTTGTAAACTGTTGTGAACTAGAGTGTTCCTAAGTACTAGAGTACCAAAAAAATACTCAAAATTCCCATTAGAGGGGGAAAACGAGCAAGCCTCAGCCAATCAGAAAAAGGGGAAATATTGAATCTTTATGGATAAAAGATTTATTATGAAAAATGCTCAGAAACATGAAGCTTTAAGGTGCACCAAATACACAGAAGGCAATGTCTTCAAAATAAGCAATCATTCGCAGCATGAAATCCGAGAATAGTCAAATGACAAAGCTGCGTGGTCACTAAAATCCAGCCATTCAGATATAGTTGAAAGAGCAAAACAACGCAAGAGAACTCACCACCCATTTATCGCATTCAATAAAATACAAGGGATTTAGTTTTTTTGTTTCGCCTTTATAGGTCTGAGGGCAGTCCCTTACAGTGATTAGCAAATGGCCTCACCTCCTTGGTGACCACCCACAAAACACAAGGAACACTGCAGAAGATACACAGACACTAAATATTCCACACTTATTAAAAAATGAGCAAACGCAGACAGCACTGAGATCCACATTGCTGCGTTATGTAACAGATATAAGACGATGTAACAATAAAGTATAATGTAAAAAGTAACTACTATATACATTTGTTACATTTAAGGATTAAAACACTAATATCTGATTCAAAAGTCAGCCTCAAAGATATGGGTGTCTCATCATACATGAGATTACACTGAGGCGTAGCAATTTGTAATATGATTCAGCTAACTGTTAATGACAAGGCAGCAAGAGAATTTCTACCACATTTGATTGTCTCCTGTGACCCATCAGACTGAGAATTATGGTCACTTGTTCCAGTTCAGGCTTCCATGTACTGTCTATCGTCATAATAAAAACACATTACAAATGACAAAGGCAGAGCTCTGGGAGTGAATAATCCTTTGACTCTTGTCTCAGCAGTGCAAACTGTGATAGACAGTCTGAAGGGCAAATAAATAAATAAATACTAAAAAAAAACTTAGCAGGGGGAATGCAAATTTTACAAAAAAAAAAAAAATTAAATGAAGAGGTCTGCTGGCTCCAGTGAGTTATTTCTCTGTATATATATATATTTTTGTTTATACATATACAATTCCAACTGATGATAATTTGTGCTGTTTGCATCCTAAATCTGGAAGCATTTTTCATTTTAATAACTGGTCTATTGGTTCATATTTCACTGAGTTGCATAGAACATTGTGTTCTCACAACAATTTTCTGTTTTTCAGATTTCAAGCCAACACAGCTGGAAGTCAATTATTCTTGTATACTTTCTCAATTTTTATTAGTTTCTGAGTTTCATCTGAATTCTCAGGAATGTTAACTGACTGATTTTGTGATAGAGAAGACTTTTCAGGGTATGTGGTCAGTTCCAAAAAACAGTGTCCTTTGGATTTCAGCTAGACTCACGATGCAAGGCTATTCTCCAAGGTGCTGATACCATCTAATCTTCATGGACTCCAGTTAAACCACAACCTTTATTTTCCTCATTTGTCAAATCTCAGTCCTTACATTTTCTCAGTTTTGTAACCAGTTTAAGTGATACTAGCTGTGCTACCCTTCTAGGACGGGTTCAGATCTAAGTAATCTACATAAATCTCAGAGCTAATGTTTGCAATGCACCGTTGAAGTGTATTTTGTAATGCAAGTAGTAATAAAATGCATTTCATTTATCATTGAAACAGTTGCTGCATCACTTGTACATTTGTAGTAATAAAATGCATTACCATGAACGTTTGTCATACGCCATCTGTTGAAATGAAAGAGACATAGCAACTGGAAGGATACACAGGCACTTATTCTTATTTTAACATAGATTTTTGCATTTTCTGGAAACACATGGATTTGCCGACAATATCTAGAATTATTATAATATTAATATTAAGCTTGTAATTACCTTATGTAATGTCTCTTTGCTTGTGTTCTTTAGTAAATGCAGGATTGTTGTAACTAAAGGTTTTCTCTGCAGGCCATTTCTTAGTAACAGGTAATTTTTTCATTTCCAAAAACCTTCATGTTTAAGTAGGTTTATTTATTTTCCTTTTTCTGTAATATTGCTCTGGATTGAAAATTAAACCTCCAGCTGCCTTAATTCTGTTGTAAGGCAATTTATTGCAACCTCAGTGTCAGCAAGCACCAAACAGTTATGTTTTGATTTACATATAATAACTGACACTAAAACTGTGTGTCAATTTTACAATTATGAAACATTAAATTCACTATATAGAATTTTGATAGATTTCTAAGTTTCTTTTCGTGTGGAAAACAAGGAATAATGCCTTATTCACACTGTTTTTAAAATATGTTCTTTTCTTCAGCTGTGCAATGCATGTAATCTGTCACAGACCAGTAAAATTAATTTGATTTATCCCTCTCATTCAAATCACCATGGAGGCATGTAGTGTGTTTTTTAAAAATGTGACATGCTGCTAATTTTCCAAAGGAAGACATACAAAAACACTCCACTATGCACCTTAATGTGCTTTCTCCACAGGAAGATATAATAACATTGGAAACGACCATTCACAACCACACCTCACCAGCACCCCCTGGTCTTTCTTATTTCTTGACAGCTGCAGAATAGGCTGGGATATTCACTTTCCAAGCACTGTGGAGCTTCAGGTTTCCTTTCTGTCTTACAAAATCTTTAGAGTTGCTAATGTCAAGATCATCATTGGCAAAGTAGGGATTGTACTACCAGAAAACGTTTGAAGCCTCAACAAAATGTCTACACAGTATGTCTACAATAATTGTTGTTGTTTTTTTAAAATCAAAGATCTTTATTAAAATACTAAATGACAGGCTGATGCATGTGGAATTAAGTCATATAAATGCCTATAGACAGCACTAAACCCCCTTCCTCTTATGTCAATGGCAATGGAAGTGAAACTCAAATTGTTTTGTGATTTTTTTATTTTTTTTGCAAAGTGAAACCCAGTTTTGCTGCGAATTTATGACTCTTTGCTATTCATGATGGACCAAACAAATTTACAAGGGTCACTGTACACTTTATTAGGTCTAAAACAATTACAGTTTATTGTAAGAAAATATATAGAAGAGTCTTACGAATCAGGATCTCCAGAGGACTGATATGGCCTCTCTATAGCTTGAGGTTTTTTTTTTTTCCTGCTACAGAATCAAATATTTTATCCAGAATTTCTAAGCATAATTATTAAATTTCTTCTGCTTAAGGTGGTCTGCAACAAAGATCTTGCTTGGCTTGGAAAGAAGACTGTCTTAATCTTTCTTGGCAAGAAAATATATATTTTTGTTGATGTGTATAATCTATGCAACATTAAGTTTTGTGATTGAGATTTCAGATTGATAGAACCTTTCTTACTTTTCAGTATTTTTGGTCCTGTTATCTAAAATAGAAAATGAGAGCAGCTTTTCTACCACCGGAACCTCGAGAACTTTTGGTTGTCTTTCCCAGGGAGTAGGCTGGGCAAATTATAGTAATATTACAATCCACAGATAACCTATAACCCATATGTAGCTTTTTTAATTCATAGTGTATATACTTTGAAATGATAAAAGTGTTGAAGTGTACTTTGGAAACCCTTTGAAAACAGCAATACGTCTTGTGAAAAGATCAGACTTGACACACTTAACAAGGTTTGGGGCAGCCACCCATATATTATCCCTGGCTGCAATGGGTTTGTTTTTTTGTCAGAAGTGTCTCTGTTGGAGTCCAGACATGAACTGATGGGGGATAGTAAAGATGGTGGCTTAAAGTAGTCAGACCAAAAAGTAACCTTCTTCTGATGTTAATCAAGGCACTGGAACCAGAAGTGACGTCATCCTAGGCGTCAAAACTGGAAGTGATGTCTTCCTATGTGCTGGAACCAGAAGTGACACCATCAACGTTGAGTCAGACAGGTTTCACTGCGGCTTGTCTGCAGAGATAACAGTAGAAATTTTAGTGCACCCCGCCACCCCCTGGCCTGGCATGGAATTACCTTTGCTTGGTCCATACAACGTCCTCCTACTCACACATGTATGACAGTCTGCATAATGCCTCACTGAGACAGTGACAGTCAAGTTAGAAGTTTTCTTTCATTTTAATTTTTTTGATTTATAGTCTATCTATCTATCTATCTATCTATCTATCTATCTATCTATCTATCTATCTATCTATCTATCCATCCATCCATTTTCCAACCCGCTGAATCCAAACACAGGGTCACGGGGTCTGCCGGAGCCAATCCCAGCCAACACAGGGTACAAGGCAGGAACCAATCCTGGGCAGGGTGCCAACCCACTGCAGATCGATCTATCTATCTATCTATCTATCTATCTATCTATCTATCTATCTATCTATCTATCTATCTATCTATCTATCTATCTATCTATCAATATAGTGTGTTAAAGATAAGAAAAAGGTCTGCAATACACTGTTAATATAGAGATGGTCACATGTTAATGTTGTTGTATTAATGTTGTTCTTATTTATAAAATGTATTTAAAACAGAAAGATATATTTGAGGCATTAACAAAACTACTGATTAAAAACTGAAAAAGTCATCAAATACAAAGCGTGAAGAATATAAACCCATATATTGCTGTATTTTTAAGTTTGTGTCCTGCTCTGACCAGCTTTACCGCCATTATGGAGACCTCATAGCAAACTAACATAAGTTGAGGAGCCACAAAGGTGGTAACTGAGCTTAACAATTTTTTAATTGTTTTAGATAGAAAAAAGCTTATCTATATAGTATCTAAATTTTTCCAGTTTTCAGCATATTTTGGGAAAAATATGAAGTCTTTGTGTATTTGTTACTTGAACTACACAAAAATATTTAAAGATAAAGGATATGTGTTTGTGAAAATTAAAAGTAAAGTACATTCGAAAGGATGACACAGCTCACAAAAGTGCCATTTTACACATGAAATGAGGTCAAAGGTCAGAGTTATGTCACAACTTGACTAATATAGTGTGGTACATGGCCGGCCGTTCATCCCGGCCAATACCTCCAGGCCGCCAGATGGAGCCCTCCTTGCAGCATAGAGGTGCCCCGAATGCCAGCTGGGAATTATGGACAATGGACTTTTAATGCACAGCCCTGCTAGATACCATGGGGGCTGCCAGGAGTCACTGCAGGGAGGCCTAGAGACTATTTGCCTTACGCCCAGGAAGTACGTCATAGTCACGTGGACAAAGGGAAAAATGTGCTTCCTGGGTGAAGAAGAGAAGGATTTTTATCTGACCCAGAAGTGTTCCAGGTCACATGGACAGAGAGGGTGAAACGCTTCCGGGTCAAGGAGTATAAAGGACTGGGGAAATTCCAGACGGACTAGCTGAGGTGGGAGGCAGGATGGCTAAGCGTCTGGGAGTTTGGAGGATTGGTTATTGTTTATTTGTTTATTGAGTATTGTGGAGAGGAGCGTGCTTTGTGCACATTATTATTATAATAAATAATAATTGGACTTTTTATCTGGTGTCTGACATGTGGTCTGAGGGTACAAGGGTGCGAGAAAGCCCTTATCTGTCACAGTAGGCAACAACGTTTTGTCCAGTTTGTCTCCTTAGGACTTACCTTTTGGGCAGGCACTAAGGAGCTTACGTGCCATCTTTCCCATACCATTTTAACACAGAAAGATTGCTAATGAGCAAGCAAGACTTTTATCCATCATCAGCTTACTACCTTATGATTTGCTAACTTGCATGAATGTAAGTTTGGACAGTGTTATGTTTTATATGCATTACTCATGAGTTTTCTTTTTCACACAAGGACCAACTCTGGTAATCCTTAGATATTACAAAACTCAACAACTTGTTGCCTACCACAAATGATGAGCAAGTGATCGTAGTTTCATTTTACAAAATTAATGTTAAAGTTTTTTCTTATAATTTTGCAATCATGAAATGTGAAATACACAAAAAGAGCATTTTTAGATTTTTAAGGGTGTATTGAGGGTAGAAACCAACAAATTGTACACCATTTTGAACTGTTAATGCCTTAGAGAAAAGATCCAGATAAAAATAAAGAAGGAAAAGTATGACATGAAAATACAACAAGGCTAATAAAAAACGCAGGCTCCCTGCTGGTCTTGGGGAGTGTTAATGAGGGTTCAGGCATGCATGGGATGATGGGGGGGGTATTACAAAAAATATTCAAGATATTGTAAAAATAAGTTAAAAAGTACAGTAGCCATCTCAAAATGAAAAGCATTTATCGTACTAAAAAAAAGTATAAAGCACACCTAAATCGCTTAGATTCTATTATGTCATTAAGTGGCAAAATACAGTTAATTCATGGATTCTCAATGTATTCTCAAGGTAAATGCCTGTTAAAAACATGTTTTTCAAATTTTAAAGGTTTTAAATACTTCAAATCAGTACTGAAATCCTAAAAGAAGCAGCTACCTCATACAAATACCACTTAAGTGATCTCATCATCACCCAGTGGAACACATAGAGAGAATTAAAGGCATTTTTATTAGTGAGTTTATGTGTACAGAAATTTCATGTTAAGTTTCAAATTTGTCTTCACCACAGTTAATTCTCAGCCACTTCCACATGATTTCGGTGGGGCAGTAGTAGCACTGTTGCCTTGCAATGTGAAGACCAGGCTTCATGTCTCTGGTGTTCCCTTCACAGAGTTTCCATGTTCTCCCTGTGCCTGCAAGTGTTTCCTCTAGGTGCTCCGGTTTCCTCCCCATGTCCAAAGACATGCCGGTGACATACCCCTACTCTCTCTTCTGTTTCTTTTTCCGGTTTCTTTGGTGCCTGCGCCACCTCCACCTACTCAAAGCATCATGGTGCTCCAACAATGATGGATGGATTAAAAGGCAGAAGTCTACATGACCATCATCATCAAGCCCTTCCGTGAGAACCCTAAATCCAAAGAGAACTGTTTCATTTATGTTAGGTAGAATGCCCAGAGGGGACTGGGCAATCTAATGGTCTGGAATCCCTACATATTTTATTTTTATCTCCAGCCGTCTGGAGGTTTTTTTTTTTTGTTTTTTCTGTCCACCCTGGCCATTGGACCTTATTCTTATTCTATGTTAATTAATGTTGACTTATTTTCTTATTGTGTCTTTTATTTTTCTATTCTTTATTATGTAAAGCATTTTGAGCTACTGTTTGTATGGAAATGTGTTATATAAATAAATGTTGTTGTTGTTGCTCAATTGGCCCTGTGGGGTATTGCACAAAAGTAGAATTAAGAAAGCCAGGATAACAGAACAGTCGCGGCTTGACCTAGTTTAATCAGTGCATCCTGGCTTAATCCGTTGCACGTTTGCTGAGCCAGGATGAGAACGCGGATATGTTAAGCCAGGTGTATATAGTTTGGATAAATGCGCGTTCATGGTATTCTTAAAAAGATCACGAAATCGATCACAGAATCACCGATGCAAAAATGGACAAAACCTGTGCGGCATACTTTTCGCCTAATGAGCAACAGCTTCTTATGGAAACGTATGAAGAAGTGAAACATATAATATGTAAAAAAGGCAATACAGCTGCTGTAATAAAGCAAAGAGAGAATGCCTGGCAAACAATAGCGGACCGATTGAATGCGTAAGTAGTCCAAATAACCAGTGCTCCACTGAAACCCTCATAATTACAATTCAAGGAGTTACTTGTCATTTTCAAAAATAATTGTATACTTTGCCTTAAATGTGTCCAGTGGACATGCATTTAACATGAAGAATAATTGCAAACACTTACCCACTATATGCATCTATTTGATATATTTAGTTTATTTTATGTCTCTAATGTGTTTAATCCTTTTACTCTTATCTATTTGTATGTAGGTTTTGTTTCTAATTAATTTGATGTAATCTATAATCAGATAATTTGCTCTATTTTTATCCATCTAATCTATTTTATCATTTGTATCTTTCTATTCCTCTTAAAGAACAAACATGTCTGGCCAAAAAAGGACTTGGCAGCAAGTCAAGATTAAATACAAGAATATTTTGCAGGCTGGTAAGTGACTTGTTTGCTGAGAACATAGGTGACATGTTTGCTGACATTTTATTATCTGTGCTGATTTTAGCCATAAAAAAGAAAAGTCATATTACTGGTACGGGGTGGCCCTCCACCCCAAGACTTCCCCCCAGCAGAGGAGCTGGCCCTGGACTTAAATAAAGGGAAGCCAGTGATTGAAGGGATCCAGGGAGGGACAGCCACTGACTCTGGCCCAGCAAGGGATACTGGCCTCTTCATACAATGTACATTATTGCCATACTACTGCGCATGGAAAATATTAAAATCCATTTATATTTTGTTATGTGGACTGTGTGACTTTGCTTTACCTTGCAGTGGCTGGTAACACTCTTACACTTTTGGATCCCCCAGACTATGATTTGCCGGTGAGTATTCTTTATTAAATCATTGGCTTTGCGTGTTCTGTCAAAAATATCAATACCAGTAATGAATATGGCAGAGGGAAGCCACATCTACAGCAGTGGAGTGCACTTCTGCCGATGATGAGACCGTGTCGTTGGACTCTAGAAGGCTCGAGGTATCATGTCAATTTTGTGGAAATGGACACATTTTTAAGTTTATAATAGATAAGAAGTCAGGAAGTGGTACTAATAGAAAATATCATTTGTTAAAGGATCCTGACATTGGGCAGTCTGATAAGCAGCCTGGTAACATAGTGAGTATTGCCTAAAGTAAATTTACATTATGCAAAAATTGTGCTATGCTAACAAAAAGGTGTTCACAGAATTCACAAACTGTCAGACATCTCTACACAACACATCTTAAGAGACAGATCGAGCTTTCAGAAGTCAAGATTGATGTGAACAAAAGAAAGCTGCAGGACATGGACCTTGACATGCAAATTAAACGCAAGACACTGAGGAAACTAGAACTGGAAATCCAGAAACTACAAACAGAAGTAAGTGACTTCAGTTCATACTGTAACCATGACTGTAACCCAATGTATTAATCATCATAATTTGTTCTGTCCACAGCTCCAAGCTGACAAGTGATAACAGCAAAATAATAAAAGAAAAATATTCCAAAACCATTGTGGTCTTCTACAATTGTTTTATGACTGTCAGGTACACTTTATAGTGATCGATCCAGTGAAGTGGAACTAGAATTTGGGAAGATAACCACAGTGTGTGCTACTGATGCCAAATAAAATGCATGTACACATGAAAAGTTATATAGCCTACATTATCCTTTATTAAGGGATGGGCTAAATCAAAACTAAATTAACTGAAATAATTTGCAATGTATTGTTCTCTAACAAGTCTACCATTTCTGTTATCTGGGAATATGGCAGCATTGTCCCAATCAACATCCAAAGCAACTCTGGGAGCCCTTTCTTTTCTTAGGCTGGCAATATTGTGCAGCACTGTGCAGGCAACAGTCACGTCGCATGCTCTGTCTGGGAAGACCCTCAGGTGGTGCAGGCACTGAAATCGGGATTTCAGGAGGCCGAAGGTCATTTCAATTCGAGCCCTGGTTTTGGCATGGGCATGGTTGTAAGCTTGCTGTGCTGGGGTTTGGGGGTCTGTAAGGGAGTCATCAGAAATGTCTCACAGGCATAACCTTTGTCGCCCAGCAGCACACCAGAGAACTCACCTGTGAATACAAAACATAATTCTTACAAGTACTGTACTCTTGCTGTTCAAGGTGCTTAAAAAATGGGGTGGTTTACCTAGAGAGAGTCTCTGGTAAATTCTACTGGCCGAAAGATTCTGGAGTCGTGGACTGAGCCAGGCCACTTTGCCTCTAAATTTGTGATAAGGCAGTCAGCATCACAGATCATCTGTAACAATATATAGCCTATTAAGGTAATTTAATGCACAGAATAATTATGTAGCTGACAGTAACCATTACTTATTCTTACCTGAACATTGACACTGTGGAAGGATTTCCTGTTCACATAATCTCCCTCATGTGCCCCTGAGGGGCGTTGGATACGAATATGGGTGCAATCCACTGTACCAATTACATTAGGAAAAGCTATAACACAAAACAATGACTGTCATACTGTGACTGTGCTAATGTAACATTTTGTAGTAATCTGTTATTATTCATGTTACCTGCAATCTTGTAGAACTCCTCCTTGATGTGGATGAATCTTCTGTGGCCAGGAAGGTGATAAATATGTGCACAAGAGATTTCAATGCCAGACTTACTTTTCTTATTGTGCGGCAAATAGTGGCTTTATTGAGGTTTTCTGCATCACCGACAGAATACAGAAACATGCCACTTGCAAAGAATCGCAGTGCTATGCAGACCATCTGTGGGACAGTGAGAGCCTGGCTCCGTGCGTCCTGTGCTGTATGTTTGGACCCAGCAGCCTACACAAATATCTGATGCCATCACTTGAGAATCTGTACCTCTCAGTCAGATATTCGTCTGAAAAGGCCAATGGGTCTGCCCTATCTCGGAAGACTCTTTCATGCCTGAATGCTCGTCTGAGTATTAAAACTTCCTCATCAACTACATCATTCAACAAAGGGCAAGCCATTGTGGATAGGAAACACACAAATCTTTAGTCTATATATACTACGTATTGACCTCGTTACGGACTTAATTGAAACCACATTTGCAAATTGAGGAGCCATTTCTTATTATCTCATCAACTGCAATAAAATATAATATATTGATATTTTTTATCATTCAACAATACATTTCTACTGTATACTTGCATATATAGATATACATAGTCTATATTCTATTTCTCATATTGTATAGTATAGTTCTTTTGCACTGTGTTGGCATTCATTGTGGACAGCAAAGTAATAATTGCTCAGGAAAATGTGCTTTCCTCACTGGGTGTTTTAAATCTCTTTAAATCTCGAATAATATATATATTCATCAAACCTCTGACAGTGAAATGAACAGCAGTTTTCAATAATAACTAAAATAACAGTACGCATAAATAGATGAATGACAGTATATCTAGTTTTTTAATGCAGGACCATGAAATGACTAAAACACATTAATATCTAGTAGGATTTAGGGAGGAACTAGCCGATAAATCACTAAGATTAATCTTAGCCTGGTTGTTAGCCTGCTCTGGAACAGGCTAGCTGCAAAGTGTAAATCTCCATAGTAACTTAATGTAGATTAATTTAGCCTCCCTTCATGGAACCGAGTCAGGGCTAAATTCAGCCCGGATAACCAGAAAATCCCAGCTTAATTCCTTATCTTGGTTTTGTGCAATACCCCCCTGGTGTTCATGTGTGTTTGTTTACCCTTAGATGGACTGGAGCCCTGGCTAGGGATTGTTCCTGCCTTGCACCTGATACTTGCTGGGATATGCTCCATGTTTCGTGAGAACTTGCTCAGGACAAATGTGTTTGGAAAAATGATGTAGAACATTCTAGAATGTTTTTACATTTTTGGTAGTATGGTACATGTTTAAGACCTATTTGTATCCAAATAAATATGTAAAATTATGAATGGGGTCTGTAGATTGTCACAAAAACAATCAAGAGACATCACAAAGGTTTGGGGCAGCTACCTGTATAATATGCCTTGGCTGTAAAATGGGTAAATTGTTGAGATATGATCACAGGTTTGAGTCCAGAACAGAACTGATGGTATGGAGGCAAGATGGTGGTTTTAAAGGCCAGTATAGGAAGTGTCGTTATCGGGGCTGGAACTGGAAGTGATTTCACCAGTATCGGAAACAACATCATCAACAGCGCCAGAATCAGAAGTGACGTCTTCGGGACTGGAAGTGACGTCTTCAGTGGCACCTGCACTGGAAGTGATGTTATCAATGGCCCACAGTACCGGAAGTGTCATCATCAATGGCGCCGGAACCTAGCAGAATTTTCCGTGGATGGTCTGCAGAGGATTGAGAGAGAGAGTTAGTGCAGCTCGCCACCCCCAGGTCTGGTGTGGTACTACTATTATTCAGGCCCTCTAGCTGCCTCCCAATCACACGTGTGTGACTAGATATATATACTGTATATGTATTTTTAATATTTTCACATAGTTGCACTATACATTTATATTACTACATCAATATTTTTTCAAATAATCTGCATTCCTTTAGAATTTCAGTATTGCTTTGAAACATTTTAACTTTTTAAGGTGCAAAAGCATTTTTTAATAGACATATACCCTGAGTATACAGGGAGTATCTGTTCATTAACAGTGTTTTAGAACTTAATGACTTAATAGAAATTAAGATTTTAGGGGCATTTTGAGCATGTGAGTTCTTTTTTTTTAAATGATGGAACGATTGTCATCTTAAGGTTTTCTGTCTGGCACACATTGCTGCCATACCTTTTACCATATTTTTATGATTTGTCTTTTATCAGTGTTAGACAAAATTGGCAGTAAAACCAATCACATACATGCCAGAAAAAAAATCCCCAAGTTTTCGTACAATAAAGAAAAATGTTGAAGGTTAGATGAAAACACAGGGAGAAAAATGGTTTTATACATTAAGTAAACACATTTCATCTTATGTCAATGGTATGAATATCACCGGAAACACCATAGTTTTCAAGAAATCGTTTGCAAAGTGAGAGGTTTTGCCCCGCTCACTGGCTCAACACTACCTAACATGTTTCTTTTATGCCATGGAGGTCGCATCTCTCCACCTCTTTGTTGAGGTTTCAGTAGAGCATTTACTTGGCACAAGTACATTCACATTTCTTAGTTCTTTCTAAATGAGAAAAAACTGATTTAACAAGGATGGTAATTATGTAAAAAAAGGTTAGTAACTTGGGATACTTTTAGCTCCCTTTTAAAGGAAGCAATGTTTTATTAAATCACCTTAATTATTACCATGATTTTTGTTTTGTTTGTTTATTGCATTTTCTTTTCTTTCTTTTTTGTTGTACACCACACTTTATTTTATTATTTTCAACTAAGTCTGGTAGGTAACAATGACTGTGCTCCTTGAACTCTGAGAGAAGAGTAAACAGAAAATAATACAAGGCAGAAACAACATTTATTTGTAGTACATTTTCATACAAAGGATGTAGCTCAAAGTGCTTTACAGCTTGTCGAAAAATGTAGTTACATGCAAAGAAAACCAAATTAAAATTAGATAAAAATATCAATGTATAAATCTTATACAACACATAGAAAAATAATGTACACATACTGTTCATATAGAAATATATTAAGAAATAAAGACCTTAAAATATAGAATTTTGAGAGAGAGACACATGTTCATTTGCTTTTGACAGGGAACCTGTAGCCCCCGAGACCCTCTATTATCCAAGCTGAACAGTCTTGCTTTTCACCATGCCTCATAATCTATCTCCATTTATGTTCTCTTCATTATTAAAAGTTTTCATTTTGTTTCACTGTCAGCCAGGACCTGTCAAGCAGGATATTCAATGTTAGAATAAATGTTGGGAGGCTGAAAGTTGTATGGAGATGATTGGTTTTATCACTTGGATGTGTCTTATGGACTTGTAAAAGCCTTTTGAACACAAATGCAGCCTGTTTAAATATAGTAGCTTACTAAATGAATTTCTTCATTTTCATCCTAATTATACTGGAGAGCCAAAAGCACTGCAGATATGCTAGAAGGACAGCCTTTGTATAGCAACTGCTGTTAATAATTGGATGTCAGCACTGCTGAAATCTCTATTAATGCTAGGAATCCAAGAAAAATGCCATCACTTTGTTTTCGTATTATATAGAAAATATTGTATAAGTACAGATAAGGTGTATTGATGGTTACTGACTACAGTGTCAGTGTGTTGCATACAATTTAAATCAAGTCATTTTCACTCCTTACTTTCTTTTTACTACTCCTTCTGCCGGATCTGCACACTGATTTGTATCTGTTCAGCAATCACTCTGATTTTAAACAGATTCTTTTTCAAACACAGAAAACATTACAAGCTGTGATTCAGAAATTTCAAGTAATATCCAATGCTTTTCTTTTAATAAGTATGTTTTTTATATATAATTTAGCACAGTGGTTCATGTCCTGGAGGTCACAGAATTTTGAAAAGTCCTTTTCCTTTTGAGCACCCCACAGCATTGATTTTAAAATGTGCATGCTGCAAATTGAGAGGTTAAGACTTTCACTTGATAGTGCTGTGCATTGTTTTAACAGGCTGAGAAGGAGCTGCATTAAAAAGAAATCGACAAAATATTAATCAAAAATGAAATTAGATGCCAATTGGCCCCATGCAACCCTGAAGTGGATGATGAGGTTGTAAAATAGATTGATGGCTGGATGGATGGATGGAAGAGTGTAAGGTATGTTGGATATTAACATTCCTACAAAATTCCATGATTAATTTCTAGTCCTACCATCAATAATTCCTTTCATCTGTATTGAGAGAAAAAACAGCAAACATAATAGACCACATAACAATTTTCTTTCTAACACATATTAATTTGTATCTAAAACATGGAGTATTTCATACCTTCCATTGACCGAATTGGACAGTCTGGCTGTTTGCCATACTTCTTAACCAATCCTCTTTCATTTTCCCTTGACTATTAATAATTTTCACTTATCTTTTGATAATTTCATTATGTCTTAAAATTAGCTTGAAAGCCTTATGCAGTATATTTTATGTTAAAATAGCAGTTTTATCACTTTAGTGCATGCAGTGAGAATGTAAACAAGTTTAAATGTGACAAGCTCACTAAACAATTTTCAGTTTTAATTCTTCATTGTAGAGGGTTGGGTGTGGCTGTCCTTGCAATATTCAACGTAAGGCAGAAATGAACCCTTTACTCACGACAGGGCACACCCCCACAGGGCCAAGTTAGAGTGATCAACGAACATGATGCATATCTTGATGTAATTGGAAGCTAGAATTCCCAAAGAGAAGAAGGGAGGTGCTATTGATCTGTGCTAAGCTCTGGTTCCTGGAGTTGTTAGGCAGCATCAATATCCATTATGTTAGCAAGCCACTGCTAAACAGCTATGTACAATCGAAAAAAAAGAAAAACAGAATGTAGTCCATAATGTAACGATTACTGTATTCTCATATGGTCTATTTCCATTTACAAGTGCAGAGAGAATACAATGTATACAAATATTGTGTACTTTTATTAAAACCTAAAATAACACACAAAAAAACAATGCTGAAGGCAACCTCCACCAAAAAAAAAACCATGCAACTAAACCATGATGTTTGCAGCAGACAGAAAGGGAACAAACTGCCTGATTTCTATTTAGGATTTAATAATTAATAGATTGTCAAGAAAAAGACAGCAGTTGGCCTTGTCCTTTACGGGAGATGGACATCTGAAGTGGAGCTCCATTGCAGCAGCTTTATTTTTTCTCTTATTTCTTATTATCTTGTATTTACCCAACCCGGGGAATTTCTACCACAGCATAGAAACATGAGTAACAAGAAAGGGGGTCAGAAAGAAACGGAAAAGAAACCTAAAACTACACCCAAGTCTAAGCAGACATCAAGCCCAAGTGCAAGGTATGGCCTTTCAGAGACTGACCTGGAACAGGCAGGTGAAAGCACAGACTTCCCAGGACCCCGCTCCACTGCATCATCTCCAGTCGAGAACAAAAAGAGGATCTAAGGTGCAAGTGATGCAGGTCACAATAGCTCACTGATTCCAGAAGATCAATTGAAACTAGAAATGGCCTTGCAGTCCGCGTATTCATCTACTCATCGAGGGCCGGAAGTATCGACTGTAATGGGGGTTGTCACTTCACCTGCAGAGCACAAAAGCCAAAACAATTTGTCCAAACCGAAGGAAATGATTGCAACAGTGGCCACGGCCATAAATGAGCTCAAGAAAGACATTCAGAAAAATATGAAGAAAGAAATAAATGGCTTGCTCAAGACAAATGAGAAGCTGCGGCTGGAGCTGCAAGAGATGTGGCAGGAATATAAAGACTTGGAAAAACGTATATAAAATCATTTTGATGCAGCCGTTAAAGGTATGCTGGGAAAAATTGAGGAACACATTCAGGAAAATGCGCCAAAACTGATAAAACTTGCCAATCAGCTGGAAGATGACTCGAATTGAAACAGCAGAACATCTGGCATCTACCACCGATGGAAAAGCTACAGCTGTGAATTCCGAATGCAAAAAACTCGGAGACAGACTTGCAGCTCTTGAAGATGGATGCAGAAAGAATAATATTAGAATCGAAGGTCTACCTGAGAATCGTGAAAGTCTAAACCCAGTGAAACTCGTAGCTGAACTATTCTCAAAAATAATTGGAGAGGATTTTAAATCAGATATCGAGATAGTGGCAGCTTATCGCATACGTGGATCAAATACCTCTAAACCTAGGACTCTAATTGTCTGCTTCGAGAGATTACAATTTAAGCTTAATGTAATGGCTTCTCAGACACAAACAAGAAATTATATATGAAAATAACCACATTCATATTTTCCCTGATTTCTCACCCTCAACAGTTGCTAAACATGCAGCTTTTTAGAACATTAAACAGCAGCTACGGAAAGCAGATATCAGATACATCCTCTTGTATCCTGGCAAACTGAAAGTGGATATTCAAGACAAATATTACATCTTCTCCTCCACGAAGGAAGCAGAAAAGGAATAAAGAAAGCTGATCCCGACACATTTTTGAAATACGATTGTGAGTTGCATCCTGTCATGGCATGTCAAGAAAATATTACCTGCTGTCTGATCTGCTTGCAATGATATGGGTACCATAATTATACATCCTTTTCTCTTCTCGGCCAGTTTTTGTTTATGTTTTAATTGCAATTACATGCATATGTGTGGAAGAAATTAAAGTAGTTTTGTTTTTTTTTAACTATTCTAAAGAAGACTGTTTAATATCATACCCTTGGTTTATTTTTATTGTTATTATTGCATTAGGGTTTACTATGCTTATCCAAGGCCACTTTTTAACACCATTCCCTGGGTTTATTGTCTTAATATTTCAAGAATGTTAAAAATTATATTTTATGCTTATATTATTTAGACTTCATCAGCAATAGATATCTCTATTTTTTAATCCTCAAACGCCGCTTCTTGGAGGCATGTTTTGTTTTGGACGTGCTCTGTCTCTAGGTATGTCAGAGAACTGGATCTTTGTGAAGTGCAATAACACATTCCTTCTACTCACCAATGCATCATTGCTACTCAAGAACTGATTATTTCTTTATAGATAATAATTTCTTGCCTACGATTAAATCTTGCAAGTACGACGCTATTGTTATTTCCAACCATGCCCCTCTGATCTTGGAGCTAAAATCATTATGCCCCACATACTTATCTCGCAGATGGCGTCTTAACCCACTTCTATTAGCAGGTGAGATCTTTACAGAATTTATATCAAAACAAATCAGTTTCTTCCTAGAGACAATTACATCCTCAGAAGTCTCTGCAGGAATACTCTGGGAAACTCTAAAGGCATTCTTAAGAGGACAGATTATTTCCTATCTTTCCCACAGAAATAAATTAGAAACCAAGAAGATATCAGAGCGAACCAGCAAAATTACAAGAATAGATCAAGAATATGTCAGGTGTCCAAGTGAGGCTCTTCATAGGAAAAGACAGGCTCTGCATTCAGAGCTCAACCTCTTAACAACCAAAGAAACTGAACAACTCATTTTTAAATCAAGACTTCATTACTATGAACACCGAGAGAAAGCTAATAAGCTCTTAGCTCCACAAATCCACAAGCAAGAAGTTCGCAATGCAATCCCAGCAATCACCAACATGAACGGAGATAAAATCATTGACCATAAAAATATAATGCACACATTTAGAGACTACTATAAATCCTTATATTCTACTGAGTTCAAAGAAGACAGACACAATCTAATGCATCTCTGGATACATTGCAGATACCACAAATAGATACTTGTATTGCAGAGGAATTGGATAAACCTCTGGCGCTATCAGAATTACTAGATGCTATAAAGTCACTTCAGAGCAGGAAAACAGCAGGCCCTGATGGCTACCCTGTCGAATTTTATAAGAAATTCTCCACTCAGCTAGCTCCACTCTTATTAGCAACATTTACAGAAGCTAGAGACAATCAAATTCTTCCTCAAACTTTTCGCAAAGCATTAATCATCATCTTTCCTAAACAAAATAAGGACTTATTACAATGTGCATCATATAGACCAGTTTCACTTCTGAATAATGATGTTAAGATACTCTCCAAAGTCCTAGCTAGAAGGATGGAGAAAGTGCTGCCTTCGGTAATATCACAAGATCAAACTGGATTTATTAAAGTCAACACTTAGCTTCCAATCTCCAATGCCTGTCTAATGTAATATATTCACCTGCAAAGTCAAACACCCGAGAGATATTATTATCGTTGGATGCAGAAAAAGCATTTGATATGATTGAATGGAACTACCTTTTCACTACATTAGAGAATTTTTGGGTTTGGCCCAAACATTTGTGCTTGGATCAAACTACTGTATACCAATCCAGAAGCTTCAGTTTGTATTAACAACATTTGTTCAGACTACTTTAAACTAGAATGTGGTACCAGACAAGGATGCCCCTTGTCACCACTGCTATTTGCAATCGCCATTGAACCACTGGCAGTTCACTGTCGAAATGCTTATCAGATAAAGGGATTATCAGAGAAGGACTTGAACAGAAAATTTCTCTATATGCAGATGATATGGTACTGTATATATCAGACCCACAAAATACTGTGCCTGCAGTCTTAACAGCACTTACAGAATTTCAAAAGATCTCTGGTCTCAGAATTAATTTGAATAAAAGTGTGCTCTTTCCAGTGAATTCTCAAGCATACAATATTAGATTGGACACCTTCCCTTTTATTACTGCAGATCAGTTTAAATACCTAGGGGTAAATATCACAAGTAAACATAAAGCTCTTTATCAACAAAATTTCGCCGTCTGTATGGAAAAAATTAAGCAAGACTTGCATAGATGGTCAACCCTTCATCTCACTCTAGCTGGAAGAATTAACGTTGTTAAGATGAATATCCTTCCTAAGCTTCTCTTTTTATTTCAAAACATTCCAATATACATCAATAAATCATTTTTTAAGCAATTAGATTCTAACATACTGTAATATTATTTATTTGAAACTTAAAACATTCACATATCCAAAGAACAACCCTACAAAGACCTAAGGCAGAAGGTGGCATGGCTCTACCTAACTTTCAGTTTTATTACTGGGCAGCAAACATACAAGCTATAAAAACCTGGACACAAATAGATGAACATACACAGGATTGGTCCGCAATAGAAATAAAATCCTGCAGTACTTCTTTATATTCCCTGCTTTGTGCCCCAATAAATGCAAGTTATTGCCAATATACTAATAACCCAATTGTGCTTCACTCACTCAGAATATGGAACCAATGTAGAAAGCATTTTAAGATGGAGAATCTTTTATCTGTGGCACCTCTGCATGAGAACCACCTTTTTCAACCCTCGCAAACATATGCAGTTTTTAAAATATATGGAAAACATTTGGGATTAAATTGCTTAGAGATTTTTCTATAGACAACATATTTGCATCCTATGAACAATTACAATCCAAATTTAATTTTCCAGCAACACATTTCTTTCACTATCTTCAAATTAGAAACTTTGTTAAACAGAACTTGCCCAATTTTCCCCATCTCACACCTTTCTCTATGCTGGAAAAAATACTGCTCAGTTTCGAGTACTCAGACAGCATTTCTGCAATAAATACAATTATTTTACAGTCCCTCCCTTTCAAAGATCTAAGAGGACGATGGGGAAAAGGACTTCTCACTCAACATTATCATAAAAGGAGTGGAAGGTGGCAATGCAGAGAATTCATTCAAGCTCCATATGCGCAAAGCATACAATTATTCAACTCAAAATTATATATCGAGCACATCTGTCTCGCTTAAAATTGTCCAAAATGTTTCCAGGGCAAGATCCAACCTGCAAATGCTGCAATCAACTTCCAGCCTCACTGGGTCACATGTTTTGGGCCTGCACCAAATTAATATCATTCTGGACAAAAGTTTTTAAGTGCCTTTCAGATAGCCTTGGTGTCTCCTAACCCATTAACAGCTTTGTTTGTTGTTCTTCCAGATGGGCTTAAAAAGTGGAGAAGGACAAACAAACTGTGATTGCCATCACTACACTATTGGCATGCAGACTTATTTTATTAAACTCACCTCTTTTAAGTCAGTGGGTAACTGATGTTTTATATTATTTGAAATCTGTGCAGAACTTTTTCAAAACCTGGCAGGATCTAATCAATAATATTCTAGAATAAGCTGTTAAAGCACTGAGGAAGTAGATTCTCTTCCCATTTCTTTTTCTTCTCCATTTATCTTTCTCCACCTATTAAACTCATCAATGTATTTATTTTTACTAGCTTTAAGTTTTATTCTGATGGCCATGCTCTCTTTCTCAGGGGTGGGGGTTGATTTGTTTTCAGTCCTATTTAAAAAATAATCTTTTTGTATGGAATGATTACAATAAAATCAATACAATTAAAAAAAGACATACTGCCAATGCAGTATTTCACAAAACTGTATATGATGACACAGGAATCAATTATTCAATAAGCAGGATTTAAAAGGTCGATTGCTATTATTCCTTGAACACTGAGCCTCTTAGGCCGGTCAATCTGGATCAGTGGAAGTGCGTTTAAAAAACTGATAGATTTTACAAATTTGAATCATTTTATAGCAATTTGTGGCTTTATCGATTAAAAGACTTCCACCCAAACACATTAAACTCTGTACAACAATAATAATAATCCAATACTATAATAAAATGCATATCTTACCCTTAGTGCATGGTAGAGTGGTAAAATCATTGTAGAAGGTGCACCAGTCACAGCAGGTACAGCCACATTGGGACAATTTTGACAAGTTCTTACTTTCACAGCACATCTTTGAAATATGTTTACTTTGCAATTCTTTGGAGAGGTATGATGGTCCAGTGGTAGTGCTGCTTCCTTGCAACAAGGACTCCGGAGTCAGGTCCTACATGGAGTTTGCATGTTCTGCCCATGTCTGATATTTGCTGGAATAGGCTCCAGCTTCACAGTGCCTGTGTTCTGGATAAATGGGTTTAGAAAATGGATGTTACTTTTGGCTATTTGCAGGCAACCTAACAAAAAATGTTGTTCACTAACTGTCACTGAGGTGCAGAAACATTAAACCTCACAGAGGAGATAATCCATCCATCCATCCATTATCCAACCTGCTATATCCTAACTACAGGGTCACAGGGTCTGCTGGAGCCAATCCCAGCCAACACTGGGTGCAAGGCAGGAAACAAACCCCGGGCAGGTCAACAGCCCACCGCAGGATGAAATAATTTAATCCGAAAAACAGTAGAGATATTCATGATTATGAATTGCTTTTAACACCTGGAAAGGACAATCTTAGCATTCAATAGTGCAGATGATAGCATGTCTGAGTGCAAGTCAGCAGCATAGTGGTTCAAGTCCTGCCTGTACCCCATTTTATTTTATTTTATGTTTGTATACAAAATACATGAAGAAGAAAGGTTATTTAAAATGTAAAATAAACTGTTTATTACAATCAAATTATCTTTTATCACAGAAAAAATATTGTTTTACACTATTCAGTGTTTACTCATATCCATTTCTTACTAATTAAGATGTGCATTTATTTTATATTTTTTATTGTTTGAAAGCATAATATCTTCTCCTTTTTATCTTTATTTTATCTTTTATATCCCACACAACAAAGGAACAGTTTTTTAAGCAGCAAGGGTTTTTGCTGCTTATGGCAAAAAAAAGTCAAGCAACAAAGAAAGGATTAAAATGCTTATTTCAAGACTTTTTAGACTATGGACATGACTTTCAGAGCCATTGTACACACTGTTGTGCAATAAGCAACATGAATATTGACTGATTGAATACCTTTGTGTATGGATATGTACTGATATGTTCTTTCAAAGTGACATTAGGCAGAGAGTAAGGTTGAAGATGTTAACCTTATATCCCAACAAACTTTAAAAAGTCAGCATCTCCAAGTGAGAGTAAGAAGCAAAAGAAATGAAGACTACAGGGTCCGTGTTGTTATCCTCACACAAGAACTGTCCACTGTTGCACATTAAGTGCTTCAGTCAGCACCGTCTGTGACAGTTGCTAAACATCTAGGCAGTATGGTGTGATTGTCACACTCATTTACTTTGCTTCTGCCGTATTAACAATATTAAATTTGGAGTGAATACAAAACATGAGTCTGCTCCCCAGCTCCCCTACCTTGCATATGTGTTGTATGGATCTTCTTAATGATGAGTCTGAGTGTGGGAATAAACAAATATATGTTTTAAGGATAGGGTCATCCCATGATAACTGATATTATGATAACTGTGTGATCTATTCCATTTGAAAAATAACACAAGAAAAAAAAAATTGGCTTGCAGAATACAGACTTTAATTATTACTGTACTATTACTGGTAGTCTGAATTTTACAGCATGTGTCTGAATACTAAACTTGTTCCTTGGCACTCTGTATGTTTTAATAAAGTACAGTATTTGTGCTTTTTGAATGTAAATGATTTTAACATTAAATGGTCCGAGTCATCTGTACAAAAAATTCTACACATATCATTTTTGTATGGTTCTTATAGAAGATGTAGATTTTATACTGGGTGCCTTCCTTTTTAATAATTCCAGTCACCAAATTTCATCAGGCTAGTTATTATCTATAAAAATTGACCATTTTTTCTTGCATTTAATGTGCTTGTCCTGTGATGTTCATACATTACTATTAGAAGATTAATAAAGTATGAGTGGCTTGCTGCATGGTTTCAGACCATTGCTAGATAATAACTACGAACAATAGAAAAACATTTCTTCTTTCCTCCTTTAATGTATACTGATTAAAGAGCTTCAAGTTTACTTTAATTTGTAACTTTAAATAAGAAGACAGGTTAATTATACTGTAATATAATTAAAAAATGTTCACACAAGTTTCTGAACCTGCTTATTTTAGTAAAATAACACTAGAAAATTGTGGACTTGGAAAAGGCATTCGACCGTGTCCCTCGGGGAATCCTGTGGGGGGTGCTCCGGGAGTATGGGGTACCGGACCCCCTGATAAGAGCTGTTCGGTCTCTGTACAACCGTGTCAGAGCTTGGTCCGCATTGCCGGCAGTAAGTCGAACCCGTTTCCAGTGAGAGTTGGACTCCGCCAGGGCTGCCCTTTGTCACCGATTCTGTTCATAACTTTTATGGACAGAATTTCTAGGCGCAGCCAGGGTGTTGAAGGGGTCCGGTTTGGTGGACTCAGGATTGGGTCACTGCTTTTTGCAGATGATGTTGTCCTGTTTGCTTCATCAGGCCGTGATCTTCAGCTCTCTCTGGACCGGTTCGCAGCTGAGTGTGAAGCGGCTGGGATGAGAATCAGCACCTCAAATCCGAGCATGGTCCTCAGCCGGAAAAGGGTGGAGTGCCCTCTCAGGGTTGGGGGAGAGATCCTGCCCCAAGTGGAGGAGTTCAAGTATCTCGGGTCTTGTTCACGAGTGAGGGAAGAATGGAGCGTGAGATCGACAGGCGGATCGGTGCGGCGTCCGCAGTGATGCGGGCTCTGCATCGGTCTGTCGTGGTGAAAAAGGAGCTGAGCCGTAAGGCAAAGCTCTCAATTTACCAGTCGATCTACGCTCCTACCCTCACCTATGGTCATGAGCTATGGGTAGTGACCGAAAGAACGAGATCGCGAATACAAGCGGCTGAAATGAGTTTCCTCCGCAGGGTGTCTGGGCTTTCCCTTAAAGATAGGGTGAGAAGCTCAGTCATCCGGGAGGGGCTCAGAGTAGAGCCGCTGCTCCTCCGCATCGAGAGGAGTCAGATGAGGTGGCTCGGGCATCTGATCAGGATGCCTCCTGGACGCCTCCCTGGTGAGGTGTTCCGGGCACGTCCAAACGGGAGGAGGCCCCGGGGAAGACCCAGGACACGCTGGAGGGACTATGTCTCCCGGCTGGCCTGGGAACGCCTGGGATTCTCCCGGAAGAGCTGGAAGAAGTGGCGGGGAGAGGGAAGTCTGGGTCTCTCTGCTTAAGCTGCTGCCCCCGCGACCCGACCTCGGATAAGCGGAAGAGGATGGATGGATGGATGGACACTAGAAAATGATCCCTCAAAAAGCAGCACAAACAATGTTTATTTATTTATTCGGTCATTTTCAGTTCTGATCTTTTTGAGTGCCAATGCCTACCCTTAGTTTTTAGAGTGCTGAAAGCAAACTCTCTTTCACTTTCAGAGTTCTTTAATTAAGTCCTGCATCCCCACTGCCACAAATCTCCTTCTAACTTGTGTCAAATTTCTGGGCATATTCTGCCACCTCTTTGTAGTCTTATGCATTGCTTGTGCTTTATGTACTAAGCAATGTGTCTGACATTGCTTAAAAGTACAAATTACAGAAACTATTATTTAACTGTTATTTTTGCAGATGTAATGCTGGGTATGGTTTGTGGACAATAGTAGGACAATGTTAACATGCACACTTATTTCAACACATTATGAATAAGGTGATTATGAAGCATTCCAGACATGCGCAGGACTCAGCTAACTTACTCTTTATGTCTTACTGTACATGCAATTGATCTTTATTTATTAAAAAAATGAAATCTGAGACATTTAGTACAAAGTAGTTTAGTAGGATATAAACCTAAATCATTTTTGTCTTTGTAAAAGCATATGAATTTGAAGAACTTACACATAGCCAAGAGGTAATGATAGGAATGTAAAAAAGAGGTAAAAGTAATAAAGAATTTTGCCAACCTTAGGTAGGGTAAGACTAAAGGCTATCTCTTGACCAGTGAGGCATCATGGCAGTAATTCCCACCACAGTGCATCATCTATATATTGTACATAGCCACAGATACCTCCATTTCTTCTCTATCCTTTTTCCTTTCTCCGTGATGACATGTTCAGACATATTTGTACACCTCCAGTTAAGTTCACTTCCATGGATACTCTAAAACTCCTAAAGCCGCAGTATAACACTGGCTCATGATGATTACACTCTTGATCCTTAAATAATTCTCAGGAAGAACATGGGCAATATTTTTTCTTTGTTTCTGGATTCCAATTTTTCTTATAAACATGAAGAAACCCAGTGCTCAAAATTGTTTAATGAAAACACAGGTTTGAAATTGATTTATGGAATGTTATATATATATATTGTGACAGATAGGGGGTGCTGTCGACCCCTTGAACCCTCAGATCAAACGTCAGACACCAGATAAAAGTTCAGATATTGAATTTATTATAATAATAATGTGCACAAAGCACCCTCCACTCAATATTCATAAACAATAAACTAGTCACAATAAACAATAATCTCCAATTCACCCAGCAGCTCAGTCACCCTTCCTCCCAACTCGGCTCAGTCTGCTGGGGTTTCCCATCGTCCTTTTAAAGTCCTTGACCCAGAATTGCTTCTGATTCCTGCAGTCCATGTGATTCTTAACACTTCCGGGTCAGGTGAAAACTCCTTTTCTTAATCCCAGAAGTACATCATTTCCTCTGTCCCTGTGACCAGGACATACTTCTGGGGTATAAGGCAAATAAAAGTCTCTGAGCCTCCCTGTAGTGTCCCCTGGCAGCCCCCATGGTGTCCAGCAGGGCTGTGAAGGAAAACTCCAATGTCCATTATACCCTGCTGGAATTTGGGGCACCTCCATGCTGCCGGAAGGGCTCCATCTAGCAGTGTGGGGGTACTGGCCGGGCTGAACGGCTGGCCATATCCCACAATATATATATATACATATATACTAGGGGGGCAAGCCCCAGTTGCGGCCAGAATATTAGTAAAATCTGTACATGTACAAAAGAAAAACTATTATTTATAGGGGGATCGCGCGCCAACAAACAATCACCCCACCACAACCCGGGCTTGTGCTATGCGCCATCCACTTTGCATCTCTGTTTCTCACTTTGTGACGAGGGGGGCTGAACACACCCCAAGGAGACACAGTTGCTCCTCTGAACCCCCTCTTAAAAGATGATACAATGGGGAACAAATACAGTTTTTTTTACCTCCTCTTTGCTCAATCAGCTGCTGACTTGCTGCTGTTGCCGTGCCATGTGATCTGCATCTTGCACAGCACTTCAAACATTTAAAAGCCTGTACAGAAGCTGTTCTGCTCTTTGTCTTTTGTTTCTGGCCCCAGGCGTGGCTAAATCTCTTCTTGGCACAAACTTTCGTCTCGAGGGATATGAGTTCTTGATATTTTTTAGTTTATAATTTAAAAATTGAATAAGAATTTGAAAATCGAACAACATCACATTAAAGTTTGATAAATTTGGAAAAGAATGATACATATATATGTAGTTTTTAAAATAAGCCCAATTTAAAGAGTGACAAAAAATGTGACATAAAAACGTCACATAAAACCGTTGCACTTTTAGGCTTACGATTTTATTTATATAGAGTAGATATACATATATATATATGTATGTATGCTGTAGTTCAGGGTACGTACATCAGAACCACTGACTTGTTTATCCATATGTAATGGAATAAAACCCCAGTGTGATGCACAAGTCATCTTGGTGAGATAGCTGCAATGTACTTTTAAGGAATTTCCTATATTTTATGCATTTAACACATCACCCACCATTTGAAAATGTATACCGTTATGCATGCACATCAGAGGATCACCTTCCAGGCTTATCTGAGGTAAGAGATACTGCCCCAGGGCAAGAAGGGGAGTTCTTAATAACAGTATTGTCTCTTTTTACATTAACAGTGGTGAGAAGACACCCACTAAGAGCAATTGACTCTGCCCCTTCCAGATGGAGCAGCATGAACAACTGGATGCCCCAAGGAGAGTCATCTCAATGTGGACCCAAGCTGCAATCAGAACAGAGCTCCCATCGAGTGCCTGTCTTCTTTAATAATATTTAAGTTAAAATTAAATGAGATGAACCAGCTGGCACCCCAACAGTTCCTTGAAGTTTTCGAATGTCCTTCTACCCATCCACCACAGACACTTGACATCAATTCTAATCAGGTTAGTTTTTTGGATTACCTATTATAACCCATTACTGCATCTGTTTGCCTACACCATGGTAAGTTACTCTAGGCATCTGTCTCTGTTGCCAATGTCACAGACTGACCCACCTAAGATAGAGGAAAAGAAGTGAACAGTGAGATATTCATTGCAGTTCACTGAGATATTAATTGCAGTTCAGTTGATAAAGCAATCTATATGCATCTGCAAAATAACAAAGTTGTCACATCTTTTCAACATTTCAACTCATTATTTTTCATTATAAACTAAATTAAAAATTCTTCAATTATAGAGCATATTATTAGAGAGAGTAATGGGATCAAGATCTCCCCAGTGCTTACTTTTTTGCATTAAATATACAGTATAATAATTCTTTCTCTTCTCATTGTAATCCAAAAGAACAAGTATCATCAGAGATTTCCACTTACAAGCATAGAAATTGGAAAAACACAGCTATCTCTCCATACCCAACTTTGTTCATCTCAGTATCCCGCCTTTATGCAAAGGTCCATTCATCCATCCCACTGTGGAATCCAATCAGTTCAGTACAGGGTGCTGCAGATCAATGCTTATCCCCAAATCAAGGCCATGGAAGAAATTAACCCTGGGTAGAGTGTTAGTCTATCTTTACATCAATCCATTTTTAGACGTTTTGTGGTATTGATATTTCTGGAAGATAATCAAAAACAAATGAGGATCTTAATAGCTAAATATATCCTAGCCCATGATCTTAGCACAGTACTTGTCCAGTCTTTAAAGGGAAGAATTTTGGAGTAAAACTAGAAAATACTACGAATCTGACTTTGAGTATGAAGTTAAGTCGACTGTACTGTTAAACCTCATCTTGTACTGAGACAAATTTAGAAATATTAACAGGTGCTGTGTAACACACATCAGTTGTTTAAATAGAAATTAGCTATTTGTCTGGAAAAATAAATTCAATTTCTGCTGTTTCTTCTTTTCAGAAATTGACTTGTCAAGCTGTTTCAGTCTTTTGCATGATGTAAATGGAACTCATTAAAAATTAAGAATGTGAATAAACAGTGATTCCTTATTCATGCCTGTTGTGTAGAATGTAATCCTTTTAAATATCTAAAGAAAGGAAATGCTGCCATCTGCTGTAATTCAGTAGTTCAGACAGTTAAAAAAAGATTGGAAAATGCAAACATTACTGCTGAAATGCTTTTTGGTGAGGGGTTTTGCCTTCTCGAATATGGAAGGTACCAGACCTACTGAACACAAACACACATTGCATCTTTCCTACATAAGAATATTTATTTGAAAACAATTTTGTCAGTTTAAAATATTTAAAGTTTGATCAAACGAGTGATTGATAACTCTAATCCTTTTTTTAAGTATTATAACTTCATACCAGTAAAATTTAAATGACTCATTGTTATTCTTCTACAGTATTGTTCACAAGAGACCAGTGCTCAGCTCTGCATGAACTGTTAAATTCAAACAGGTCATGCCAGTTCAGGTTGGGGAGCATGCACTAGCACAGAGTGTTGCTGCACCCACTACATGACAAACAGCTCTAGATCCCAGTTGGCAACACCCCAAGCAAACACACAGTCCAATCCCACTATCCAGAAATAACCATTTATCTGCCACAGAGAGGTGTTACGTGGGTGTCCCCATAGAGCCTGCTCTAGCCACTCAGGTTATCAACAATGAGGATCCTGCGAACTCAACCACCCTCAGAGAATCGCACCACATGATTGCAGTGCCATAAGTGATGCTTCCTCACAATGCATGTAATGTTCCTCATTTGAGACTCCATGAGCAAAGACTTGTTCGACACAAAGTCAAACCACCAGTGCCCAAGGATTCTCCAAAGAGACACAGTACTGAAGGAGTCCAGTCTTCATCTTAGGCCACTGGATAGCATCCATGTCTTGCAACCATATAGCAAAACCGGAAGCATCAGGACTCTAAACACATAGACATTCAACATTTTGCAAAGATATCAGGATCAACCTCATGACCTTCCCCATGCTCTCCAAATCCGACTACTGACTTCATAGGAAGAGTCACCAGAGATATGAATGTCACTGCTGAGGTAAGTAATTCTCTCGACGTGGTAGACACTCTCTCCACAGACAGACACACTGCTGATGGCTGTGCCCAAGAGGTCATTAGAGGCCTGGATCTTGTTTTTTATCCAGGACACTCACAAGACGAGACACTCAGACTCCTCGTTCAGCCTCTCAAGAGCCCTATTGACTCCAATTGAACACAAACTCAAACAGGGTTACACAAATTACAAGTAAGACAAAATAAGGATAGATATACACGCATTACATAACAAAAAGTATATATATATATACATAGTTATGTCGGTACGCCTGATAATTTGTAATGCTGTAGGTCTGAGGGCACCATATGTGAATTCTAAGGCCGGAGTTATACTTTACGCGACGCATGCTGCAGTGGACGCTCCTGCTACGCAAGAGTTGTAGTGTTCATACTTGCGCGTGTACTTTACGTAAATCTGGAGGAATCCACCAGGTGGCAGTGAGAGATATTATCACGGTGAGAACATGTTCGGCTTTTCTGTGTTGTGAATTGCCTAGAACACCTATTAATTTCTGATGACACCTTACCGCAATATCTCTGAAAAGGATGTTTATTGATTAAATCCATCAATCCAGGGATATGTCCATTCCAGCAAGCATTGGGCACGAGTGAGAAACAGTCCCTTGACGAGGCCTCAGCTCATTGCAAGGTGAATACAAGCACACACATACACTAGCGTCATTTTAGCGGCACCAGATCTGCATATTTTTGGAAGGAAACCGGAGCACAGTGTTGAATACAAGCAGGAAATACCAGCAACATAACTCCCTGCGAGACAGCAGTGCTATCGCTCCACCACCGTGACACCCCCATGTGTGTACTTATTCCCCCATGTGTGTAATTAACAGTATTCATTATTTAAACAAAATTATATGTAAAATGTAACATACACATTTTAATGCATTTTATCATAAAACTGATATCAAGTATGAATCTAAAGATTCTAAATGTGCAGAGAGTTGGAATATCATACATTTAACACTAGAATTACCATAGCCTACGAAAAAACTCGTAAATCCGTCCCACCTTAAATCGCTTCTTAAAACCGTTCTCACCTCTCCACCAGCGTCTTTTGTTAATCTAAATGTGCTGATAAAAGAAAAGCTGCAAGTAGCCGGCCATTCCATCCCCCCACCGACTTAGAACGTGCACAAACTTCTCCCAGCTCATGCCTTGATTGATTTTCTAGGAGTGAAGTGGAGTTTTAGAGTGGAAATAATAGATATTTGTTTGGAACACACGCATTTCATGTCTGCTCTACAGTAATCTGTGTAAACACATTGTTAAAACAGAAACGTTTTTTATATTCTAGTAGTAGATGACAAAATGTAGGCATAAACTATATAATGTATGAAGCCTGAAGTCCAAATATCAAAGAAATATTTTCACAGAAGGTACAAATCTAACACAACAAATGCGCTTTTTTTCAAAAATATAACTGCAGAAACAAAGAGTCGCCTTAACAAGCGACATTGACACTTGTTTATTATGACTGCCTCCATGGTGCAATAGAATCAGCTGCCAACTGGGAATCAAAAGGTCGCGAGTTTAATCCTGCACCACTCCGTTTTGAGAAGTAAACTGCTCCTAGTCTTACTATTTTAGAATAAAAACATACATTTGATTTCAGTCAGCCGGTGTCATTTATGATACTTGTAAAGGTTAGCTTTGGTTTTTTTTTTTTTTAGTCTGTTTTATTATCTCGGCCGTGTTCACGAGCCCAAACACACCCCACCCCCGTATCTGACACTGCTGTTTTCAAATAGACGCGCTATAACAGAGGTAAACTCAGCTCCCTTCTACATTGGAGCAAGAATGCACATACCATTGCTTGCTTACTAAAGTGTCAGCAGGCACTTTTTTTTTTTTTTTGCAACTTCACATCAGCAACATAATGTATAGTGCTGTATTTGAGCCACTGAGAAAAAATAAAGGACACAATGAAAACAAGTATTTTGTGATTAAAGTGGAAATTTCGGCTTTAATCTCGAAATGTCCACTTTAACCTCGTAGTTTACTTTATTATTAAAGCAGACCATCGTAAACGTAACCTGACAGCAGGTCAAGTAAAAAAATAAAAAATAAACGGCACAAAAGATGGTATGTGAGACTTTGAAAATGTATTGTGTCATTACGATTGGGAATATGCAACGCTTGAATATAAAAGCACCACGAATGCATCTGTATGTCGGCATTTTCCTTCACCCCTTTGAACCATTCATCAAACAGAAAAGCGCGCACATCGATCTCCGAAGGATCTCCATAGAGGCTTGCTGTCACATGTAGATAGTAAACAGAGACTCTGACGTCACGTTCCGACTTTTAGCACACTGCGTCCCCCAACTTTTTGCTGGTACTGCAACTCGTGCACGCATCGCATTCATTTCTGAGGACCTGCTCAGAGGACGCGTGAAATGAATGCTGGGAACGCATGGCAGCCATGATGCGGGCGCATACGCGTTCTGAGCGTGAAGTATAAATCGACCCTAATGCTTTTCGAGCTTTGACAAATACAAACAATGTGGTCTTGGCTGTTGCTGTACATTGGCCTCAGTGTCAGTGGAGAGTTTACACAATTGAAACTAAAAAAGAGCATTAGGCTAACAATGAATTGTAAAGAGTTCACACTTGCAGAAAGACAAACAGAAACCCATCACTTAAAGAAAAAACACAAATCATGAAAAATTTTAGGGAAACGTTTTGCCTGTCAGTGAATGATGTTTTACTAAAGGCAGGGTTTTTCATTAATATATGTCTATTGCACTTGAAGAAAACCTTTTAAATTCTTAATATTGCATAAACAACTTATACAAGTACAGTAGATCATAAAGAGCTATCTTGACAGGATAAGATTCATATCAAGAAACAACCCAACATGGGATGTCAGTCCATTAAATTACACACTTGCACTCATGCCAGACTGAGATTGAAAATTCAAAAATATATCCGCTTTTCAAACCCGATTATAGTAAATAAACATACAGAGTTCAGAACACACTTTAACAACAGCTTTGTTAGAGATGTAGCATCTGAACCGTCAGTTGTAGTCTCAAAGCCTGAACCACAGCACACATCCCCACCCATATTCACTCTGGGTCATATTTAAAATTGGAAATCAACCTAAGAATTTTTTTTAAATGTTATGAAAGTTTGTAAATCCCAAACTCAAACAAGATCAGAAAATGCAAATTCCACATGATTACTCACTAGGTTGGGATTTCAGCCCAGGATTCTGCATCTGTGAGGCAACAGTGCTAACCATTTCACCATTTAGTTTGTAATCATCAATCAGTCAATGGTCTTTTTGTTCTTGTACTTATATTTAGATACATGTCACAATAAATTTGAACTTGGATTAGAATACTGTTAATGTGCTAAATGTGTACTGTATATAATGCTAACGTGATATATACTCTAACATGTTTTACTGTCACTTACTGATCCTGAAAATGTCACCTATGCATCCATTTCACAAACCTTGAAAGTATATTTTTTCCCGGAATTCTACTTTCAGTTATTTCTATCAAATACCATTGAAGTCACTACTTGAAATTATGTTAATAATAACAAGACATACAAATACAGAGGGCGGCACGGTGGCACAGTGGTAGTGCTGCTGCATTGCAGTAAGGAGACCTGGGTTTGCTTCTCAGGTCCTCCCTGCATGGAGTTTACATATTCTTCTTGTGTCTGCGTCGGTTTCCTTGGGTGCTCCAGTTTCCTCCCACAGTCCAAAGACATGCAGGTGTGTGTGCCCTGCAGCTTCCTGCCTTGCGCCCTGTCTTAGCTGAGATTTTAAATTGAAAAGTTTGCTATTTTTGCCCACACATTTACAATTAATAACTTATAATGACAAAACAAAATCATTTTTTTAGAAAGCCTTGCAACTTTATTAAAAATCAGAAACTGAAAACTCAAATTTATATACATTTTCAGATCCTTTTCTGTGGCACTCCAATTTGTGGTCAGGTGCATACTGCTTACAATAATTATCCTTGAGATGTGTTTGGAACTTGATTGGAGCCAAATTGTGGCAAATTGAATTGCATGGAAGTCAAAGACACACTTCTGTTATTTATGGTCCCACAATTCACACTGCATGTCAGGACAAAAACCAAGCCAAGATACTCTCCGTAGACTTCTGTGATCAAATTGTGGTGAGGCACAGATCAGTGCAAATGATATGATGACAATATCATTTTTAAGATGAAAGGCAGCAAAATATGTTTATTACATTATACAGATAAAATGTTAACATTATTTAAATAATCTATATTATTAATAATTAAATATGTGAGGACATAATGTCGCAGCTCTAGCAAGGAGCTGGCGCACTGTTCAGGGATTGTTCCTGCCTCACGCTGTATTCTTGCTGGGACTGGTGCGACCCTGGATAAATAGATGAATTGAATAATTAAACATGTACTATGTATGTAAGGTATTTCAATGTTCCTTAAAAGATTTGAAGAATCTGTGTTCTAAGCCTACAGATGACTTGACATCTATTACAGAGCTAATTGTATGGCGATTGGTTTCTTGGAGAAAGAAAAGGAAGGACAGGAATTGGAGGTTAGTACGTTTGAAAGAGATAGTACTGCCACAATAAATTATTTCATTGAAAGTCACAAACAGTACAGCAAGCATCTTGCAGGAGGCAGGAAAAATCTCTGGACGGGACGCCAGCTTGTCACTATCACTGCGCCACTGTGTTCCCATGTTTTATACATGCTTTAATTCCTATCATCATGAAAATGATATTAATTGTACATCTTAGTATTTAAATTGTTCAGCGTGTCCTGTCGGTGGAAGAGAAAGCCCGTTTAAAAAGCACGTAGTGATTCACACATATAGAGCACATAAAAGAACACATACAAAACAAAGCATTTAACCTGCTACTTTATTTATGATGGGATTTGAAAAAGTAGTAAATTAAAAGATTTTAAGATGAGATTTATGAGGTTCTACTTCAATGACAAAATAAGCTACGTGATTAAAGTTGACATTTGGACATTTTTTTCAACTGTGTCCCTATTTTTTTTTTCCTTTTCTCTTTACCCTAATAAGCTTCCATATGACACTCATACGGTGGGTTACGACTCGCCTTTTCACGACTTTAATATCTGACAGCTTCTTTTTATTTTGAGACACTGTGTGACTTTGCGAACTTCAGCTTTCAAGTTTCTCCGACACCGCGATACCACTGTTTAAACCAACAAATAGTACGTTTTTCCTTGCCTCCACTTGGTATTTGGTGAAAGTCTTCTATTTTCCCTCATGCTTTTGCCATTGTCTTTTCACAGAATGCTGAGCTTAAGGACTATTTATTTTGATTCACATATTCAAATAGAGACGTAATTTTGGGAGGAGTTGGGGTGTGCCGGCAGGCGAGTGCACGTGCATTACTTTTCACGCTGAACGGGATTTATGTAGGAGAAGAACGTGGAAGTTGGCATATGCAAAGATTTATGCATCTGGATTTTTTTGTACGTTCGCACATTTCCGCTTTTGTCTGTACACCATGTTTTAGTGTGAATTCTATGCACGGCGTTATGCATGAGGCCCCAGGCCTTTTGAGTTCATCCTTGTTTCAAAGCACTTCGAACAACTTTTATTCAGAGTTCTTCTCTTTCTTTGAAAGTCAATAACAAAATATCTTTCACAAATGCTCACCTCCTTTCATTTGTAATAAAGGGATAAATCTTTCATTATCGTGTACAATGTTCTGTCTTAATTACATTCTAACATATTTTGGCAGCTCCTTCTAATGTTTACTAGCCACGTATATTCACACAGTTTTTATATTATGTAAGTAACCTTAACATGTATTACAGGTAAATTAACAGAAGGGATTATTAAGGAGAAGAACAAGAGTTTCACGGAACGGTCAGCATGGGTTCAGACAAGGAAGGTTTTGTTTTGCCAATGTGCTGGAATTCTATGAGAAGGCAACAAAAGTATAGCATCAAAGTGGTGCATATGATATTTATGTTGACTTTCAGAAAGCATTTGATAAGGTTTCACTTGAGAGGTTGAACATCAAACTAAAAGAAGTGGAAGTTCAGGGTGTAGTTTGTAGATACACAGAATTGGCTAAAACATAGGAATCTTATCAGACTTGGGTGATATTAAGAGTGGTGTTCTTCAATTGTCAGTGGTAGGGTCACTGCTATTTTCAATATATATAAATTATCTGGAATGAAATATAAATAAAAAGCTGGTTAACACTAGAATTACCAGAGCCTACGAGAAAACTCGTACCTCTCACTCAGCGTCTTTTGTCCTGTAAATGTGGCAATTACGACAAGCAGCAAGCAGCCTGCTATTCCATTCCCCTCCGTCACAGAACGTTCACTAAGTTCTCCCAGCTCATGCCTTGTTTGATTATCTGGGAGTGATCTGCTGGAGTTTTAGAGTGGAAATAATAGATTGTTATTTGGAACACATGCATTTCATGTGTGTTCCATTTCTACAGGAATCTGTGTAAACACATTGTTAAAACGGAAACTTTTTCATATTTTAGTAATAAATGTTACAAAATGTAGGCATAAACTATATAATGTGTGAAGCCTGAAGTCCAAATCAAATAAGCACTTTCATAAAAGGTTCAAGGACAATACAACAGCTTCTGTGGTATAGCAGTAAGATTTGCTGACTTGTAATCAAGAGTCCCCAGTTCGTTCCCCACTGTCTCCTATATTTGTCGTTTTGGGGAACAAACTGGGAACTCTTGATTACAAGTCAGCAAATCTTACCGCTACGCCACGGAAGCTGTTGTATCGTCCTTGAACCTTTTTCATATATGAACTAATCAGGCCTATAAATGTCATCCTTTGGCAACAGTTCTCTGCTGAGACATTTGCTGACTTTCCTGGCTTTTATTGTTCTAGCTTCACCTTGTGCTTCTGTATTATTGCTCATACTTGTTCATATATGTTCATTTTTCAATAATTTTCATATTGCTTTTTTGGCTATACAGTACACTTTGGATTTTTTTTCCTATTTTCCTCTGTTTGTTGTTTTGGGCATACTTTTTAATGAACTTCATTTTTAGTTGAATTATTTTATCAAATAAATGAAATAGGGTTTGGTCAATACACCCTAATCTTTGCTTTATTATTAGTTTATCAGCTGATGACTTTGTCCATTCTAAATCACTACAGATTTTGAAAACATTCTCAGTACACCTATCCAACAAATCTGTAATTTTGCTCAGCTATGGCTCAGTCACAAATTTAAATTTCCTATTGTCAGTATGTCTTTTTTATTTTTGCTTAGATGATACATTCTGTTATGATTTCCAAGCCCAAGAAAGTATACAAAAAGCAAAAATAAAAGCTATGGCAACCAAAAGATACCCTAGAACTAAAAATCAATCTCAAACTCAAGAGGCAGGCTTTTGTACATTTTGAGACCAAATAAAAGGGGAAAAGATTTTAAAGAAAAAATCAACTTGTAAAGAGGAGGGGAGAAACCATAAAAAACACTCAAGAAAACAAAAATCAAAACATTTTTAAGCAAACGGAGATGTTAGAAAAGTGGTAAAAAAGATAAAATTAAAAAATTATATAAACAAATGAAAAGCAAAAATATATTAAAAATAACCAAGTTAAATTCACCTATCCATCCATTTTCATAACATTTTTATCCAAAACAAGACCAGAAAGAAGCAATAGGAATAGCATGTCTTTGGACTGTGGGGGGAGAGAGCAGGAGATCACCCGCACTGCAAACCCTGATCTCTTTACTTGGGGATAGAATTGTCACCATTCCTCCAATGTGCTGCCCGTCTAAATTTTCAATATGTCACAAAAAGGCAAATTTAGTAGCAGAAAAGCAAGTCTACAAAACCAAAGAAGGAAAAACAAAAGTTTATCAATTTGGAAATGAATGAAAGATCAACAAACGCAATAATATGGAAGCACAATTGGGAGTTGATAAACAAAAGCCACAAAAATTTGTAGATGTCACCACAGAGAATTGACGTCAATAGATGACATTTATTTGCCTGATCAGGTAACACCTGAAAGTACTAAACACATAATTTTAGTGAAATCGGATTGAGAGTAAAATTACAAATAATACAAAATACATTTACAAGGAAAAAAGAAGGGGTAGTGGAAAATTACAAAATGTACAAAAATAGAATTATATAATAAAACAAAGGCTCAATCCTAAAATTTTCTTAGTCATGCCAGCACTAAGCAAACATTTTTTTAATTGTTCTCTCTCTCTGCTTCAAATCATAGGCTTTAAACATAAATTTTCATTTCTCAGCCAAGGTTCCTCTCCTGGGGCCTCATGTATAACGCCGTGCATAGAACTCGCACTATAACATGGCGTAAGCACAAAAGCCGAAACATGCTTACGCACAGAAAAATCCAGATGCAGGAATCTGTGCGTACTCCAACTTCCGCGTTCTTCCGCTACATAAATCCCGATCAGCGTGAAAAGTAACGCTCGTCCACGCGCTTTATGTAATGCCCCAATTCCTCCCAGGATTACACCTCTTTGAATATGCAAATCAATATAAATCACCCTTAAGCGCAGCCTTCTGTTAAAAGACAATAGGAAAAGCACGGTGGAAAATATAAGAATTTCAGGGAATACCAAGTGGAGGCAAAGGAAAAGCATACTATTTGTTTAATTAAACCGTGGTATAATCAACAAAAGGAAGTTGATCGAGTGACATAGCGTGATGGAGAAACTTGAAAGCTCACGTTCACAAAATCGCACGGTGCCAGAAATAAAAAAGAAGTCACATATCAAAGTCGCCATGAAAAGGCGAGTTGTAGCTCACTGTCTGAGTGTCATATGAAAGCTTATTAGGGTACAGAGAAAAAAAAGGCAAACAGTGGGGAAAAACCACGAAATGTCAACTTCAATCTCGAAATTTCCACTTTAATCACGTAGTTTATTTTGTCATTAAAATAGAACACCATAAACTTCATCTTAAAATCGTTTAATTAACCAGTTTCTCAAATCACATCGTAATTAAAGTATAGCACGTTAAATGCTTTGTTTTGTATGTGATCTTCTATGTGCTCTATGTGTGTGAATCACTACGTGCTTCTTAAACTGGCTCTCTTTCTCCGACAGGACACAGAATCCATTACATTCATGATATTACAGCTCTCTGAATAACTAAAATACTGAGATGTATATGTGATATTATTTTCATGATGATAGTTAAAGCATGTTATTAAACATGGGTTTCACGGCGCAGTGATTGTGTGCGACCTTCAATGAAATTATTTATTGCAGCAGTACTCAGGGGCGGCTCTATGTCCAATAGAGAAAGTCCAATGTCAATATGGTATCTTATGCACGGTGGATGGCCACATCTGTTGCGGACACTGCATAGCCGCCTCGTGCTCATGACACAAGCGTTTAACTTTTGTCGAAATTTGCCGCTGCGTTTTTAGCTGTGTCGTTATTTTCTCTTTCTGTTTTATATTCAATATATATTGGCATGGCCGCCCCTGCAGTCCTTGCTTTTCTTTCTCCAAGTAACTGATCGCCACACAATCAGCTCTGTAATAGACATTAAGCCATCTGTAAGCTTAGAGTGCCGATTCTTCAAAACGGTAAAGGAACATTGAATTATCTTCGTAGTACATGTTTAATTATTCTATCCTTCACGCCAGTCCCAGTGAAGAATATAGATTATTTAAATGAAGTTAAAGTTTTATCTGTATAATATAATAAACATATTTTGCTGCATTTCATCTTAAAAATATCATCATCATATGTAAATATGCGCTTTATAAAGTGGCGCAGGTTGTGTAATATTATAACTGTAGTGCAAGTTTACAGTGAGGCAATTGTACTTATAAGTACTAACAGTTCTACAAGGAGTACTTGATTGAGTGCGTTTAAAGTTCTTGGGATGAAACTGTTTCTGAACCGCGAGGTCCGTACAGGAAAGGCTTTGAAACGTTTTGCCGCGGCCGAGACAGCGTGTTCTTGAAGCTGTATACCGATAATTCTCTTCCCGATCAGCTGCTGCTGTGATTCCCCACTCTGATACAGTGATATAAATACTCAGAGTGGTGCAGTGAGAGTAATATGGAAAAAGATGATCCGCTGTGGAAACTCCTAACGGGAGCAGCTGAAAGAAGAAAAAGGTGCAGTAACACCGCTAGTAACAACGCTAAAGCAGTTATGGTATTTGGAATACTATGGCTATTCCTTGGACCATTATATTGTTACAAGTTAATTACAATCAGATGCATTACACTAATAAACAATATGTGGTTAGTTTCAGTGTATTTATAAAGCCGTGTCAGGAAAATAAAGAGTAACCACAGAGGAACAGTAGCACTGCTTTGACGCTGGGTGCCGCCAGTCTGGAAAACTTGCGTACGACAAGGTATGAGGTAACGTGGAAAAGTGCGTGGCTTTACGCCAAGTGTAGGTTTTATACATCGCGTTTTTAACGTGGAAAAGTTCTTACGCAACATTTCTGTGCGTACGCATCGTTTATACAAGAGGCCCCTGGTTATGTTTTAGATTCATGCTTTATGTCTTTTTTGTTCATTTTTTTTTCTTTGATTTATGCTGTTTATGTGCATTATTCTTTTTGATTTTGTTTATGTATATAGGCTGTGTTATGTTCCATGTATTTTGTGGGTAGCCCCCCAAGAGGAGGGGCCACTTGACACTCTCTACCTGGAACTACTCTCTACTTTATAAATCTTGAGGGTCTCCCACAGTTCCTAGTGGTTCATTTTGAATGAGCTTAGGAGTAGTGAGTGCTTGTGGCGATTTTTCTTGTGCTTTGTTATTTACTGGATTTGTGAACCTGTGCTATTTTATTGGACTTTGCTTTGGATATGCTGTATTGGGACTTTGTTTGCCTTGGAATTGCCTTTACAGTTATTGCATACCTTTTGTACTCTTGAGCTTCACAGTATTGTGACAGAGCATTTTTGTTCAAAAATACATTTTTATTTAAATAAATATTCTTTAAAGCCCTTTATGTGTTTAGCTGGGGTGTGCCATTATACCCCCACCAGTGGGCATTTTATAAAGTGTTTTTGGAACTTTGGAGCTCTTTAGTGCTTGGGATTCATAGCACAGGACATACATGAACTACAAAACCACTTAGATCAATGCAAAGTCACAGGAGGAAGGAGTCAGCACTGACTCACCCTAGGCTGAAGTGCACTTTGGGTAATAGTCTAACAGGGAAAGGCTCACTTATTACACATATATTTTACATTCAAGTCCATATGCATTATTATTAAGAAAATAATACACTCAAATAAAATTTGCACATGTAAATGTTTTCATAAATTTTCCACTAACTTTTAAAATACAAAGAGGAAAATTGTATTTTGGAAATGCCATATGGCTTAAAAAATGTTTTGGTTTAATTATTAGCAAAGCTCATGTTTTTTGGAAGTGTTAAATGTGGGATAAGTATGCATGGAGCAAACAGGGAAAAAATAGATAGGTGGACCCATCCATGCACAAATGATTGATTACACATAGGATAAAATATATTGGGCACAACTGAGCTATCATTTTGCAGTCTCACTATTCTAACTGTGCACAGACCAGAATAAAAACATATTCCTAAGGTTTTGTATATGGAGAAAAAGGTTGCAGGCTAAATGAAATAACAGAGGAAAAAACACCAAACCAAATACCTTTCTTCCTGTGTCAATGGCATCAGTTTTTGTAGAACACTATAATTTTAATTTTTTATTTTTTTTTGCAAAGGGAAACTCTAAGTTTCAATGCAAATTTAATTTCACATAAATTACTGGCTCGTGACTAGCCACTACAAAGTGTGACACAGAAGAGAATCCTCAGGAGCATTCAAGTGAGAAAGAAAGAAATATCAGTGCCCGGAAAAAAAGCCATACAAATTCAGTCTAGAATGCCAGAGAGCAGAAGGTTTGTCTTATTAGTTCCAGAAACGAAGAAAATCACATGAACACAATTTGATAATGCTTGACTCCGTCATTGAGAGGGTGAACAACAATGACATTTACTTCTATAGAAAGGATGTAGCTCAAAATGCTTTACAACTTGTCGAAGAGGTAGTTACATGCAAAGAAAGACACATTAAATTTATTTAAGAATAACAATGAACAAATAGCATACAAAAAACAGATAAACAATGTACACATGCATAATAAAGATATATTACGGAGCTCCTGAGGCAACATGGTGTAAATCTTTTTGGGAAACTGTCTGGCGTTCACCAGTTACTACCTCATGCCCCACACTTACTACCTCATGCACAGTACTTATTATCTTGTGCCCACCACCTACTATAGCCTGCACACACATAATTTAATGTTGTACTAGCTAATATTGTGTTTGCGGCTAATACATTTAGATTAACACCAAATACTATCATGTGCAACTGTCCATCAGTTTATTAAAACAGGACATATTCCTTACCAGTTTGATGTTATGCTCTAAGTTGCTCTTCAGAGAAATAGATATAGGCAAGTTTATAAAAGTAGGCTATACATTGAAGCTAACCAAGATCCAGGACTTTAATAACCTTTTGGGCACAGCCATCAGCAGTGTGTCTGTCTGCGGACAGAGTGTCGACCTAGTTGAGAGGTTTACTTACCTTCACAGTGACATTAATGTCTCTGGTGACTCTTCCTATGAAGTCATCCTTGGGTACCGTTGGTTTGACTTTGTGTCAAATGAGCGTTTGCTCATGGAGTCCCGAATGAGGCACATTACCTGCATTGTGAGGGGGCGTCAGTTACGGCACTATGGCCGTGTGGCGCAATTCCCAGAGGGTGATCCAGCTCGTATGATCCTCATTATTGGGGACCTGAGTGGGTGGACCAGGCCAAAGGGTCGCCCACGTAACCCTTGGCTGCGGCAGATAGAGGGTCATTTCTGGAGGGTGGGACAGGACTGCGTGTCTTCCTGGGGGGTTGCCAGTTGGATCCCAAGCTGTTTTGTCGTGTGGTGGGTGTGGCAACACACTGTACCAATGCATGCTCCCCAACTTGAATTGACTTGATATTGAAGCCAAGGTTGTTGAATCCGCGAAGCAGCAGCACTTAGCACTTTGCTACAGTGTAGTAAAAGGAAATGACTTTAGTTAGTTAACAACTTGCAGTTACTTACTAGCTCATAGCCAGTTTCCTATTAGCACAGGTTATGAAAGGATTTTATATATTACATTTTGATTGCATGTGAATTTTGCACAGTCCAATGAGGGTCCAATAATTTAACTCTCTGGTTCTCTGGTAAATTTGGAAAACTCACTTATCTACACCAATGGTTTGTGGCATTTAACATACACTCTAAAGAGTTAAATCCAATCAGGCCACTTCACTTTTCACCATTTTTTCACAAGAGGTATGACTTTGTTAAAATTAGATGATTTTTGAATAAGTCAAGTCCTAATCAAGTCCACTGGCAAACCGAGCACACAGAGTCACCCGTTGCATTGTGCAAAATAAACTGCAGTATTTAAAGAGCACAGCAGAGAGTAAAATGGTATTGCATTCATTATCTAACTAAATGACTGTTTGTTGATAAGGTCAAATGGCTGGAGTGGGCAGAAAAAAAAAAAACTCCAGTTAAGCTGAGGAAAGAAAAACAAAATCTGCAGGGATTCCAAGGCCAAAAGTTCACCCTGGCCACACTGGGCATTTTGTCTAATATATATGTTCTTAAGTCATTCCTCATTGTTTCCAGGCTTCATATGAGAGGATTCAGTGCAGTAGGTTTTTCATTCAAATCTCACTGGTGGCTGAACAGCACTTTGATCAGGTGGTGGTGGAACAGTACGCCACAACAGAAGAACCAGAAAAGAAAACAGAGAAAAGTAAAGATTAAGAATGATTGCAGATTCACTAAAGAGAATTATGACTCTATGTATAGTTAGGGTATTAAAAGTAAAACTAAATTGAAGCTATGAAAAAGCAAAATAAAAAAGTGGGATTTTAGGAGTTCCTTAAAATGTTCCACAGTATTAGCCTGGCATAAGCGAACTATGATACTTCGCGCAATGAGCCAGGTTGCACAATTAACCAGAATGTTGAAGTAAATTTAGAGAAAAAACCCAATCTAAATCTGTTAAGTAGTTCTCTTGTGAAAAGCGGACAGACATACAGATAGCCGTTGGATTTTATATATTGTGACGTGTGATTCCCTTTCTTCCACCCCAAAACACAAGGCTGAGTCTCAATACTTTGGCAAAACAAACTTTATTCAACTTGAAACAGGAACAGCATGGTTATTCATTGTAGCAGGATCTACCATTTTCCTAAACACAGACAAAGCAATCAGGCAGAATTGTGGCCCAGTTAGTAGCCAAGTAATCCTGTTCCCTGCATTTATAATGTTCCTTGCATCACCCATCGACGGCAAGCACATATACCGCGACTGTGATTGACTTGGATCTGCGTTAGCTGCAAGCTGCTTCCACGTTGGGAGCCCATAGTTGCGCCGGCAACTGATAAACTGTCTTCCACAGATGCAGCGATCATGCCTCAGGACACTCTTTGCCGTGTCATCCCATTGGGGGGAGTCACAAATGAATTTAGAAACTTTACATCTCCCCCCTCAGCTTTGTCCACACCGTCCAAGCCGGGCTTGGCTACACGGGAGAGAGCGACAGCATTGGTGTGTGCAGCCCCGGGACAGTGGCAAATATCAAAAGCAAAAGCTTGTAAACTGATGGACCACTGGGTGATCTGGGCATTCGTATCCTTCTGTTTCTACAGCCATTGCAGTGGGTCAGTCACCAGGGTCCCCAGAGATAGTAATGGAGGACTTCCACTGCCACCTTAATTGCTAAGCACTCCTTTTCAATAGTCGAATAATTACACTGCCTGGGTATTGGATTCCTGCTGAGAAATGTGATGGGGTGTTCATCCCCATCAAAACATTGTGAGAGCACTCCTAAACCGAAAGCACTAGCATTTGTTTGCAGAATAAATTCAATTGAAAAGTCTGGATTGTGGAAAACCGGGACTGATGATAAAGCGGATTTTAGGTCAGTGAAAATTCTCTAACAGGCGTCGGTCCAGACAACACTACGATTCTTTCTGCCCTTTGTCAACTCAGTGATAGGGGGGTGGCCCAATGCACAAAATTGGAAATGAACTGTCTGTAATATCCCGCAAGCCTTTATATATAGAGATTAGTGGTATTTTAAAATCAGTTAAGAAGGACAGAAGTAACCAAAGTATCAATGCTAAAACTAGAGATATGTGGTCTTATTTCCAGGTTCTGGTTAGGATTCTTGCTGCTGTATTCTGAATTATCTGGATGAATGTCTTTCTTAGGAAGACCAGTTTGGAGTGCATTATGGCACATTACAGTAATCAAGTTGACTAAAAACAAAAAAGTAAATTAATTTCTCAGAATCTTGCTGTGATTACATGGAATGTGATTGTGGGGTTTTTTGAAGCTAATAGGATGCTCTCCTGGATGTGTTAAAGTAAATCTAGTGTTGGAAGGTGGGTTAGATGAAGGACACTGGCAGAAAAGAAGAGACATGAAAACAAAACTATGGAGGAATATTTCGGACAAAATTAAATAAATAAATGCGTCAATAAATAAAAGTACTGTGAAATGTGAGTATAAATAAATAAATGTGTCATGAAATGAGAGCCTAAATAAATAAATATGTCATGAAATGACAGCATAAATAAATACATGTGTTACGAAATATGTTTTTTGTTGCTTATTTATTTATTTCATTTTGTCCGTAACATTCCTGCAAACCGTCATGAAATACGACTTGAAATAAAACTGTCACTTTCACTCGTCAAAGTTGAGAGGGTGGGCTCTAACACGCCATCTAGTTACTGATTGGTGAATCGATAGCACAAGAATTAATTAGAAAAATGCTTACTACTACCGATGAAATGGATTCTGCCGAAGATATTACGTATTTCAGAGAGAGAATTGAAGATTTATCGGAAGAAATTACAATGTTGGCGGCCCTTTTAGACTCTGATGTAGATGAAACTATTTTTGAAATTATCGAAGAACAGGTGGAACGGACTCGACTACACTCCAGTTCAGGTGACACAGTTCCCTGCTCTGGATGTCCATCCTTTGACATTCTAGCTGTTCAATAGAACACCGTTATGCGGTTTAAAAGTACGACAGATTGTCGATCTATATGGTTGTATCGGAGAAGACAAACACAAGGCGAATGAGCCAGTTTGATATACGGTAAGCTGCAACGGCTGCATTTGTTTAGGTACTTTGAAATGGAATGCCCAAAGCAACTCCAACTAATATTTTGAACTGAGTATTTGACCTTTGTTTTGCGAGTATAAAGTCAGGTGCATATTCACAGCTACTTTTTCAAACATCTTTGCCACTGATCAGAGCTGTAGAGTATTCTATTGACTCTGCTGGAATGTCAAAGGATGGACGTCCAGAGCAGGGAACTGTGATTTCATGGGCAGTAGTAAGCATTTTTCTAATTAATTCTTGTGCTTTGATTCACCAATCAGTAACTAGAGGGCGTGTTAGGGCCCACCCTCTCAACTTTGACGAGTGAAAGTAACAGTTTTATTTCATGTCGTATTTCATGACGGCTTGCAGGAATGTTACGGACAAAATGAAATAAATAAATAAGCAACAAAAAACATATTGACACATTTATTTATTTAGGCTCTCATTTCACAGTACTTTTATTTATTTACGCATTTATTTATTTAATTTTGTCTGAAATATTCCTCCATACAAAACAGGCAGAGTAAGAAACAGAAATTGGACGGGATATCATTTTTGAATGATATTGGAAAGTCGGCATGCATGGAAACCACCCTAATAGACTGATAGAATAAAAACATGTTTAGTAAGGCCTAGATTGGGAATTTTCTTTCTATTAGTCTACTTTGATACTACAGTATGTGTTCTCTCTCACTTATCTGTTCTTAGCTTTGCCATTATTCTGGGTTTGGACAGATATAAGGCGATGCTATAATATTGCAGTTCTAGAACTAAATATAAATATTTAAAAATTAATGAAAATACATTGGAAATATATTTACTTGAATATTTAATTGCATTGAGAATTATATTTTTTAAAAGTGCCAATAATTTACAAAACAGTGTGAATCACCTATACTATACTTCAAATTTAAATCACATGAATGAATTGCCATTTAATGCCACACAATTGCAAAATCAAAAGTACCCCTGCCACTTGCATAGACACAATTCAAGAATTTGACTTTTTTTCATCAGTTGTTAAATGTAAAAGCAGAATGTAATTTTTCTTTGTTGTTATTAATCCAAGGTAGGATACATCCCTCTGCAATTATAATAAAATGTATTAACTTTGTAGAAATACATCTTACATTTACAATCTAACAGAAAATATGACAAGATCTGGGCACATCTGTTACTTTAGTAGGTAACTCAAGAAATAAATATATAAAAATTTAAAAGATGTACACATTAATGTTAAAAGAGCAGGATAACAGTATAAGCTCAACTGATAAGAGAAAATATAGCGAGAGGTAGTTTTAAATATACAGTATGTGATGTATTTGAAAGAGGTTTGTGTGTGTGAGAGCAATTGTACTCTGAAAAAAATCCTGTCTACTGGGACCTTAAGGCCAGCACATTTTTTTGTTTTCCATTTGTTTTGCTTTATATTTCCTTCTTGCGTTTATCCTTCTTTGTGTATTTTATAGTGATAAAAGATCCACCCCTTTTCATATAAATGTGTGTTTTATTAGATTAACGTTTCTAAACTGAGTGAAGTTGAGTGTGTGTGTGACTGACCCCTGAACTGGACTGTCATGCTGTCTATGCTTGGTACCTGTTTTGTCCTTGATGCTTTCAGAATAGACAATGGGTCCCTGTAATCCACAGCCATATTAAGCTTGTTTCTAAGTATGCTTTTTAAATGCATACCAGTCACAATAGTTCATATATTTCATCATAAAATAAATGAAAAAAAGAACTACATTCAAAAAGAAAAGCCAGTTACAGTTAAGTATTTTGCAATAATTAGTGGTACCCTTGCATTAAGGACATGTGGAGCACTGCTCTCCATATCCTGCCAGATGTTGTGCAAAAAAATAAAAAGCAGCAAACTCACCTCAGTAATCTATTGTATTATTAAAATGTTTATAGCAAACTCCAATTAGTCATCATAATAAAACTTTTCTAACTTGATATAATCAATGCTGTTTGATATCTAGAAAAATATTAAACACAGAAGGACTAAGTAATAGTCACCTGGGACCACATGTATAAATGGTGCATACAAACAAAAATGTTGAGCACGCCTGTTTCCACGCTCACATCATGATGTATAAAAACTAAACTTGCAGTAAAGCCACGCATATTTCCACGCCAGGTCAATTCCTTGCATACGCAAGTTCTCCGCTCGGTTTTGCAAATTGGCGGCACCTAGCATCAAAGCAGTGCTATTGTCCCTGTGTGGTTTCCCTTTATTTTTAGATTCACATCCCTGACCCGGCTTTATCAAATACACTGAAATTAACACCATATTGTTTATTAGTTTAAGGCATCTGATTGTAATCAATCCATAAACATATAATTGTGAACAAAATGGCCAAACTATTCCAAATAGTATAGCTGCTTCAGCATTGTCACTGTCAGTGCACCACTCAGAGTTTTTAACCCACTGTATCTGAATGTGGAGTCACAGCTCTACATCAGCTGATTGGAAAGCTCTAAAGCAGATTGTGTCAAGAGTGGGGTGATATATTGGGATAGAGCTTCTAGCACACGCTGCCTCAGCCATGCGCACAGTCTATTTGAGCTTCTACCATTCGGCAAACACTTCAGAGCCTTTCCTGTCTGGACCTCGTGGTTCAGAAACAGTTTCATCCCAAGAGCTCTAAAAACACTCAATCAGTCCATTAAGAGCTTCTGATAGAACTGTTTCTACTTATAAGTACAATTGCCTCACTGTAAACTTGTATTACATTTGTTATATTGCACAACCTGAGCCACTTATGCTTTCATATTGTATATTTTCACTGTTTTTTATCCTATTATTATTATTATTATTGTAATTTTACCATTTTATACAAAAATAAGTTTATGGAGGATTTGCATATCAAATCTTATTGTATCATACAATAACAATAAAGGAATTCAATTCAATTGAGAGTGCGTATTTAGAGATGATGATGACTGGCTTCGATTTAGATTTCCAAGTGCTATGTTCTTGGAGCTCTTGATATCATTTTAAAAATGAAATGCATTTAAGCATATATATTACTTATACAGATACATTTTAAACTTCATTTAAATAATGTATATTGTTATTGATTAAATATGTGAAGACTCAGTGGCGCAGCGTAATTACTGAGCTGGCGCTGCGTTCCGAGATTGTTCCTGCCTCACCCTGTATACTTGCTGGGGCTTGTGTGACCCTGGATGGATAGATAGATGGAATAATTAAACATGTACTATGAAGTGTCACACACGTGTGCATTGGAAACAGCTGAAGGGCCTAAACACTAGTAATTCTATGCCAGGCCAGGGGGCGGCAGAGTGTACTGACTATCTCTCTCAGTCCCTTGCAGACCTTTCCCGGGAAAACCCGCATGTTGCCGGCCCCAAGGATGATGTCACCTCCGGGCACAAGGACGCCACTCCCATTTCCTGCACTGATGACATAATTTCCCTTCCATGCCTTCAAAATTACCATCCTGCCTCAGTACAGGCAGTTCTGTTCTGGACTCTGACCTAAGCACATCGTGCTACTAAAAAAAAGCAATTAGTCAGCCGAGAAAATATTATATGGGTGGCTGCCCCAGCTCTTTATGATGTCTCCGACTCATTCTTGTTACAGAAGATATTTCAATGTTCCTTAAAAGTTTTGAAGAATCGGCATTCTAAGCTTACAGATGGCTTGACATTTATTAAAGAACTGATTGGTGATTGGTTACTTGGAGAAAGAAAAGGGAGGATAAAAATCGGGGGTTAGTACGTTTGAAAGAGACAGTACTGCTGGAATAAATTATTTTATTGAGGGACGTGCATGGGGCAGCAAGCATCCTGCGGGAGGCAGGAACAATCTCCAGAAGAGACGCCAGGTTGTCGCTACCACTGCTCCAACGTGCCTCAATGTTTTATACATGCTTTAATTTCTGTCATCATGAAAATTATATCAAGTATACATCTTTGTATTTAAATTGTTCAGAGAGCTGTAATATCATGAAAGTAATGTATTCTGTGTCCTGTCGGCATAAGAGAAAGCCCTTTAAGGAGCACATACTGATTCACACATGTTAGGGCCGATTTATACTTCATGCTCAAAATGCATAGCACCCACATCATGGCTGCCACGCATTCCCAGCGTTCATTTCACTCGTCCTCTGAGCAGGTCCTCAGAAATTAACGCGACGCGTGTGTAAGTTGCAGTACCAGCAAAAAGTCGGGGGGCGCAGTGTGCTAAAAGTCGGAACGTGACGTCAGAGTCTCGGTTTACTATCTACATGTGACAGCAAGCCTCTATGGAGATCCTTCGGGGATCGATGTGCGCGCTTTGCTGTTTGATGAATGGTTCAAAGTGGTGAAGCAAAATGCCGACATACAGATGCATTCGTGGTGCTTTTATATTTAAGCGTCTCATATTCACGATTGTAATGACACAATACATTTTAAAAGTCTCACATACCATCTTTTGTGCCGTTTATTTTTTATTTTTTTACTTTACCTGCTGTCAGGTCCAAAAAGCTCGTAGCGATTAAAAACTGGGATGACGTTTACGATGGTATGCTTTAATAATAAAGTAAACTACGAGGTTAAAGTGGACATTTCGAGATTAAAGCCAAAATTTCCACTTTAATCACAAAATACACGTTTTCACCGTGTCTTTTATTTTTTTCTCAGTGGCTCAAATACAGCGCTATAGATTATGTTGCCGATGTGAAGTTGCAAAAAATAGACGGCACAAAAGATGGTATGTGAGACTTTTAAAATGTATCGTGTCATTACGATCGGAAATATGCGACGCTTGAATATAAAAGCACCACGAATGCACCTGTATGTCGGCATTTTGCTTCACCACATCGAAGCATTCATCCCGTAGGATCTGCATAGAGGCTTTCTGTCACATGTAGATAGTTCCCAAACGTAATGACACGATACATTTTAAAAGTCTCACATACCATCTTTTGTGTCGTCTTTTTTATTTTTTTATTTTTGCAACTTAACAACAGCAACATAATATATAGCGTTATATTTGAGCCACTGAGAAAAAAATAAAGGACATGGTGAAAACGTGTATTTTGTGATTAAAGTGGAAATTTCGGCTTTAATCTCGAAATGTCCACTTTAACCTCATAGTTTATCATTAAAGCAGACCGTCGTAAATGTCATCCCAGTTTTTAATCGCTACGAGATTCTTGGATCTGACAGCAGTGGAAAGCAGCAATAGATCGCCACGCAGAACAAATTAAACGTATGATATTCCAACTCTCTGCACATTTAGAATCTTTAGATTTATACTTGATATCACTTTCATGATGAAATGCATTAAAGTGTGTATGTTACATTTTACATATAATTTCATTTAAATAATGAATACTGTTAATTACACACATGGGGGTGTCACAGTGGTGGAGCAATAGCACTGCTGTCTCGCAGGGAGTTATGTTGCTGGTATTTCCTGCTTGTATTCCACACTGTGCTCCGTTTTCCTTCCAAAGATATTCAGATTTGGGGATTTGGTGCCGCTAAAATGACGCTAGTGTATGTGTGTACTTATATTCACCTTGCGATGAGCTGAGGCCTCGTCAAGGGACTGTTTCTCACTCATGCCCAATGCTTGCTGGAATGGACACATCCCTGGATTGATGGATTTAATCAATAAACATCCTTTTCAGAGATATTGCGGTAAGGTGTCATCAGAATTTAATAGATTTTCTAGGCAATTAACAACATAGAGAAGCTGAACATGTTCTCACCGTGATAATATCTCGCACTGCCACCTGGTGGATTCCTCCAGATTTACGTAAAGTACACGCGCAAGTATGAACACAACGCTTGCGTAGCAGGAGCGTCCGCTGCAGCATGCATTGCGTCGCGTGAAGTATAACTCTGGCCTAAGAGTACATAGAATACGAAGTATTAACATGCTACTTTAGTTACGATGGCCTTTGAGAAACTATTAAATTAAACCATTTTAAGATGACGTTTATAACGTTCTACTTTAATGACAAAATAAACTATGTGATTAAAGTGGAAATTTCTACCTTTTTTCACACTGTGTCCTAGTTTTTTTCTTTTGTTTGTACCCTAATACGCTTCCATATGACACTCAGAAGATAGGCTATGACTCGCCTTTTCATGGCGACTTTGATATCTGACTGCTTCTTATTTATTTCGGGCACTTTGCGACTTTCTGAACTTGAACATTCCAGTATCTCTGCCACTGTGTCACTAGACCAGCTTCCTTTTGTTGTTTATATCACTACTTAAACCAACAAATAGTACATTTTTCCTAGTCTCTACTTGGTATTCGCTGAAATTCTTCTTTTTTCCCAGTGCTTTTGCTATTGTCTTTTTAAAGAATGCAAAACATAAGGGGCTATTTATATTGATTTGCATATTCAAAGAGGCGTAATTCTGGGAGGAGTCAGGGTGGAGCAGCATGTGCATTTCACAAGTGTTACTTTTTCACGCTTCCTGGGATTTATGTAGCGAAAGATCATTGATGTTGGCATACACACAGATTTATGCATCCAGATTTTTTTGTGCATACGCACATTTCCGCTTTTTTTTCTGTACGCCATGTTTTAGTGTGAATTCTACGCATGGTGTTATGCATGAAGCCCCCGGTTCTCACAAAACAAGAAAACACACTGGACTCACCTACCCACTGGCAAGACTCCTTTATGATGCAGTAATATTGTTGATTCAGATTCTGATAAAATGTTAGTACACTGGACAACTCTGGCTAAAGACAAACAGCAGTGTTAAAAAAACTGGGAATCACACATTACCACTCATCAATGCTGAGGAGCCGAACTACTAAGTAAGTAAAAGCTGTCATGTGGAAAACAGTTTTAAAAAAATGCCTTTCTCTTCCTCTGACAGGAAACAAAATCCATTACATTTGTAATATTATAGCTCTCTGAATAATTAAAATACTGAGAAGTATACGTGATATCATTTTCATGATGACAGGAGTTAAAGCATGTCATTAAACATGGGAACACAGTGGTGCAGTGATTGTTCATGTCTCACACAAGATGCTTGCTGCGCCATTCGTGACCGTCAATGAAATACTTTATTACAGAAGTACTGTCTCTTTCAAACATACCAACCCCCAGTTCCTGTCCTTACTTTTCTTTCTCTAAATACCCAATCACCACACAATCTGCTCTGTGATAGATGTTAAGCCATCTTTAAGCTTAGAACATTGATTCTTCAAAACTTTTAAGGAATATTGAAATATCTTTGTAATGTTTAAGTATTCTATCCATCTATGGTTCCAGTGTCGTGCCAGCCACAGCATGAATACTGCCCGAGGCAGGAACAATCCGTGAACGAAGTTCCAGCTCCTGGCTAGCGCTGCGGCACCGTGTACTGTAAAGATAAAGCTTTATCTGTGTAATATAATAAACATATTTTGCTGTATTTCATCTTAAAAATGATATCGTCATCATATGTAAATACGTGCTTTATAAAGTGACTCAGGTTGTCCAATATTATAACTATCGCAAGTTTACATTGAGGTGATTGTACTTATAAGTACAGACAGCTCTACAAGAAAGAGTTGATGGACTGATGGAGTGTGTTTACAGTTCTTGTGATGAAACTGTTTCTGAACCATGAGGTCAGTACAGGAAAGACTCTGAAACGTCTGTCGGATGAGAGCAGTTCAAATAGAGAATCGCTGAGGCAACAACATCATTTATTTATATAGCAAATTTTCATACAAATAATGTAGCTCAAAGTGCTTTACATGATGAAGAAAAAAGAAAAAAAAAGACAAAGTAAGAATTAAATAAGACATCACTAATTAACATAGAATAAGAGTAAGGTCCGGTGGCCAGGGAAGACAGAAAAAAAAAAAACTCCAGACAGCTGGAGAGAAAAAATAAAATCTCACAGGGGTTCCAGACCATGAGACCGCCCAGCCCCCTCTGGGCATTCTACCTAACATAAATTAAACAGTCCTCTTTGTATTTAGGGTTCTCATGGAAGGACTTGCTGATGATGATCATGTAGACTTTTGGCTTTTAATCCATCAGTGTGTGCTTGATGCTGTATACCGATAATTCTCTTTCCGATCAGCTGCTGTACAGCTGTGATTCACACTCAGATGCAGTGATATAAATACTCCGAGTGGTGCAGTGAAAGTAATATGGAAAAAGATGGTCAGATGTGGCAACCCCTAATGGGAGCAGCTGAAAGAAGAAGAAGAAGGTGCAGTGACAGTAACAATGCTAAAGCAGCTATTGTATTTAGAATAGTTTGAAAATTCTGTGGACCATTATATTGTTACAGGTTAATTACAATCAGATGCATTAAACTAATGAGCAATATGTGGTTAATTTCAGTGTATTTATAAAGCCGCGTCAGGGATGTGGATCTGAAAAAGAAAGACAAACCACACAGGAACAGTAGCACTGCTTTGACGCTAGGTGCTGCCAGTCTGCAAAACCAAGCGGAGAACTTTCGTACGACAGGGTATGAGCTACTGTGGAAATGTGCGTGGCTTTATGCCAAGTTTAGCTTTTATACATCGTGATTTGAATGTGGAAACGTTCTTACGCAACAGTTTTGTGCGTACGCACCGTTTATACATGAGGCCCCAGTAGAAGGAAGGTAAAAGAGAGCTGTCAAAACTCACAATCAATGGCCTGGCAGGTATTTGATAATTTTAAATGGCAAAAAGTACTTTTAACCAGCTCTAAACACTATGACAAAATCAATGTTCAGATTAAGGTCAAACTAACAAAATGATGATTGTTCACACAACAAAGGTATGACGCATGCTGAGAAGTTTGTTTTAGTTAACCCAAAGCTAAGATTCTGATTCTGCAATGCCACCGTCTTTCACAGGCAGGCCTGATGACACAATATGTCATGAGACATCCATGTTATGCAATTAGCATAATAAGTATAGCAGTCCAGAAACAATATAACTATGGCTATGTGAAGATCATCACAAATTGAAGACAACTATAGGAAGAATGGAATACAAAATATCTTTGCCAAAATAATGATATACTTAAATAAACAAAAAGAAAAACAAAGTAACATTCACAACTTAACAAAAATGAGAAATAACTGTTCAAAAATATAAGAATCACTATACCTGTTTAAATGTTCAGAGTAATACTTTAGATTTAGAAATTTGTTAGTTAAGTGGAAGTCTTAGACAACAATTCAAATTATTTTTGGAACTTGGGTACAGCTAAGTAATTTACCAGTTCAACTATATTATCTATGAATCTAGAAGTCATTAAAGAACAAAAAAAAAGTTAATTAACAATAAACAAAAAAAATTAACATTTTGGTGCAAGACGTTGTGATAGAAATCAAACATATCTCTAAATAAAAAAAAAAAATCTTGGTGGAAGGGAGACCAGGGAGACAAGACGTGATCTTCTCGGAAGACACATTAAAGACCTGTGAGATGAAAGAGATTGGCCACGGAGCGTCTCACGGGGACCTTAAACATAAGACTTGGTGCCAAGAGATTGCAATTTGAAGTCCCACGAGACAAGGCAGTGAGACAACATTTAAAAGAAGTTCACAGACATCTAACCAAGCAGTTGTTGGAATGGTTTTGGCAGACAGATATCATGTGCTCCCAGCTCTTAAAACAACAACAAGTGACAAGCAGACCATGCAGCTTACCAGCAGCAGCAGCAGGAAGCCAGCAGATGATCTGACCACTTCTCCTTAGCGTGCGTTCAGCACCCCCACCCTTCACAACACAAGCAGTGTTATACTGTACGTCCTGCAAGAAAGATTTAACCACGCCCGGGTCTGGAAATAAAGGAAAGTATTGTTTTTACAAAAGTTTTAAAGTTAAAGTGAAAACAATGCAAATGTAACATTCCCATGAAAATAAGAATCTCTTTAAATTGTATATTCGGTAAACTAAACCTAGAGGTGGGCAATTGAAGCGATCAGGGTGCGGAGCTCCTTAGTTAATTAAAGAAAGAAACTTATCCCCTGACAGGTCAGGTCTGACCTTTTTAAGTCAGTTATCAGGCAGGAGAAAAGCTGTTCATTGAGTATTTTATTACTCCTCAACAAATGCTTGAACAGGGAGCATTCTCTCACAGAAGTCTGTTACAGCATGATCAGAATGGTCAAATATTAAGGGTGTAGGTATATTTTATAAGCAGCCAAATTTACGTAACAATGGCAATCAATGCATACATTTACTCCAGTTGGTTCACTGGTTTACACTCAAATGATCTATATAATTTATTATATTTGTATTCATCTTAAACCTTTTAGGTTAAGCCATCACCCATGAAATTCCTGTGTATATAACAACTGCCCAATCTTGTTGAATATAAGACATTTGAACTATTATTTATCTTTCAGTACATTTTGTGTATTAATTTGTTGTCTCTGTTGTTTACTTGACCATTATCTGGTTTCCTGATATTCCTGAGCAGGTTTCTGACATTTATTAGCCCTTTATTCTGTTTCTAAGACAAATGTTATTTTACCCTAAAATTAATTATTTTCTTACAACCCGTTTTAAATGAAGCATTAAAAAGTGAAAAAATACTTGATGGCTATTACTTCTCCTATCCATTCAATGATGCTTGGCTACCTCTGGTTAAGTGATGTCCTATGAATGAATAAACCAGAAATCTTACAGGACCCAATTTTGAAGGGTCACAGGGGAAGGATTTGCAGATAGCACAGTGGCTCAGCATATGCCTAAATAGCTTTCTGCAACAGGTGAATCTTTATGATCCATAGCCATCTTGAAGCTTACTCTGCAGCCTCTCTGCTGTATATGATAGTTTTCTTCTCACAAGCCCTTGAAATATTCATCTCACTCTAGGCTAGAAAGAGGGATTGACCAGCAAAACCTCTGTAGTACCTTCTCCATACAATGTGCCTTCCAACCTGTGTTGTGACACTCTTCCACCAAGTCCTAATTTCCTAAGGGACAAGGTCTGGGTCATCTATGAGTTTGGTGGAAGAGGCAGTCCATATTTCTGTGCTATGTTGTCCAGTACTTCACAAACCATCACAATGTAGCAAACCTTTAAGGAACTGTATAGCAGTGTGCTGATTAATGAATTCAAACACTATGTGCCTTTTAATGAGCCGATGGTTTGTTATATTATTATTATGTATTTTGCCTTCTAAGGCATCTTACAAAGCAAGCAATATATATTATGAGACATTTTATGGGCCTGAATAAGTGTGGTTATCCACTGGACCAAGGACTGGTTCTGTCAGTTAACACTTTCACTCTTTCTTCCTCTGCGGACCATCAGAAGGATGTCCTGCCTGATGACCTCACTTCCGGTCCCGACTCTCCAGACCTCATATAACCACCATCTTGTCTATTGCAATTCAGTTCTATATTGTGCTGTTCCTGAAAAGACATTATTTTCATACCTTCATTGATTGATTTTCAAGTATGCAGGGTGGCTACCTTAAACCTATGGTTTTGCCCTTCACTATATATATATTTATATAGTGGTGGATGGCTGAGACCCTGCTCAACCTTGCTAGGACCCGTGCCTACCACCAGGGGCACCTGCACAGTTGTGGATCCCTGGATTGCAGCACTTCCCCCATACTCAGAAGTGCTGCCAGAAGAGGATCTGGGTGCACCTGGAGTATTCCCAGGTGCAGTATAAATGAGGCCGCCTCACCCTGTTCAGGGAACCAGAGTCGGGAGGAGGTGGCGGCAGAAGAAGAGAGAGAAATCAGAAAAGAAAAAGAAAGAGAAAGGAAGATGGGACTGCGCAATATTCGTGGGTGAATTGTGCACTGTGTGCTATAAAGGCAACAAAGAAAAGAAATAAAAGTGTATGTGCTTGGACTTGTGTCACTGTGCCTGCCTGTGTTGGGGATGACTGCCACAATATATATACTATATATATATATATATATATATATATATATATATATATATATATATATATATATATATATACAGTGGGTACGGAAAGTATTCAGACCCCCTTCAATTTTTCACTCTTTGTTATATTAAAGCCATTTGCTAAAATCATTAAATTTATTTTTTCCCTCATTAATGTACATACAGCCGGGAGGTCCGCGGCTTCAGTTACGCAATCACGCGGGACTGGAGCAGCGGGACACCGGCTTCAGCAGAGTCTGCTGCTTCATCTACGGTACAAGAAGGCACATTTGAGCTATCTGAACTGAAAGTGTTGCTCGCTGAGCTCAGGCAAGATATAAAGAAAAGCGAGAAGGCTAATGAGAAAGCAACGGCAAAGGCACATGAGAGACTGAAACAGGAATGAAACAGGAATGAAACAGGCAAATGAAAGGCTGCGTCAAGAGGTATAGCTTGAACTTCGACAGGTGCTGGGTAAAATTGAAGAGCGCATTGAGAAAAACTCGGCTAAACTGAGCACGCTTGCTGATCGATTGGAGCATCTTAGTGAGACATTCACGAATCGGATCGAAATAGCCGAACATCTAGCTGCCAGTGCCGAGGAAAGAGCAGTAAATGTCAGTTCGGAATGTAAAAAACTCGGAGAAAAACTTGGAGACAGACTGGCTGCTTTAGAAGATGGGAATAGAAGGTATAATGTCAGAATTGAAGGCTTGCCGGAGAATCGAGAAAGTTTTAACTTTTTTCTAAAATAATCGGGGGCGACTTTAAAGCAGAATCTGAGATAGCAGCGGCTTACCGCGTACACGGATCAAACACCGTCAGACCCCGACCAAGATCTTTTATAGTCCGTTTTGAACGATTATCATTTAAGTTAGAGGTGATGGAACTCCTCAGGAAAAAAAGGAAGATATTATATATGAAGATTGCCACATTCGCGTCTTCCCTGACTTCTCTCCAGCAACAGCTATCAAACGCCGCTTCTATAATATTAAACAGCTGCTACGGCAAGCCAATGTCAAATACGGCCTCCTGTATCCGCAAAACTGAAAGTGGAATGGCAGGGTCATTTCTATGTTTTCGCTAGCAAGGAGGAGGCAGAAAATGAGTTAAGAAAGCTGATCCCGGGACTATTCTGATACATAATTGTGAGTCATGGCGGTAAATGATAAAGCTAGGATTAATAATCTACTGTCTGATCTATTTGTTTTAAAATACGGGTTTTTATCAGCATATATTCTCATATTCTTATATTATTATTACTTACTTATTACTTATCATTACTTAGTATTACTAGGGCTAAATGTTTATGTTTTATTGTGCTTAATTACGTTTTCCTCCTCTTTTTTTTTTTCTTTTCTAATTATTTCATGTGTACCCTAAATGAGACTGTTCAATATCATACCCTTGGTTTGCTGTTATTGCTATTACTGCATTAAGACTTGTTATGCTTGTTTTGGACACATCTTTAACACCATCACCTGGGTTTATTATCTGGGGATATCATCTTAATGCACTAAAATTGATGAAGATTATATGTATGTATGTATGTATATATATATGTATATATATATATATATGTATATATATATATTAAGTGCAAAATTCTTTTCTTTCTTTTTCCTCTTTTAAAAGACTATATTGGTAACAGATATCTCTATCTTTTCACCTTCAAGCCACTGCATGGGGGCTTGATGTGCTTTGGACGTGCTCTGTCTCTGGGTATGTCAGAGGACTGGGACTGCATGAAGTGGGTTTTAGCCTCACCTGGGGAGGCAAAAAGGGAGGGTGGGGGTTAAGGGGAAGAGAAAGAGAGCAGGCTTGATCTATATCTAATCTATCATCTCAATCTTTATAATTATAACTATCAACGTAATAATAAGCTGCATGGCAACAACTCTTGGGGGAATAGGAAATTAAGACCTAAACTATTTCACTTCCAGTTAAGACTATAATATGACACCAAAAACTCAGAATCAGTGTCTCCATGATGGGACAGTTAACTTCGTAAGCTGGAATGTTAAAGGCCTGAATCACGAATTAAAGAGAAAGAAAGTACTTTCTCACCTAACAGGTCTAAATGCTAAAATAGTATTTTTACAGGAAACCCACTTACTAAGTAAGGATCAGTTCCGCTGCAAAAGACTGGACTGGCCAAATGTTCCATTCTAGTTTTACAAAGAAAACTAGAGGGGTGGGAATTCTCATACATAGAACAGTACCATTTGTAGCATCAGATGTAGTATTGGATCCTGAAGGGAGATATGTGATGGTCATGGGAGACTTATCTAACTGTAAAATGATTTTGATAAATGTTTATGCACCTAATGTTGATGATAAGGAATTTATACAAAATTTATTTGCATCCATTCCCAATCTGAACACTCATAAACTTATAATGGCTGGGGGCTTTAATTGTGTTCTAAATCCACTTTTAGATAAGACTTCCTCCACAGGGGAACGCAACTAACACCGCAAAGATAATTACAAAGTTTATAACTGATCACAACTTATCAGATCCCTGGAGGTTTTAAACCCAAATTCAAGAACATATTCTTTCTACTCACCAGTACATCATTGCTACTCAAGGATTGATTACTTCTTTATAGATAATAACTTCTTGCCTAAGATTAAATCTTGTAAATACGATGCTATTGTTATTTCAGACCATGCTCCGATGATCTTGGAGCTGAAATTACTAAGCCCCATACACTCACCCCGCAGATGGCGTCTCAATCCGCTTCTATTAGCTGACGAGAATTGTACTGAATTTATATCCAAACAAATTGAATTCTTTCTAGAGACAAATACATCCCCTGAGATCTCTGCAGGAACACTCTGGGAAACTCTTAAGGCCTTCTTAAGAGGACAGATTATCTCATATCTTTCCCACAGAAATAAATCCGAAGCGAAGAAAGTAGCAGAGATAAAAGCGAAATTACTAAAATAGATGAAGAACATGCCAGACTACCAAGCGAGACTCTACATAAGAGGAGGCAGGCTCTACATTCAGAATTAAACCTCTTGACAACTAAAGAAACCGAACAACTAATTTACAAATCCAGACATCATTATTATGAACATGGAGAGAAAGCTAATAAGCTTTTAGCAACAAATTCACAAGCAAGAAGTGCAACGCAATCTCGTAATTACTAACACGAATGGAGATAAAATCATCGAACACAAAAATATAATGTACACTTTTAGAGACTACTATAAATCCCTATATACTACTGAGTTTAAAGAAGACAATATACAATCTAATGCATTTCTGGATAAATTACAGATACCACAAATTGACGCTATTAGTGTGGAGGAGCTCGATAAACCTCTGTCATTATCAGAATTACTGGATGCTATAAAGTCACTCCAAGGTGGAAAAGCAGCAGGCCCTGATGGCTACCCTGCAGAGTTTTACAAGAAATTCTCCGCTCAGCTAGCTCCCTCCTATTAGCAACATTTACAGAAGCCAGAGATAACCAATCTCTTCCACAAACCTTTCGCCAAGCACTAATCACTGTCTTTCCAAAACAAAATAAGGACTTATTACAATGTGCATCATACAGACCAATTTCACTTCTGAATAACGACGTTAAAATACTCTCTAAAATCATAGCTAGAAGGATGGAGAAAGTGCTCCCCTCAATAATATCACAAGACCAAACTGGATTTATTAGGGGCCGACACTTATCTTCAAATCTTCGACGCCTGTTTAATGTAATATACTCACCAACTAAATCAAACACCCCAGAAATATTATTATCATTGGATGCAGAAAAGCATTCGACATGATTGAATGGAAATACCTTTTACTATTTTGGAGAAGTTTGGGTTTGGCCCAACATTTGTGCATGGATTAAATTACTGTATACTAACCCAGAAGCTTCAGTTTGCATCAATAACATTTGCTCAGACTACTTTAAACTAGAACGTGGCACAAGACAAGGATGCCCTTTGTCACCACTGCTGTTTGCAATTGCCATTGAACCACTGGCAATACATTGTCGAAATACTGATCAGATAAAGGGGATTAGCAGAGAAGGACTGGAACAGAAAATCTCATTATATGCAGATGACATGGTACTGTATATATCGGACCCAGAAAATTCTGTGCCTGCAGTCTTAGCAGCACTCACAGAATTTCAAAAGCTCTCTGGTCTCAGAATTAATCTGAATAAAAGTGTACTCTTTCCGTGAATTCAAGCATATAATATTAGATTAGACACCCTTCCTTTTATCATTGCAGAACAGTTTAAATACCTTGGGGTAAACATCACAAGTAAACATAAAGCTCTTTATCAACAAAATTTCGTCGTCTGTATGGAAAAAATTAAACAAGACTTGCATAGATGGTCAACCCTTCATCTCACACTAGCTGGAAGAATTAACACTGTTAAGATGAATATTCTTCCTAAGCTCCTTTTTATTTCAAAACATACCAATATACATTAATAAATCGTTCTTTAAGCAATTAGATTCAACAATAACCTCATTTATTTGGAATTCTAAACATCCACGCATCAAAAGAGCGACCCTACAAAGACAAAAGGCAGAAGGCGGCATGGCTCTACCTAACTTCCAGTTTTATTACTGGGCAAATATACAGTCGATAAGAACCTGGACACAAATAGAAGAACATACACAGGCATGGACCGCAATAGAAGTAAAATCCTGCAGTACTTCTTTGTATTCCTTGCTTTGTGCTCCAATAAACACACGTTATCGGCAATACACTAATAACCCAATTGTGCTCCACTCACTTAGAATCTGGAACCAATGTAGAAAGCATTTTAAGACGGAGAAGCTTCTTTCTGTGGCACCCTGCAAAAGAACCACCTCTTTCAACCCTCACAAACATATGCAGTTTTAATATCTGGAAAAATTTGGAATTAACTTGCTTAGAGACCTTTATATAGACAACGTCTTTGCATCCTATGAACAATTACGTTCCAAATTTAACATTCCAGCTACAAATTTCTTTCACTATCTTCAAATCAGGAACTTTGTTAAACAGAACCTTCCAGATTTTCCTCATCTTGCACCCTCATCCACGCTGGAAAAATTATTGCTCAATTTCAAGGAGTTAGACTCCATCTCTACAATATATAAAATCCTTTTACAATCCCTTCCTTTCAAAGATCCAAGAGGACACTGGGAAAATGACCTCTCAATTAATATATCAGAAAAGGAGTGGAAAGTAGCAATGCAGAGAATTCACTCAAGCTCCATATGCAAAGCATACAATTATACAACTCAAAATTATATATCGAGCACATCTGTCTCGACTAAAACTCTCCAAAATGTTTCCAGGGCATGATCCAACCTGCGAACGTTGCAACCAAGCCCCAGCCTCACTAGGTCACATGTTCTGGGCCTGCTCCAAATTAACATTATTCTGGACAAAAATTTTAATTACCTCTCAGACAGTCTTGGACTCACAATCCCTCCTAACCCATTAACAGCTGTGTTTGGGGTTCTTCCAGAGGGTCTTAAAGTGGAGAAAGACAAACAAACTGTGATTGCATTCACTACACTGTTGGCACGCAGACTTATTCTGATAAACTGGAAGAACCCAAACTCTCCTCTTTTAAGTCAGTGGGAAACTGATGTGTTATATTATTTAAAATTGGAAAAATCAAATACTCAGTTAGAGGATCTGTGCAGACTTTTTTCAAAACATGGCAGGATCTAATCAGTAATATTTTGAAATGATTTTATAAAGCACAGAGAATTTGTTGATTTAGGTATTTTTAAAAGCCTTAAATTTTACACCGTTTGGCTTGCTCTCTCTCTCAAGGGTGGGGATCGATCTGTTCTTAGCATAATTCTTTTTTTTTAAAAACTTGATTGCTATGTATTGATTGTAATAAAATTAATAAATAAAAAAAAAAATAAAAAAAATTAATGTACATACAGCACCCCATATTGACAGACAAATAAAATAAGTTTTGAAATTGTTGCAGATTTATTAAAAAAGAAAAACTGAAATATCACATGGTCCTAAGTTTTCAGACCCTTTGCTCAGTATTTAGTAGAAGCACCCTTTTGAGCTAATACAGCCATGAGTCTTCTTGGGAAAGATGCAACAAGTTTTTCACACCTGGATTTGGAGATCCTCTGCCATTCCTCCCTGCAGATCCTCTCCAGTTCTGTCAGGTTGTATGGTAAACGTTGGTGGACAGCCATTTTTAGGTCTCTCCAGAGATGCTCAATTGGGTTTAAGTCAGGGCTCTGGCTGGGCCATTCAAGAACAGTCACAGAGTTGTTGTGAAGCCACTCCGTTATTTTAGCTGTGTGCGTAGGGTCATTGTCTTGTTGGAAGGTAAACCTTCAGCCCAGTCTGAGGTCCTTAGCACTCTGGAGAAAGTTTTTGTCCAGGATATCCCTGTACTTGGCCGCATTCATCTTTCCCTCGATTGCAACCAGTCGTCCTGTCCCTGCAGCTGAAAAACACCCCCACAGATGCTGCCACCGCCATGCTTCACTGTGGGGACTGTATTGGACAAGTGATGAGCAGTGCCTGGTTGTCTCCACACACTGAGGAGAGGCAAGACACATGACAGCCCGCATGGAGTTTGCTAAAAGAGACCTGAAGGACTCCTTTTCAGTTGTCAGTTATAATCATCAAAATTAAAAGAAATAAACATTTGAAATACATCAGTCTGTGTGTAATGAATGAATCTAATATACAAGTTTCACTTTTTGAATGGAATTACTGAAATAAATCAACTTTGTCATGATATTCTAATTTTATGACCAGCACCTGTATATATACAGTATATATAATATGTTTGTGTGTGTATCATTTTTATAACTGATCATGAGCATGAGTGGCTTTAATTATATCTTCTCCCTTGTGGTGTACCCACTATCATCTGAAAGAAAAGATTATAAAAAATTGTTCGAAATGCACTAAATTTAATTTAAATACTAACAATTAGGTTTAGTTACCAAGAAGCCAAACATCACATATTTGAGGGACCAGAAGTCTACTTTCTACACTTTTTAAAAAAGTTAAGGGAATGTGGGTTGAGCCGGGTCATCTCACAGCAACATTAGTCACAGACATTTGAGTATCATGTATTAGTTAGTTTATAACTAATAAATATAGTTATATATTTTAGTTTTATAACTATAAATAATTAGTATATTAATTGAATAATACAGCTTTCTGTTTACAAACACAAATACATTAGGTGATAATGTCTTTATCGCTGCATATATGCAGACAAATGCACTGATTACATTAGGAGAATCAGAAATCTCTGCAAATTGCCTTTTGATCTTGGCTTGCTTACCCTGACTGGAGATTGGATGTATCCGGGTAGCATCTTAATTATACCATTCCTTGCAGACTGCATAACAAACCTCAAGGATGACTTCAAGATTCCTGACCAGTAGACAGTCCATGCTGAAAAGTGCCTGTTTCCAAATAATGTATAGTTTTTAAATCCTGTATTGAAACAGGGGTTGCCTTATTTCTTTGGGATGGTTTCTGTTATCTAGGCTACATTTCATCACACAACTCCAAGAAGACAGCTCTAAGAAATCTAAATCCAATTATAAGACAGTCATCATCATGAGCCAAAAATCATCGTGACCCCAGATAGCCTGCCATTTGTTAATATCTCATAGAAGAGCTAACGCTGTCATTGCCAGTCATGGCCTACAACACACAGTACACCCTTTCTATACACAAAATAGATAGGTTACACACAAAGGCAATTACCATTAAGCGCATGCATTAAGCATTATTACCAACGTAGCTGTATTGAAAGAACATGTTCATTAACTGGCATAATTAGCTTGAAAACATTGGAATGTGACATTGAAATGTGTAATGAAAAGGATTTTCTGCTCAATCCATTTTTCTGCTGCTCGGAGTTGATAAAATGCCATCAACAAAAAGTTATGTGTAAGATTTAAGCATAGTTGAAACTTTCTGGGGCAGCACGGTGGCGCTGTGGAAGCACTGCTGCCTTGCAGTTAGAAGACCTGGGTTTGCTTCCTGAACCCTCCCTGCGTGGAGTTTGTATGTTCATCCCGTGTCTGCGTAGGTTTCCTCCAGGTGCTCCGGTTTCCTCCCACAGTCCAAAGACATGCATTGACGATCCTAAATTGCCCATAGTATGGGTGTGTGTGTGCCCTGTGGTGGGCTAACACCCTGCCCGGGATTTGTTCCTGCCTTGCAACCTGTGCTGGCTGTGATTGGCTCCAGCAGACCCCCATGATCCTGTGAGGATATAGCAGTTTGGACAATGACTGACTGATTGAAACTTTCTGTAACATTATGTCAATTTTCATACCAAGTTTGTGTTTTACAAATCCTGACTTTTGGGTAAGAAATGCCTTACACATGTTTCTGCGTGTGAGAGAGTTTTATACATGAGGCCGTTGGTCAATGGTCGTCTGCACTCTATCTCCACTGACCTGGCCAGCATGCTCATCATCAGGGAAAACAGGATCACAAACATTCTGCATCCTGTAATAAATATGGATTTATACAATAAAGTTGAGTGAACTTGTGTTCTCCTTATTGTATGAGAGCAAATATTATCAGGGTTTGCGTGTTATCCAACATGTGGCGATCAAGAATGAGAGCATGTTTATGGATGAAGCTCATAACAGTGAAGCAATAAAGGAGGTAATGTCCAGGTATAACAAACAGACCAACATACTCAAAAATTGAACCGTTGTTAAATGTATGCCACTAAGGCAAATTACAGGGTGCCCAGTGGATTACAAAGCATGAAAAAGCTCTTTACTGACAGAGTATATAATAAAGAGGTGTTTTGTTCAGCAGATGCTATATTTGACAGTTTGCTGAACAAAGCACAGTCCTTATGAGGATTAAACAGATGCCTGTTCTGCTACCACTGTTGAATGAGATGTGAGTGAAATGGCAAACAATATTTAGCAGCAACAGATACCTGCACTGAAGGAAACTCAAGATTTAAGTGTCACTCTCAAAGGGAGTGTGGACATTAATTATATTTAGTGTTCAGCAGAGGTTGCCTGGTTTTTTGATTCAGCTGAAATATGCAAAGAACTCTGCTGCTTGGAGCCAATGCATGGCAAAACAAAAGAGGAAGATGTGGCCAAAAAGGTGAGGAAGAATTCAACACACAACACCCCATAATGACAACATGAAAAAAGTTTACTTCAGGTTTTTGCAAATTTATTAAAAAAAAAACAAAAAAACTGAGAAATCACATGTATATAAGTATTCACAGCCTTTGCTCAATACTTTGTCAATGCACCTTTGGCAGCAATTACAGCCTCAAGTCTTTTTGAATATGATGCCACAAGCTTGGCACACCTATCCTTGGCCAGTTTCGCCCATACCTCTTTGCTGCACCTCTCAAGCTCCATCAGGTTAGATGGGAAGCGTCGGTGCACAGCCATTTTAAGATCTCTCCAGAGATGTTCAATCGGATTCAAGTCTGGACGTTGGCTGGGCCACTCAAGGACATTCACAGAGTTGTCCTGAAGTCACTCCTTTGATATCTTGGCTGTGTGCTTAGGGTCGTTGTCCTGCTGAAAGATGAACTATCGCCCCAGTCTGAGGTCAAGAGCGCTCTGGAGCAGGTTTTCATCCAGGATGTCTCTGTACATTGCTGCAGTCATCTTTCCCTTTATCCTGACTTGTTTCCCAGTTCCTGCCACTGAAAAACATTCCCATAGCATGATGCTGCCACCACCATGCTTCACTGTAGGGATGGTATTGGCCTGGTGATGAGCGGTGCCTGGTTTTCTCCAAACGTGACGCCTGGCATTCACACCAAAGAGTTCAATCTTTGTCTCATCAGACCAGAGAATTTTGTTTCTCATGGTCTGAGAGTCCTTCAGGTGCCTATTTGGCAAACTCCAGGCGGGCTGCCATGTGCCTTTTTCTAAGGAGTGGCTTCCGTCTGGCCACTCTACCATACAGGCCTGATTGGTGGATTGCTGCAGAGATGGTTGTCCTTCTGGAAGGTTCTCCTCTCTCCACAGAGGACCTCTGGAGCTCTGACAGAGTGACCATCGGGTTCTTGGTCACCTCCCTGATTAAGGTCCTTCTCCCCCGATCGCTCAGTTTAGATAGCCGGCCAGCTCTAGGAAGAGTCCTGGTGGTTTTGAACTTCTTCCACTTACGGATAATGGAGGCCACTGTGCTTATTGGGACCTTCAAAGTAGCAGAAATTTTTCTGTAAACTTCCACAGATTTGTGCCTCGAAACAATCCTGTTTCGGAGGCCTACAGACAATTCCTTTGACTTCATGCTTGGTTTGTGCTCTGAAATGAACTGTCAACTGTGGGACCTTATATAGACAGGTGTGTGCCTTTCCAAATCATGTCCAACTGAATTTACCACAGGTGGACTCCAATTAAGCTGCAGAAATATCTCAAGGATGATCAGGGAAAACAGGATACACCTGAGCTCAATTTTGAGCTTCGTGGCAAAGGCTGTAAATACTTATGTACATGTGCTTTCTCATTTTTTTATTTTTAATAAATTTGCAAAAATCTCAAGTAAACTTTTTTCACGTTGTCATTATGGGATTTTGTGTGTAGAATTCTGAGGAAAAAAATTCATTTACTCCATTTTGGAATAAGGCTGTAACATAACAAAATGTGGAAAAAGTGATACGCTGTGAATACTTTCCGGATGCACTGTATACTGTAAATAAATACTGCTTCAGAGGGGCTGAACTGCAGAAAGGTGCTGTGCTCTTCATTGATTCAGCCAAAGTGTTTGTACCTGAAAACACTATCCAGAACTCAAAGATGTCAAATGGATCAAAAAATTATTGTTTTTGCAGTTCACTTAAATGAGTTTAACCTGTCCATGCAAGGGGCAGGTCAAACAGATTTACAGTATGAAACTTGGAGATCATCATCATCATTTTAGCCACTTTCATTTATGTTCAAGAGCTTGAGTCAGGATTTTAACATAATGTCTTAAGATTTTAAGCAATATGGACTAATGTTTTCTTTTCTCATCAGTCCAGAGAGAAATAATCACAAGTATTTGATTTTTAGTTTTGCTCTACTTTGTTAATCCCTGAAGGGAAATTGTCTTTTCAAATGACGTTTTTTTGAAGGTCAGAGTGCAGGGTCAGCCATTGTACAGCGCCCCTGAGCAATTTTCAGTTTAAGGGCCCAACCATACAGGGTCCTTTCTGGCAGTAACAGGAATTTAACTGGAAACCATCCAGTTGCCATTTCAAACCCTTAGCCTGAAAGCCACCACCACATGTTTTAGTATTTGGGCATTGAGGACTTTAAAATTATGTCGATTGAAGTGCAGAACTCATCATTTGTGAGTTGCACATAGCGAATGAAACTGCAGAGGAAGATACACACTCCATTTTAACATGTTTATCTTAGCTTTGAAAAAATGTCACTGCGACAGGAAAGTTGCATTTGCAGTGCTATCAGCCTTTGGATCTAAATATCCACAGTATGTGAGCAAATATTCTCATACACAAAGTCCATTCTCAGTCCCTCGAGAAACAAGCTATTTGTGTCATGTTTGCCACATAGATAAAAGAAATTTGCAAAATGATAGTAGGGACAGGAATATCACTAAATAGTAAGTAAACTTAACAAAGCCATCTATTGTAGTTTATACCGATTTATGTTTTGATACATTTGACAATTAAATTTGAAACTGATTAGACATGCGGAGCTGTTTACGTTTTGAAATTTTGAAATCTGTATGCACCACAAAAATGATTGCTGACCCATAGTCTAGCTATACCAGCATAACTGTCATTTAAGACGGGAAGCTCCAGATGTGGGAAACCCGAGAGGCTGCTGTAGCAGTTCTACAAAGAAACCTAGCCTTTGGTTTGCTGAGGTGGAGGTTTGATGTTAAATTCGGTCAAATCCTTCAGCTTATGTCTAGAACTGAACTATTAGTTTTACAGTATGTGCTATGCCATTGGAAACAGGGCAATATCACTTCATCCTATGCCTCTAAGTTAACATGGCCAAACTCATATGAGCTGTCAGAAGAGCACAAAATGTTAGAAAGAAGGCAAAAATACACTGTCAGTGTAGAGCACATTCAGCAGTTAGTGGTTAAGTGCAATTGTTGGCTATTCATGGAAAAGCAGACGTGGTATAAGCTACCTGCCAAATTCTCTAAGTAGCAAATTACTGTAGGTCATCTAAGGAATTGCCTTTGTCACAGCTCAGTTGACCGTGTATATCAGAAAGCTCTGCTTACAACTTGGTCACTGAACTCAGAGAATATTGAGGACCAAGGAGGATTAAACATAACACCTTAAGAAAGTAGTAGAAAAGAGGGTGACTGCTGCTGACACATTTACAGCTTCACATACAGTATTTCAGCAAAAGAATGGTTCCTTAGTAATAAATGTATTTTTCAGATCTATGACTTTTATTATTAATTTTCAAAGATCTGATGCCTTGTCTTGCCATTCCTGTCCATTAAAATTCAATTTTTCTTAACTTTTGGAATAATTAAAAAGGCTTTCCAGTTCAACCAAAGAAAGTTCTGTTACAGGTATGTTCAAATTTTGATCCCAACCATTGGCAAAATAAAATATGACACGGAAAACAACTAGAACATATGTAAACAGTGTAGGATTCATTATGGAGGATTTTTGAAAAGGGGATAGATGATGCCCAAGATTGTTTAAAAGGATTTCAGGTGGCAGTTTGTACAAATGTCTGTGTCCCAGGGTAATAACCTTCAACATAACAGCACTCATCACTATGACATCCCTATGCTCGTCTAATTCAATTTTGAATTGTAGTGTTACTTTCTTCATATGGCGTCTGAAATGTGTTCTTGTTAGTGCATGCTAATTTGATACTCCAGCTGTCACTTGTCCTAAAAAAGGCTTGCATGATCTTTTTAATCTGTAGGTGCCATATGTCATTTCTTCATTAGCAGGTGGCAACTGGTAGCAGTATTCTCAGTAAGGTTATTAATTTATTATGACATACAGTATTTGCATGTCTGTACTTTTTAGGTGTTTTCAGTATATGAAAGCTTTATTAGAAATGATTTTATTGAATCAGTGACAATGTGATGATTTTTTAACTAAGTCTTGAAGGAAATATGGCACCTCCAGCATGCCTAGACATGTCACCTGCTGTCATACTAATTCTGTCAAATTTAGTGTGATTCTTTTTGATTCACACAGCAATTACCTCTTCAAAGCCTTTCAGAATTAATAAAGCCAAAAGATGACCTAGTCTATAGCTCAGCCATTCTTAGGCAGTCTTAAAAAATGGTAATTAAACACTTTCATGCATACAGTAAACAAGAAATACCTACAGTTCAGCATTTGCCTGTAAGACTAGAAGGGTTAGGATCTGCAGTATCTTCTAAGAGTAACCATGAATATTATTTTATTATGTAAAATTCAAGCAATGGTTACAATCCTTTGTTTGCTCTTGGTTTACATGACAAATAATACATTAATGTCTGGTTCTTCTCTTTAACTGTTCTTGTTTGCAATTATTGTTTTGTCATTTCTTTAGTTTGTAAATATCATGGTGATGGGGAGAGGCAAAATTTAATTTAGTTCCTCGAACCGCCACCTTATCGTGGTGGAGGGGTTTGCGTGACCCAATGATCCTAGGAGCTCTGTTGTCCAGGGCTTTATGTCCCTGGTAGGGTCACCCAAGGCAAACTGGTCCTAGGTGAGGGATGAGACAAAGAGCGGTTCATCCAAAACTCCTATGAAGAACAAAAACCTTGGACGACATTTTCCCCTGTGGTGGGTTGGCACCCTGCCCAGGATTGGTTCCTGCCTTGTGCCCTGTGTTGGCTGGGATTGGCTCCAGCAGACCCCCGTGACCGTGTGTTCGGATTCAGCAGGTTGGAAAATGGATGGATGGATGGTCATTTTCCCTCGCCCAGACGCTGGTCACCGGGGCCCCACTCTGGAGACATGTCACCTGCTGTCATACTAATTCTGTCAAATTTAGTGTGATTCTTTTTTTTTTCTGGAGGTGGGGCTTGATGGCGAGCCCCTGGTGGCCGGGCCTGCACCTATGGGGCTCAGTCGGGCACAGCCCGAAGAGACAACGTGGGTCCCTCTTCCCATGGGCTCACTACCTGTAGGAGTGGCCAAGGAGGTCAGGAGCAGTGTGAGTTGGGTGGTGGCCGAAGGCGGGGACCTTGGCGGTCCGATGCTTGGCTACAGAAGCTGGCTCTTAGGACGTGGAATGTCACCTCTCTGAAGGGGAAGGAGCCTGAACTAGTGCGCGACGTTGAGAGGTTCCGGCTAGACATAGTCGGGCTCACCTCGACGCACAGCTTGGACTCTGGAACCAATCTCCTTGAGAGGGGCTGGACTCTCCACCACTCTGGAGTTGCCCCCGGTGAGAGGCGCCGAGCAGGTGTGGGCATACTTATTGCCCCCCGACTTGGAGCCTGTTCATTGGGGTTTACCCCGGTGGATGAGAGGGTAGCCTCCCTCCACCTTTGGGTGGGAGGGACAGGTCCTAAGTGTTGTTTGTGCATATGCGCCGAACAGCAGTATGGAGTACCCACCCTTTTTGGAGTTCCTGGATGGGGTGCTAGAGTGCATACCTTCTGGGGACTCCCTCGTACTGCTGGGAGACTTCAATGCACACGTGGGCAATGACAGTGAGACCTGGAAGGGTGTGATTGGGAGCAATGGCCCCCCCCCGACCTGAACCCGAGTATTGTTTTGTTATTGGACTTCTATGCCCATATTGTCCATAATGAGCATTTGTCTATAATGAACACCATGTTCAAGCATAGGGGTATTCATATGTGTACTTGGCACCAGGACACCCTAGGCCTCAGTTCGATGATTGACTTTGTGGTCGTGTCGTCGGACTTGTGGCCACATGTCTTGGACACTCGGGTGAAGAGAGGGGCGGACCTGTCAACTGATCACCACCTGGTGGTGAGAAGGCTTTGATGGTGGGAGAGGATGCCAGTCAGGCCTGGTAGGCCCAAACATGTTGTGACGGTCTGTTGGGAACATCTGGCAGAGTCCCCTGTCAGAATTAGCTTCAACTCACACCTCCGGCAGAACTTCGACCACGTCCCAAGGGAGTTGGGGGACATTGAATTCGAATGGGCCATGTTCTTTGCCTCTATTGTTGAGGCGGCTGACCAGAGCTGTGACCGTAAGGTGGTCGGTGCCTGTCATGGCGGCAATCCCCAAACCTGTTGGTGGACATCGGTGGTGAGGGATGCCGTCAAGCTGAAGAAGGAATCCTACCGGACCCTTTTGTCCTGTGGACTCTGGAGGCAGCTAATAGGTACCGGTAGGCCAAGTGGAATGTGGCTTCGGTGGTTGCTGACGCAAAAACTCGGGCGTGGGAAGAGTTTGAGGAGGCCATGGAGAACGACTTTTGGACGGCTTCGAGGAGATTCTGATCCACTGTCCGGCGTCTCAGGAGGGGGAAGCAGTGCAGTGTCAACACTGTATATGGTGGGGATGGTGTGCTGCTGACCTTGACTCGGGACGTTGTGAGTCGGTGGGGGGAGTACTTTGAAGACCTCGATCCCACTAACATGCCTTCCAATGAGGAAGCAGAGCCTGGGGACTGGGAGGTGGGCTCCCCCATCTCTGGGACTGAGGTCACCAAGGTGGTTAAAAAACTCCTTGGTGGCAGGGCCCCAGGGGTGGATGAGCCCGGAGTTCCTCAAGGCTCTGGATTTTGTAGGACTGTCTTGGTTGACACGTCTCTGCAACATTGCATGGACATCGGGGACAGTGCCTTTGGATTGGTAGACCGGGGTGGTGGTCCCCCTCTTTAAGAAGGGGGACCGGAGGGTGTCTTCCAACTACAGAGAGTTCACACTCCTCAACTTCCCTGGAAAAGTCTATTCGAGATTTCTGGAGAAGAGGGTCTGTCGGATAGTCGAACCTCTGATTCAGGAGAAACAGTGTGATTTTTGTCCTGGTTGCAGAACAGTGGACCAACTCTACACCCTTAGCAGGGTCCTGGTGGGTGCATGGGAGTTTGCCCAACCAGTCTAGATGTGTTTTGTGGACTTGGAAAAGGCGTTCGACCATGTCCCTTGGGGAATCCTGTGGGGGGTGCTCCGGGAGTATGGGGTACCGGACCCCCTGATAAGAGCTGTTTGGTTTCTGTACAACCAGTGTCAGAGCTTGGTCCGCATTGCCGGCAATAAGTCAAACCCGTTTCCAGTGACAGTTGGACTCCGCCAGGGCTGCCCTTTGTCACCAATTCTGTTCATAATTTTTAAGGACAGAATTTCTAGGCGCAGTCAGGGTGTTGAGGGGGTCCGGTTTGGTGGACTCAGGATTGGGTCACTGCTTTTTGCAGATGATGTTGTCTTGTTTGCTTCATCAGGCTGTGATCTTCAGCTCTCTCTGAATCGGTTCGCAGAGTGAGTGTGAAATGGCTGGGATGAGAATCAGCACCTCCAAATCCGAGACCATGGTCCTCAGCCGGAAACGGGTGGAGTGCCCTCTCAGGGTTGGGCGCAAGATCCTGCCCCAAGTGGAGAAGTTCAAGTATCTCGGGATCTTGTTCACGACTGAGGGAAGAATGGACTGTGAGATCGACAGGTGCGGCGTCCCCAGTGATGCGGGCCCTGCATCGGTCTGTCATGGTGAAAAAGGAGCTGAGCCGTAAGGCAAAGCTCTCAATTTACCAGTCAATCTACGTTCCTACCCTCACCTATGGTCATGAGCTATGGGTAGTGACTGAAAGAACGAGATCGCAAATACAAGCGGCTGAAATGAATTTCCTCCGCAGGGTGTCTGGGCTTTCCCTTAAAGATGGGGTGAGAAGCTCAGTCATCCAGGAGGGGCTCAGAGTAGAGCCGCTGCTCCTCCGCATCAAGAGGAGTCAGATGAGGTGGCTCAGGCATCTGATCAGGATGCTTCCTGAATGCTTCCTTGGCGAGGTGTTCCGGGCACGTCCAACCGGGAGGAGGCCCCGAGGAAGACCCAGGACACGCTGGAGGGACTATGTCTCCCGGCTGGCTTAGGAACGCCTCAGGATTCTTCCGGAAAAGAGCTAGAAGAAGTAGCCAGGGAGAGGGAAGTCTGGGCATTTCTGCTTAAGCTGCTGCCCCTGCGACCCAACCTCAGATAAGTGGAAGAGGATGGATGTGTGGATGGAAAATGTTGAGTGCTTCTCCTTGCAAACTTGTGTTTTTATGGTCTTTAAAACAGATAGATAGATAGATAGATAGATAGATAGATAGATAGATAGATAGATAGATAGATAGATAGATAGATAGATAGATAGATAGATAAGCACTGAATTGCCTGATAGCAATGGGCAGAAAAGACCCTCAGAGGCACTTCTTCACAGATTGTGATGCAATGAGCCTGTGCTACAAGTGCTCTAAGAGAGCTCCTCCTAGAGGGGACTGAGAGTATTATATATGATGACATCTAATTTTGCCATCATTCTGTTTTCCACAACAGCTTCCAGTGTGTCTAGGGTTCGCCCTGTGATGGAGCACACTTTCTTGTTAAGTTCATTCAGACATGGTGCTTTTTTTTTTTTTTTCTCAGATTGCTTTCCCAGGAGATAGCACTGTAGAACACCACACTAGCTACTATGGACTGGTAAAATATTTCCTGCAGTCTCCTTAGCAAGTACAATCTGACATGGCCCTTCTTCTACAGCACCACTGTGTTGTCAGACCGGTCCAGTTTTTTATGTGAACCCCCAGGTACTTTTAGCTCTGCACCACTACCATGTCCTCCCCCTGAGTGGTGACTGGTCTCAGAGGCTTTTTGGCACGTTGGAAGTCCACCACCAGTTGTTTTGTCTTGCTGTTGTTGAGTTGCAGGTTGTTGTTCCTCCATCCACAACTTTCCTGTACTCTTACTCATCTCCATTATTAATGTAGCATTTGATGGATGAGTCATTTGAATATTTCTGTAGATGGCAAGCGCTGGTATTGTGCTTGTAGCCTGTTGTATAGAAGAGTAAACAGGAAGAGAGACAGGACAGTTCCCTGAGGTGCTCCACTATAACACAACATTATTTTTAAACACAGTCCCTAAACCTCACAAATTGCTGTATGTTGGTTGGGTAGATGAGTTCCAGATGATTTTGTTATTGTTAAGTGACATACAGTATATCAAATGTGTTTTATGTATGTGTGTAATATTTTATCAAGTTGATATTCCATTATCAAAACTCCATCATTGGACTTTCACAAGTCCCTGGGTAGTACAGTATATCAAACCATATCATTTTGCAGTACATATACAGTATGTGTACTTACATGCCAGTGACTCTGAGTCACAATTCAGCCTAGCTGGATGTCCTCAGAGTAGAAGGAAGCCAATTAGCATATACACATCAAAACATTGCCCAACTTGTTTAATCCAGTTCAGTGTCACGAGGATGGCTGGAGCTTATGCTAGCAGTATTATACACAAGCCAGGGCACTTCCAGCAACACACCAACATTGTGTCAACCTGAGAGGCACACATTTTGGAATGTTGGAGAAAAACTAGAGTACTTGTAATAAAATAAAACCATAGGGAAAAAATGTAAACTCCACACAGACAACGACAAAGAATTATTTTTGATTTTATAACATTGAATCTGTGAGGTAGCAGTGCTAACCACTGGGCTATTATATCACAGGGTGAACACTTAAATAGCAGGAGGAAGACACTTCATAGCAATACTGCTTGATTCCAAACTGTGCTGTTCTTCTACATACATTACTAAAGTGCTTTTCTGTGAACAAAGTGATGGTGGTACACATAGGTTGGATTTGGATCAAGGCTAAGGTACTGAGGTGCAGTTATAACGCTGCTGTGTCACAGTAAGGAGCTCTTAGGTTCACATCCCTGGTCCTCCCTATGTGAAGTTCGCAAAGTGCTTTGAGTAATAAGAAAAGCAGTATTTAAATGTAAAGAATTACTCTTAGGGCGGCATGGTGGCGCTGCTGCCTCACAGTTGGAAGACCCGGGTTCGCTTCCTGGGTCCTCCCTGCGTGGAGTTTGCATGTTCTCCCCGTGTCTGTGTGGGTTTCCTCCCACAGTCCAAAGACATGCTGGTTAGGTGGATTGGCGATTCTAAATTGGCCCTGGTGTTTGTGTGTGTCCTGTGGTGGGTTGGCACCATGCACAGGATTGGTTCCTGGGATTGGCTCCAGCAGACCCCCTCCCCCCCCTGTGTTCAGATTCAGCGGGTTAGACAATGGATGGATAAATTATTCTTATAGAGAGGCCAAAGGTCATAGTGCTACATGTTTATTTGGTGAAATATAACATTTAAAATTTGAATTTGACAAATTGTCAAGTGTACCGCACTGCATAATATTGTGCTTGATAGTTTAAAATTACAAACACAAAATTTCCGAAATCAAAGAGTATCAGCTGCAAGTTATTAATGAGCTTTAGATTTAACAAAAAAGTTATGTACTCCCACAAAGCAATCAATGATTAAATTGATTGCATTTTAAATAAATGTTTTGCATGTTTTCATTAAATGCAGTCTTCCTAATTCGCTCTTTGCTTTGAGCATCAATGGCTGATCGTCATCCTCATAATAGCCATGAATCTGCAGGATTGAAGTGTGTGAGTGGAATATAAGAAGAGAAGTGCAGAGACAGTGCTTGTCAGTAAAAAGAATGTCATTGGGGTAACAATTAGATTCATTTGCAAAAAACCACGTTCACTATCACTTAATGAGACTGGAATTCAACTAGGAGCATTTGTTTTTGGACTGTTGTCTTGATAAGGCTCTAATCCATCCATGAATCATGTCTCTTTTGGATAACCTTGGACCAGTTGTCACGGCTGAGGTGCACGTATCATCACAAAAAATGCCCTGCTTTACTATAACCCAGGTAGCAAATGCATATGAGCACCAAATGTGTCCCATATTGACTCAAATATGAGTCACTCATATGGGACTCACCAAATGGTGTAGCAAAGGATCATATTTGGCCCATATGGATTATTACACTTTTACTGACTATGAAGGTACAGGTGCACTGGTAGTGACCAAAGTAAAGTCTTGCTTTAAGTGTGGCAAAGGGGTTAAGGCTTAGGACTTCAAACCTGAGGCCATGTGTTCAAATCCTGCTGCTGACACTTTGTGGTCATGAGCAAGTCACTTCACCTGCTTTTGTTCCATTTGGCAAAACAAAAGAATTGTAATCACTGAATAAAGGCTTTGGTCAAACATGTAAATGTAACTTAATAAATCTTTCATTATTTTAAACGTTTGCTTCAAGAGTGGGTACATGTTATCTAGAACAGGGGTTCCAAACCCAGTCCTCAGAGACCCCCAAACTGTCCAGGCATTTTACTTGCTCCCAGAACACCTCTGTCAAACTATTAGTAACAGTGTATTAACTCATCAGGGCCCAATATGACTCTTGGGTGCACAATTTGATCAGGTCACATGTAGGACACCAACATGGGACCCATATTTTCATCCTTATGGGACATAATTGATGCCCATATGGGCTTTCCACTTGAGCACGTTCTCATACCTATTTAAATCAATCTAGCATCCAGAGCACATCCCAGTAGCATCAAACAGAAATCAGTCCTGGACAATGAAGCAGGGGGTGAAACAGTGGCCCAGTGGCAGCGCTGCTGCCCTGTGGTAGAGAGACCAGGGTATGCATCCCAGGTCTTCCCTGTGTGGAGTTTGCATGTTCTCCTCAGGTCTGTGTGAGTTTCCTTCAGATGCTCCACTTCCCTCCTACTGTCTAATGTCATGCAGGTTAAGTGAACTGGTGATGCTAAACTAGCCTGTGTATGTGTGTGTTCACCCTGCAATGGATTAGCACCCTGTCCAGGATGTGTCCCTGCATTGAGCCCTTTGCTAGCTGGGATGGGCTCCAGCTCCTGCTGTGACCCTTGTCTGGATTAAACGAGTTAGAAAATGACATAATATAACAGTGACTATACATTGCAGGGTGCGAAAACTGAAATGCCAATTAATCTAACATATGACTTTTAGGACAGCCCATTCAGACATTGGAAGAATGGGACAATTCAATGCAGACATAAATCAGTGAATATGAATCCAGGAGTCATCCCTGTTGCTGTTGGTGGATCTAGCATCCTGGGTGTGAATGCAATGTCTGTTTACATATTTTCCCCTCTACTTTGTCCTTTCTTCTACAGTATCCCAAAAACCTTTGTTAGGTTAATTGGGGACTCTAAGTTGTCCAGTATGATTGTGTGCCCAGTAGGTCCAACATGATAGACAGACCCCCCATCCAGTTTTGATGCTTTCTTGCAGCTAAAGCTGTGGAGCTCTAATACCCTGAGTACCTGAATTAGATTAATAAAGATTGAGAATGTTAATAATAATAATAATAATAATATCAGTAATAGATGACACATTGACACAGCTCAAAGCATGTGGGTTTGGTTATCAACTAGCTTTTCAACACCCCTCTGAAAAGCACACAGTAAAGTCTAACTCGGTTGATCTAAATCAACCTGAACATGAACATGGGTTACAGTATGTCCTGTGATGTCTTAGTGTTCATTCCAAGGTTGGCTCCTGCTTTTTTGTAAAATGAAGGAGGGAAATTACCTTCTCTCCATTGAGATTCAAAATTGAAAAAGTGTATTCGGAAAATGGATGGATAGATAAAAAGATCATTAATGAAAATGTTTAGTCCTTTTCAATTCATCCATATATCTTGCTCAGACAAATCTGTCTTGTTTAAAAAAAATCCACTTTTTGCCCTGTTGTCACACTGCAGTCTTTCAAGTTTAAAACGTATGGGAAAAATAATCACAACAAACGACCCTTTATGAAAACGCGTTGCATTGGAAGGCTTGAAAACCGATTAATAAATGGATTTTGACGGGCTTCAAATTAGCCAACAAACGATTAGCTTCTGTTAATTTATTTGCGTGTACGTCAATTGATTGTCTCCTTCTGCATCCATCTTGCAGTGTTAGAAGCAAACACTATTGCGCAGAACGGACGTTATCTCATTTTCTATTTTATTTGTTATACGCGATATTAGCTTGTTCGCTGCACGCTACAAATCCTACAGTCGTGAATCTTTTTCACGCGCCAGTATTTCCGGTCTCTAAGCAGATGTGATAGTGGTGAGCGCGCTGATAGGGACCTGTCGCCGTTGCCTGTGGCGGGCGCACGCTGTCAGCAACCGCCTCTTTGATGCTTTGAGATCAGTGTGCGTGTTTGGTGCGGCAACTTAGCATCGCTTCTTTCGTCCTCCTGAATTTGTTTCCATTTTGACTGTGATGGAAACCAAACGCTGCTTTGCAAATCGCTTTGATGATTACAAAGGTGCTCTGTTGGTTGGCCACTCGAGGGAAGCCCTTGTTCCATTGATCGTTGCCAAGATAGAAAAGATCCTGAAGAAGGTACCTATTGCCACGGAGACAAGTGATTGCTGTGACGGGGGTCTTTATGATGGACCGGCGGGGGTTGCCTATATGCTGTACTATGTTTCGGAATGTCCCTGGTTCATCTCTTACAAAGAAAGCTACTTGAAGCTGGCTAAACAGATAATTGACGTGTATGTCAGGTACGTGGACAATGAGTCCGATGTCAACATGCGAACAGCCTTTCTTCTGGGAGGAGCAGGCATATACGCGGTGGCAGCAATGATCTACAAGGCCATGGGGCTAGCCGACTTCGTGAAGCCCCTCACCAAATTTAGGAACCTATGGGAGGTGTGCGCGCCTATCACTTTTTTGGAGTGCGGTTCAGATGAGCTGTTTGTAGGACGGGCTGGCTACTTGTGCGCCGCTCTCGTGCTAAAGCAGAAACTGGGCATAGAGGTAGGTGATAACTGTTTTCTATTATTACAAGAACGCGGAAAAAAATGTAATTACTTAAATTACTGTAAGAGCTGTTATACCATCACCAGTGACAAGAGTTTTAGTCTATTATTTAAGTTTTGCTATTATGAACGGTGCATAGCTTGCTAGTTAAATTATTCTTATTATATGGCAGCACGATTGCACGTTTAGAACCAATGTGCCATCACAATTTCGAATTTCCGACATTGGTGCCTTCTACATGGAGTCTGCATGCGCTCCCTGTATTATATAAGGTTACTTAAATGTCCAAATAAACGCCAATAGAGTGCAACAGCGTGTGGGTACACAAGTGAATGTCGTCCCGTGCAGGTCTTGTGTTTTGCTTGGGGCGCATATTGGGGGGAGGTAATACTCTGACGTCCTAACATCTATGCGCTTCACACCTTTTATTACGCTAAATGAATGAAACAGAAACACCCAATTATGACTTTAAGTAATTTACATTGATGCCTATATTTGATCTTTTTTAAGTTTATTTACAAGATTATTTGTAAATCAGTTTATATTGTGGTGCGATAAAAAAATGTCGCAGCAAATAGTTCGAGAATTTTGTGAATTATGTACTCCTAATAAATCGTTGGTTGTGATCGATGATTCATATAAAGTTAATAAAATCTCCAAAGTCTTCGCGGTGAAGGCAATTCAGCCTCTATTGACAGGAGCGCTTGGATTACTGGCAGTTCACGGTTGAGGTCTTGGGACTCAAATCAAGTTAGCGGACTGCACTGTCCATTCTCGCGTTTCATCGGAGTGTATACACGTGCCCAATAATTTTGAAATACTGAATATACCTCGAAAATGTAATGATCTCAGTCAAAAATAATATGGTATCTTTTCAGAAACTCCAGTTTACACAACTGGGAATTTGAAAGGCACTAATCATTTTCACCAATTATTAGAGATGAAGCATTACGAAAAAGTATTTCCTTTTGTTCTCTTTAATATGACTGTTGATTTGATAGATCCTTTCCTTGAAATGAACAGAAACAACAATTGTAATGACTGTTGAATTAGAAAGGTTGGAGAAGGTCACCTTAAACGTGTCCCCTATGAAAAGGCCTGTGGTGAAGCTCCCCGCAGCGTTTCCTAATCAGTGTGAGCCCATTCAAAGGTGGGAATATTCAGACCTTGTATTGCACTGTCTTTGGCATATGACGTCACACCTCCCTTGTGCATCTGCCATGCATCTTCCCTGTTAGGATTAACAAGGGCTACCAGCCTTCCAGTCAAACATGAACAAAATATTTTAAGTTTGGAATATTTTGAAATGAATACACTCTGGCTCTATTTATTGCAGTGAAGTTTTTATTATTACAGCTTTTAAAATTCATAATGCAATGCTGAGCATGTAAAATTAGTAAAAAGAGCTATGTAGTAAAATGGAATTATAGTAATGATGAATTTAGAATAAGACATATGAATCAACGGCTGAAATGTTGCCTGCTGTTAAAAACTGAGTGTTATTTTCTTTTTCTGCTGGAAGCATCTTATTTATTCTGATGTCGTAAACAATTATGGTGTCTGATCAATATATACAGTATTTCAGAAATAAGAGTTTTTTTTTATAATCAAACACTCCGCTGAAGATGTGACCAGGTTTCAAGCACAGACCTTTCCCCTCTCTGGTACACTGTAGTTTCAAGCAGCGTAGTTAAATTCACAGTGACCAGGCTTCCATCTATTTTCTAATTGGCTTATTCAGTTTAGGGTTGTCTGAGTTGGAATCTCTTCTGACAGAAGTTGAGCACAGGGAAGGCAGGGAGTAGCCAATAATTCACCAGGGACCAGTGCTATGGCAGTAGCAGATATGTCACAGGCACACAACTACATTGTCTCATAACAGGAATTATTTTTAAACTCCTTTACAGTATTTAGGAAACATAACATAGTAACAGAACACAACCCAGCTAAACAAATGAAAACAACTCAGCAAATATAACATATTATAATCTCTATAGCATTTCACTATATATTGTACTGTACAAGTAATTAGTATGTGATAAATAATATTCAATTTGACTGATTTGATATTCCAAATAATATATTCATGAAATTCAGCACTCAACTCTCACTCGACAAAGAAAGCTATATGATTTGAGAGCCCTGTCTTAAATGGCTTTTGTACAGAATAAAACAGCCAGTATACTGAAAAGGTTGAGTTTAGACTCAGCTAACTTAATAATTACATTAATGAATCTATACCATGTTCTGAAAAAAAAATCATGAACACATCCTCATAAAGAGAGTTAGATTTTTTTTCTGATGGTTTATTATATACACTGACATTTTCCATACTGAGTTTTGGAGGGGTACAATTTAGAATTGCCATTTAACCTAATATTCATGTATTTGTGAAGTGGGAGGAAAATCCCAGATACCTGAAGAAAAACCTCATGTAGACACTGCGAAACCTACAAAGTCCAGATGGGCAGCTGCTGGGTAACTTGGGACTGGAACTCAGGACACTGGAGATGTGAGGCAGAAGAGCTATCCAGAAGAGCTTAATATACGGTATATCAAAGTGAATCTTCACTGGTTAATAGCACATTCTTAAGAACTGGTTTATTATACAAAACCAGTAACGGCTTGAGCATTCACAGTTTTCATACTCTTTCTCTGTACATTTAGCATTTCTTTGCTCAGAGGTTGATACGCTTGCTGCTTCCTGAGCACCTCTTCTTCTCTCCACCCTAGCAGCTTGCTTCTTCTCTTCTTTTGTCTGCATCTTTTTGCGTTAAAACTGATTAAGTCAGTGTTTGTGTTGCAATTACTTAGTATGTTTTCTTTAAATTTTCACTTAAGCTGGCACTTAGGTGTTCAATCTACCTCAAGAATGATTGAAGATATGAAGAGGTAGAGGAAGTGACAGTGAAGGTGGTAAGGATGAGAATGGCACCCATACACATGCGCCGCACAGCCGCACTGCTGGCCGCAGCCAAGAGTTGATTCTACAATAAAATAAAATAAAAAGAGGAATAACCTTGGAGGTCAATCATCACCCTGAAAGTGGACAGTAGAAGTCACATAGTATTTGTGTACCAAATTTCAGGTCAATAGGTCAAACAATTTGCGAGCTACAGGTGATTTATAATCCTGGACAGATAAACGAACAGCCACCATAGCATATTATATATAAAGATACTGTATAATCTTAAATGCAGTAGTATTTTTTTTTATCAAATTATTCTGAGTTGTATTTTGGAGCATCTTAAGCAGTTTTTCAAACTGTATTGTATTTCACTGAAATTGTATTTCAGTGAAAATCCATGTACCTATTATTATACATCAGTTTATAAAATATTGTATATACTAAGTTATGATACAAAGTATTTCAGTGCTCATCAGGATGGCATAGTGGTAAATTTCTTAGCCCTACCTCCAGCTCCAGGGATGTATATTTGATTTACAGTGTGGCCATTGCCTGAACATTCAGAGGAATTATTTAATTAGAACAGTCAGAATAAGCTAGACGACAACAGGCCATTAAACCCAAAAAAGCACACTAGTCCTATCAATTTAATTCTTCGAAAATGACATCAAATCTTGGTCTGCAAGTTCCTGAAGCCCTACTGTCTACCACACTACTTGGTAACTTATCCCATCTGCCAATATTCAATGGGTCGAATGGGTTTCATTCTCCCACATCTAAGAGACATTCAGGTTAGTATAATAATCCATCCATCCATCATACAACCCACTATATCCTAACTACAGGGTCACGGGGGGTCTGCTGGAGCCAATCTCAGCCAACATAGGGCGCAAAGCAGGAAACAAACCTTGGGCAGGACGCCAGCCCACCACACACACAAAGCACAATTTAGAATCGCCAATGCACCTAACCTGCGTGTCTTTGGACTGTGGGAGGAAACCGGAGTACCCGGAGGAAACCCACACAGACACAGGGAGAACATGCAAACTCCACGCAGGGAGGACCCAGGAAGTGAACCCAGGTCTCCTAACTGCAAGGCAGCAGCGCTACCCACTGTGCCACCATGCAGCCCTAGTGAAACCATTGTCTCTAAATTGACCCAGCAGGGATGTGAGTATGTGCCTGAATGTTCTCTACTGTGGATAAGAATGCCATTTTGAACTGATTCTGTCCAGTGTTGCCAAGATAGGCTGTGCTCACCTGCATTTCTGAATGGATTAAGGGGTTCATACATGGATGGATGAATGTAGATGTTTACAAAAATGATCACACATTAATCTTTTTCCATAAAAGCTGTGCATCTATTAATATTTTGCCATAAAAGCTGCACACCTATAATCAGTATGATCGTACTTTGCATACTAATTTATAATACATGAACATTTGTACAAGATAGCATTGTAGTAGCTTCTACTGATTTCATGTATCCAGTGATATGGTCATTGTCTTTATTGAGACTGTTGTATTTACATGAGTGTTTCTCAGGGTGTTCTGGTTTCATCTTACATGCAAAAGGTTTCTATGCTGCTGTAAATGGAGTTTAACATGACAGTGCTTAAAATTGGCAGAGGAGTCACTAGAATGTGAAGGCAGATGTTTCAAGTCAGTTCCTTAGATTCCATTATTGTAGTGTTTTTCACTGTTAGTCCGGGAATCCCTGCAGCAGCAGGTTATCATTTGATCTTTTTGTAATCACATGTACATTTATTCATTCATATTGTATAAATGAGTTTATTTCATTAAATTAAATGTTGCAGCTTGCAATCTGTCAATCTTGAATTACCAAAATGTACACTTTACATTTTAAAATAATGTAAGAAACATATAATACACATTACACATTTTTTTTCCTGAATATTTTTTAAAGCTGTCCACTTCTGCAATTTGACAAGGAATGGATCATTATTTCCTCTTTTATTCTGCTACTTATTACTGGGAACAATTAAGGGTTACGTTAACATTGGATCAATATTAGATGTAAATGTAAATTAAGAATTACCTATATGCTGAGTGTTTTTATAAAATCTTTTTAAATATATAATAAAACACCCAATGATGGTTTTCTGATTATATGCATGAGGTACCTAGAAAAACAAGTTAATATAAGATGACGGCGGTAGTCATCTGATTGTAAGAAATTCGTTAACATGAAATCCACAATCTATAAAGTTCCCTCAGGACTAGGATTGACAAACAGTGCATTCATTTTCTGCAGAATCAGTGCCTGATGTTAGGGAGGGTTTCAGGAAAAGCAAACAAGAATTGGAGTGTTTCCCAGTTTAGAGAGTTTGGGTGATTAGCGGTTTATCCTTGTTAAACCACATTTTGTTGTTATTCTTCTGGTTGTCTTAACTCAGTCACTTCTATTTATGTGAAATCACTGAAATAATTTAAAATACCCAATTACATTGCATGTAATATGTGATGTTTTTCACCATTAACAACATCCTCTGATAACAATAGCTACAACATTTAGTAATGGGTACAGGCAAGAAAAACAATCTAGCTATTTATTGCCAATAATTGTGTTGCTAGGTTTCCTCTATTTCCTTACCTTTGGTAGCTGTCAGAAAGTCCTCTAATGGCAGAACATCAGCACTTGTGGAACTTTTTCTTACATACTTCCATGTGAAAGTTCATGCTTCTTTACTTTTCCGTTCATTTGTTTACTTACTGCACGTTGTAATATCAGTTTGTCCTTTTCCCATATCACCTGAGCCATTAATGCTGTGCGTCTTTGCGGAAAAACCACAGCAACAGGAATTAAAGTCATTTCTGAGTTCAGACTGCATTTAGAGTGATTTCTTACTTCTATATTCCCTGGAACGGGGAGTTTACAACAGTATAGTTGTGCAACTGTGGAGTTAATAGCAGCACCTCTGATCGTGTCTACTGCCTTTCGGATTTTATCTCACCGCATTTCCTACACCAGCTTACAGTACCAAGGCCAGCTCTCACGTACTTGGTGCTTCGAGCCAGAAACCAAGGATAAGGTGCTTTTCACAGTACCACTTCAGATAAGGTGGACCTAATCAATATGGCTGGAAATGTTAACCCTTCAGCGGCTGGTCAGGTCAGTCCTTTCTGTTTTATTTACTGAGAGAAATTACCATCCAGAATGCACAGTGAGCACAACTCACCATACAAGTTCTGCCAATGATGCATGCAGTCAGAAGTCAGTTTGCCTCTGCATCCACCGGGAGATTCGTGTTCCACCCCAGCCAGGAGCCTATAAGATGGGATATTACCCATCAAGATGAAAGGCATCCTCTGACACAAGCTATTTAATATCCTAATGGAATATTCCTCAGATGACTTTGGGCTCCCATACAGGTCACAGCAGCGGTCACAGCCTACTGTAAATTCACAACGCAGTAATTTTACACATTTGTCATTGAGCAATTCACAGTCTGCCTTTCTTAGAGTAAAAAAGGAAATATGTGGAACTGTAAGGACTCAGAAAACAAATACAGCACAACCTTAAAATAGATGAGCGATGTAGACTACTAGACAATAGGACTAGAGAAGCATTGAAGGAATGGGAGGCTATAGCTCAGCAGCTGTCGCAGCAGCGATGTCTCAGACAGGCTGAACATGAATTAGAAGAAGCTCAAATGATTTCTTCATTTAGTTTTGAAAATGAACGCAAAGGGATTGTGACCCCCTACTGTTTCCCAGATCTCAAAGCACTTCACAGATGTGTCAGCACCAACTAAAGGTTTGCTTAATGTGAACGTGAGCCCTTCACTATATCCTATCCATTAGACCTGTGTGGCACAGATAATGAGGATAGTGCCAGGGTCCCTCCTGCAACAATAATGTCCCAAGACCTCCAGGATTTTAGTTTACCTATAATTAATACACCAGCCGAATACATAACAAATAATTTGCAGAGTGGAAATGCCAGGCACCAACTGCCTGGGGGTCCACGACTTGTACATCAGCCTGTCCAGCTTGTGGATGTCCCTCCTACATTTTCTGACATGCTTGCAGAATCACCCTTCCTGTCAAGGCCATCTGTCTATGCCCCTTCAGTACAAGTCACCCCCAATATGATGTACTTGCTCATTGCTCATCATGTGGGATTCCTAAACCAAAACTGCCATGCTTTGAGAGTAGCAAAGAGAGTGATTTTGCTCTCCTTAAAAATGGGACTAGACAGTCTTTTAAATGGCCATCCCCATCTAACTGAACAGTACAAACCAAGTGCTGCTTAGATGTTTGAAATTTCCTGGTGCAAACAAGCTGGCCAAAGTGTATATGCATAGCCCAAGTCTATATTCGACTTTCCTGCAAGCTCTGAAAGAAAAATATGGTCAACCAAGGCAGCTTGTTCAGAGTGAAATAGGAGCATTACTTAATGCCTCACCTATAAAATTTGAAGATTCTAGTGCACCATGCTGGGCAGTCAGTTGAGACCTTTGCTGTCCTAGATGTTGGATCAGAAAGGACCATTATCATGACTGCGGCAGTCAACACACTAAAGCAACTACAAACCGCAGAGGTAATGACTCTTAGAAAAGTCCGACTGGATATTGTCCGGGTTCCTGAAAATGCAGTGAACTTCGAAGTCTCTTCAGTGAATGAACCTGACAATAAATATACCATTTAACGGGCCTTCACTGCAAACAGTCTGTGCTTATCAGAATACTCATACCCTATTAAAGAGTTAAAGAAGTGCTACCTGCAACTCCGCAATGTACCATTACCCCAGTAGACCGGGCATATCTTTTGCTTCTGATAGGCTCAGGTTTTCCCCACCTGGTGATGCTGATTCAACCAGTCAATTTTGGTCCACTAGATACACCTGTTGCAGTCCGCACTACCTTGGGATAGACACTACATGGCCCTGCAGATCTAATCCAAGGACAGGGACATGATGAAAGGTGTATACTGATGAATGTCTCATCCGCCACTATTGAATTGGTAAGAAATGTAGAGCGGCTTTGGCAGACAGACACTTTACCCTATTTGAACCTGCAGCAGATGACCCGGTCCAAACAAGGCCAACAAGTCCTGGATAAGCTTAAAACAAAGACTGGGAGATTTGAAGTCCATAGGGTCAGAAGATATGCCACTCCATTAATGAGATGTTCGGAAGTCCACGCTTCCTTGCTTCTACAGAAGCTGTGCTTCCCCACCTCAGACGTGTAGAAAGGTGCCTTCTAAAAGATCAAGATTTGGCTGACTTACATACATAGCAAATCCAGAAGCTTGTGGATGCAGGCCATGTCAGAACTCTGAACGAAAAAAAAATAAAGGCACATGAAGAGACTTGGTACAAACCACATCATATGGTGCAGCATAACGGTAAATACAGGCTTGTATTCAACTGCTCGTACCATAAATGATCATCAGCTTGCAGGTCCAACTTTGGGACCCACATTACTGAGTGTTCTTCTTAGATTTCACTAGCATATAGTTGCCATAGCTGGTGACATCAAGGTTATGTTTCATCAGATACGATTGCCACCATCTGACCGGTCATTACTGAGGTTTATTTAGAGAAATATGGACCATGATAAGTTACCAAGTGTTTATGAATGGCAAGTCCTACCTTTCGGCACAACCTGTAGCCCTTGTTGTGCAACATATGCACTGAGGAAGCATGCTAAGGACAATCAGGAAGGCTATGAAGAGTTGTGGAATTGTGTCAATGAAGCTTTTTATGTTGATATCTGTCTGAAAAGTCTACCATGTATAGAAAGTGCCAAGTAGCCTATTAATGAGTGGCCATGTTCCTTGATTACTGACCAACCTTGGAGACTCCACCGACATGAGAAATGCCACCTTTTGTGGGAATCTTGTAATGGAGAATTCACACTAGACCTCCAGATCCCAGTGTTTTCCAATCTTACCAGAATTCGACCATACAATGAATCTCATTCGAGTTGGTGGCTGGCTAAAAAGAATAGAGAGTTTTGACAAGGAAGGCATCCATCCCATTGTGTTGGACCCTTGTCACCCAATAACTAAACTGCTCATTCAGGACTATGATGAAAGACTTCTGCACCCAGGGCCAGAGCGTGTGTTTGCAGAGGAAAAACAAAATTTTTGGATTTTAAGGAGTCGCGAGGCTATCAGATGACATCAGCACCAATGAAGGGAATGCCAACGTTAGCGTGCCACCACTCAGGCTCCAAGGATGGCGGATCTGCCTCCAGCATGACTATTTAAGCCACCCTTTTGGTTCACGGGGTTGATTGCTTTGGTCCCTTTGGCCGGAGGACTGAAAAACTTTGGGAAATTATATTTAAATGCACGACTACTCTTTGTGTTCATTTAGATGCTGATGCATTTCTCATGGCTTTCCATCGGTTTGTGTCAAGAAGAAGCCAGCCTGCTGAACTTCTGTCCGACAGAGTTCAAAGATTTTCGAGAAGGAGAAGCTGAGTTAAAGGAAACTATTACAGCCATGGCACCTTCATTGTAGGAGCAACTTGCTAAACAACAAGTAAAATTTCAGTTCAACCCACCAAATAGTCCACATTTTAGAGGGATGTGGGAACAGGAAATCAGGTCAGTGGAGAGTGCCTTAGGGCCAATTTATACTTCACGCTCAGAACGCGTACGCGCCTGCATCATGGCTGCCACACGTTCTCAGCGTTCATTTCATGCGTCCTCTGAGCAGGTCCTCAGAAATTAACCCGACGCGTGCGCGAGTTGCTGTACCAGCAAAAAGTCGGGGCGAGTGTGCTAAAAGTCGGAACGTGGCGTCAGAGTCTCTGTTTACTATCTACATGTGACAGCAAGCCTCTATGGAGATCCTTCGGGGATCGATGTGCACGCTTTGCTGTTTGATGAATTGTTCAAAGTGGTGAAGCAAAATGCCGACATACAGATGCATTCGTGGTGCTTTTATATTCAAGTGTCGCATATTCCCGATTGTAATGACACGATACATTTTAAAAGTCTCACATACCATCTTTTGTGCCGTCTATTTTTTATTTTTTTACTTTACCTGCTGTCAGGTCCAAGAAGCTCGTAGCGATTAAAAACTGGGATGACGTTTACGATGGTCTGCTTTAATAATAAAGTACACTTACGAGGTTAAAGTGGACATTTCGAGATTAAAGCCGAAATTTCCACTTTAATCACAAAATACACGTTTTATCTTTTATTTTTTTCTCAGTGGCTCAAATACAGCGCT